>NC_133424.1:40360000-40668333 GCF_049350105.2 Macaca mulatta
GGGGACCGGTGCAGCCATGGCTGTGAGTTGGGGCTTTGCTGCTCGGATTTTAAAACTGCTCGAACCAGCTGCCGTGTGTGTTAGAGACTGCCACTGCGTGTGTGAGAAACTCCAGCAGCTCAGCCTCATAGAGTTTGTTTGTTTGTTTTCTAGTGGGTCAGGAAATCCAGGGAGGCAGCTAGGGGCTGACATGGCGACTCTGAGATGCTACCCAGACCCCAGGCTTCTGGGCTGTCCAGCCCACCATCCCTAGCTTGTGCTTTTGTTCTCAAGGCCACCTTGTCATTACAGGTGTTCCCCGGCCACTTCACCTCAGCCAAGAAGACAAAAGGACACAGAAGAACCTAGAAGAGAGGAATGCCACCCGGGTCAGGAAGTAAAACTTTCTGAGGTGTCCCCAGCAGGCCTCTGCCCGTGTTCTGTTGGCCCAGGGCACTGGGGGCCTGGGAAGCACCGTGTTTGGGTGAGCACGTTTCTGCCTTGATGAAACTGCGATTCTATCATCAAGTAAGATGGGAGAATCGATATTAGGTGGGTGAATGAACAAACTATTAAGTAACCGGCAGCTTCCTACAAAACCTTGAATTTCTATTGGCTCTTTTGAAGATTGAGTTCTTAGTATACAAGACCTGCATTTTTTAATGGCAAAGTCATGGGGAGTGAGCTTGGACTTCTCCCCTTAGGAGGTTATCCCCCCAGCATTTTCTTGCTTGTTAGTGTCTACGTATATTACACTCAGTCCACCTTACCCAGGGCCGGCTTCATGGGCGTGTGACCTGTGTGATATCAGAGGGTTCCACACTTGATTTGCCTCTGTGGCTCCTGGGGAACCAGAAAATACATGGATGTGTAAGCAGACAGGGAGGGTCTCCCGGGATTACAGGAATTTAATTAATGGAGCGGTCGGCCTGGTGCACAGCCTCCTGCCCCGAAGCCTGTTTCTCTTAATCCCTGTGAGGAATGTGGTCACCTACTTGGTTAAAACCAGCTCCTGACAGAACCGGGCAAAGTATAAATGAACCCAAGAGAGCTTTCCCCATGACCACTCCGGGAGGAGCCGCAGCTTCATCACCATAACACGCGACCCATGTGCTGGCATGAACTCACTGCGTCTGCACCAGGGGACTCCCCCTCCATGCGATGGCATGTCCTCTCCCCTCTCCATCACCCCACAAAACCCTGCCATCCCTTTCCCTCAGGGACACACTGCTTGGGAGAATACGCCCATGTCCTCCTTACTTGTGCCAAGTAATAAAACTCTTCTTGATCAACACCTGCCTTCTCTGCCTTGTCGTGGAGAGTCATTTGTTATTCTCCAGGCAAACTCCTGTTTCATCAGGGAATAGACTCAGGACCCGAGACACCTAGATTAAGAATCCCAGCTTAGAGTCATTGGACAAGTTACTTAGAATCCTCTATTGGCCGGGCATGGTGGCCTACTCCTGTAATCCCAGCTCTTTGGGAGGCTGAGGTGGCATTACTCACCCCACCTCAGGAGGAATGCTTGAAGCCAGGAGTTTAAGATCAGCCTGGGTGACATAGTGAGACCCTGTCTCTACAAAATAAAAAAAAATAATAAAAAGCTGCGTGCGTTGACTCGCACCTGTAATCCCAGCACTTTGGGAGGCCGAGGTGGGCCGATCCCCTGAGGTCAGGAGTTTGAGACCAGCCTGGCCAACATGCTGAAACCCTGCCTCTACTGAAAATACAAACAATTAGCTGAGCATGGTGGTGTGTGCCTGTAATCCCAGCTACTCAGGAGGCTGAAGCAGGATAATCACTTGAACCCTGGAGGCAGAGGTTGTAGTGAGCCAAGATTGCACCACTGCACTACAGCCTGGGTGACAGAGTGAGTCTCCGACTCAAAAACAACAACAACAATAATTAAAAAAGAATCCTCTAATCTCAGTTTTCTCATCTGTTTAAAGAAATAAAACCACTCCTTCCTCAGGGGACTATGGTGAACCTAGACAGAAAGGGCCCAGCCCAGCTATGTGTACCTGGAGTTTCCACAACAGTCCTGGCCGTTATTAATTTCTGTTGTAAAGACCGCTTCCACCACGCCTGCCGAACGACAAAGCCTCACCTTCAAAGTTGGAGCATAAGGACGTCTGTGGCTGCTAGATCTGGAGCAGGGGCTCTCAGCCCCCCACCCTCATTTGAACAAGGCAGCAATCGTGCTCATGGGATGCCGAGGAGAGAGAGAAATGAGGCTGGTGGGAGCTGGCTGAGAGGGTCCCCGTCCTACCTGGCCAGGCCAAGAAAGCTGTTGGTGCATCCCCAAGACCTGGTGAGACTTACTTGCTCAGTCACCTTGAAAGGAAGGACAAGCCTCCAAGTCAGTTCCTTGGGAGTGGAGAGAAGAAGTTTCCTCCACTCCACTGCCGAGAGTTACAACAGGGGCCATTAGCACTTGCCAAGCAAGGCCACCTTCCATCTGAGGGAGAGAGTGCAAAAGACAGTTTAAAAGCCTCATTAACACAAGGCAACAAGTCACCAGGTGAAAATTGAGCCTCTGAGGCCCTGCTGATTGCACAGGGGGGGAAGGCATTTGCATCTCTTCTCACCACAGAGGGGTGGCAGCCAATTACCTCAGGATTAGAAAAGAGTTGCAAACCTGAGTCTATCTTCACTGATGGGCTTGAATTCCCTGCCATGCGCCCCTTCCTAAAGCCTCCCCTTTGTGTACGAGAGAAAAAGCCTCTAAGACCTGTGGGAAAACATAAAATCTGGAAGCAAGTTCACCGGTGGCTGACCAGCAGCAGAAATGTCGCTTCCTTTGTGCGAGCCCTTCCTGGCTGGGCCAGAACGTCAACTAATGCAGCCTGGCACGCGGTCTGGCAGGATAGGCCCTGCCAATTAGAAATTCAAACACAATTAGTGTAATGCCTGCGCTTTTGCTCCCTACAGGCCATGCAAGAAACAGAAGCCCTGCGTGTCTGTGTCCCCTAAATAAATGACTCGGGTTCATTCACTGCCTCCTACCCACTCCCTCGCCAGCTGTTATGAGTGGGCTGTGGAGAAACCCCACAGTGCCCTGCAGGGGCTTCTTCCTGCCCTTGGGGTCTATGGGAACCCTGGTTGCCTGCATAGGGCACACTCGAATGTCTTCAGTGCCCAAGGCTGTCACTTTCTCAGCTCCCTGCCTACTCAGGTCTACGAAGTCAACTGCAAGGTTGTCGTCCATTCTTTCCACACCAGCCCTGTCCACGGGACCTTAGCCCTTTCAGAACTCAAGGTGCTGAATGTCTGGGAAGTTTCCCTAGGGAATGTCATGGAGCTGTCCCCTCCCCAACATCCTAGGGCAGCACAGGTCTCCATTCATTGCCCCTGAAGCCTCCAATGTCTCTTTCTCCCTCCCAACCTCAGGGAGGCTCACTGGCCCCCGCTTAATTAGGCTGTGTCCTCCATTGAAGACCCCCTCAATGAGGAAGTGAGTACCGGCGGGGAAGACCACAGTGGAAAGTGTTCTATGAATGTATCTTCATCTGGCCGGTGGCCACACAGACACAGGTGGGCGTAAATGTGAGATGCAATGGCTGGACACTCAGTATTCATGCACAGACACGTGTTACTGTGTGTGTGTGATGCTGCAGTTTTTAAAATATGACACCCCACCCCCAAAAAATTAATTATCTTAGACCAAGCATGGCAAACAGCCAACATACAGTCCCTCAAAGCGGCAATTTCCTAAGTTCGACCGAGTATTTTTGGCTGGGTCTGAACTGTGTGTGCTTTTAACAAAAATTTGTTTCCAATCTTTAAAATGAAAGATTTTACATACAATTTTGAATTCCTGGCTCCCGCTAAAAGCCTAAGGGGCACTTGATCTCCAGTTGTAGCCATTTGGGTTTGCAAGCTCTTTTTCAGGCATTAAAATACAAAATACGAATACCCCGACCAGCTGCTGGAAAGGTATTGGGGCTAGTTTCCAGAATTGCACTGGGCAGGGGTGGGACGGGGAGGAGCTGGGCACAGGGCATGCTGCTGTAAGTACAGTTATTTTTATAACCATTTCTTCTGCTACATCAAGCACAAACATGAAAGTAAAAAATACATATAATGTGTATACATATATATACATGCATACATACATATCTATCTCTACATACATATTTTCCCCTTTCTTTCACTTAAATCTTCACTCACTAGTTCCTGTTCGATTATTTTTTTCTCCCTCTCACCATTGCTATTAATTTCTGGCAGCAATTTATAAATGCCCCACGACTCCAAGAACTATTGAAATCACAGTTGGAAACCTCGATAATTTCACCAAGGCAGAAGCTATTAAATGCAAACATTGGCAAAAGTTTTTAATGCTGCAGAAAATCACGAAAAATGCCAAGGTAAGCTCATTGCTGCTGCAGATTTAATTCATACTCTCCTTAAAAGCCAGAAATCCGCTGTCTCCCCAGCAGGACCTGAACAAACCTTAAACTAGGGCCGTGTGAGGCCACATCAGGATGATTCTTCCCCCTCCCAAACCCAGCGTGGCAGAGAAGCAGGCAGCCCCAAAGGCATGAGAGATGGAAGTGTCCCCCTGATTTTTCTCATCCCATTCAAGTTCAGGACTGAAATGGACAGAACAATAGTTAACCCCACAGCCTGCAGCCTCTACCACTGATAACCAGGAAAACACAGTTACCTTATACACTTCTGCTCTGCGCTTTTCAAGGTCATTTTCTCACTAGGGCACTCACTGAAACCCCAGAAGGTAGAAAAATCGGAAGGTTGAGGGACCCCTTTCTCATACACAAAGAAAGACAGAGCTCAAGTTTAATCAGCAATTTGCCATTCAAAGTAGGATAAGAACCAGGGTCTCCAGGCTTCTAATCTAACCCCACTGCGTCTTTCTTCTAGACCTACGACTCATTCCAGCACTGTGGGGGCTGACACGCGTCTTACTGCTGGATGAAAGAGAATGAGATCCTCTCTCCACCCCACGTTGGATTTGCTTGCTCACCCAAACTGACCCTTAAGGATAGAGTTGTTCAACCACAATGAGATTTACTTAACTAATCCTGGAAGCGAAGTTTAGCATATCAGACAGGATTCCGGCAGGAGACCCACTGCCCTCAGAAAGTCCACCCTCGCAGGCTGCAATGAAGTGACTGTCTACAGCGATGGGGATGTGGCAGGAGCTAAGGAAGCCAACAAGGGATTGTCACCTTCTTAGAGGAGAAAACCAAGATGGAAAGATATTAACCCCCTATGCATGAAAACATGAGGGGAGGAAGGACGTAATTTAGCCCAGTGAGACTGAAGCATGAGTCAGCACCTATGAGAGACATGGTGCAGAAACATGGAGGACATGGAGAAGAAATATCCTGACCCTGCTCCACTTTCACCCTCCAGTTCCCTGACAGTGGTTCCCATTGATTGAGCGCAGCTGGCAGTCAGAGGCAGGGAGCAGGGTTCAGCCTCCTGGTGCACAGGCAGGTTGGGGAGGGAATGAATGTGGGGAAGGGCTGGGGACAGAAAATAAGTAGCATGCCTTAATTAAGAGCCTCAGGATCTTTATCTGTAAAATTGGATGATGACATCTACTTAATAGTGCAGTTCCGAGAATGAAAACTAAGATATCTAAGGTATGCGGCACATAAGAAATACTGAAAATCATCAACTTACTGTCCTCGTTATCATGAGCTATGCTTCCCTTAAACAATGCTGTTCTGTTCCCAATATGATGTATCTCCCAGATTAGAATGGCTACAAAATTGCTTATCCCCCCAAGCCTCATTCCCCACAAAAGGACAGCATACTTTCCGGAGGATAGCCCTCCTGAAAAGGGCCCTCTCGACCATGTTTGATTAGATTCAGTGATGGTGGACTAACTGCATCCCCATCTCTTCTGCTGATAAACCACTCAAAACTCAGAAAACTATTTCTGTATTATCAGGACAAAGCGCTCCCTACGCATATTCTCCAAGGCTTCTGCACTCGGAGGTCACCAGGAAGAGAACTGCTCTGTTCTCTCATTCATGGGAGCCCTACAGATCTGGGAAAACTTTGGGGTTTTTTTGTTTGTGTTGTTGTTTTTCTTTGTTTTTTTTTTTGTTTTTTTTTTTTGTTTGTTTGTTTGTTTGTTTTTGAGAGAGTCTTGCTCTGTTGCCCAGGCTGGAATGCAATGGCACAATCTTGGCTCACTGCAACCTCTGCCTCCCAAGTTCAAGTGATTCTCCTGCCTCAGCCTCCCTAGTAGCTAGGATTACAGGCACCCGCTACCACACCCAACTAATTTTTGGTAAAGACAGGATTTCATCATGTTGGCCAGGCTGGTCGTGAACTCCTGACCTCAGGTGATCTGCCTGCCTTGGCCTACCAAAGTGTTGGGATTACAAGTGTGAGCCACCAGGCCTAGCCAGAAAGTTCCTAAGTTAGACCTATTCTTCACAAAAGAGAGGAAAGATTGTGATGGGGGTGGGGAACCCAGCTCTTTGTACCAATTAATTAACGCACATTGAATGGACAGATTTATTTTTCTTTCTTTCTTTCTTTGAGACAAAGTCTTGCTCTGTCACCCAGGCTGGAGTGTCATGGCGCGACCCTGGCTCACTGCAACCTCTGCCTCCCTGGTTCAAGCAATTGTCCTGCCTCAGCCTCCCAAGTAGCTGGGATTACAGGCGTCCGCCACCATGCCCAGCTAATTTTTGTATCTTTTAGTAGAGATGGGGTTTCATCATGTTGTCAGGCTGGACCGATTTCTAAAAGGCACAACTACCAAACTACTACCACTACCAAAGCCCATTTTAGGAAGAAATGGATAACCTGAGATTAAATCCATAGTTTAAAACCTTTCTACAAGAAAAAAACTACAGGCCTGATAGCTCCACTGCTTTACTGGTGAATTCTACCTAATTTTTGAAAAGAAAATTGTATCAATCCTACAAAATTCTTTCAGAAGATAGAATTGAAGGGAATACTTTCTAACTAATTTTATGAGGCCAGAATTTCCATGATCCTAGAAGTAGAAAACAATATTTCAGGAAAAGAAAACTACAGATTAATCTCTCTCATAAGCATGTATATGAATATCGTTAACATGATTTTAGAAATTGAATCTAGCAATATATTTTAAAAGATAAAATATGACTGTGGTTTGTGATATAGTAAGAATATATACATATGTATATTATTTGGTATATTAGACACAGCAAAAGACAGCATTGTTAAATTAAGGCAAAAATACAAAAATAATAATCGAAACAGAGGCACAGGGAAAAATAATCAAAGGTAAATAAAAGCCAAATAAAGCATCTGTAACTAGCCACAAATAGCAAATGATATAAAATACTAGCAAGTAGAGTTCCAGAAGGAAATAAAAGATAGAAAGGGTGTTTGAAGAAATAATGGCTACATTTTTGCAAATGTAGTGACTTACCTGAACCAAGAGGTGCAGGAAGCTCAGCAAAACCCAAGAAAGGTAAAAGTGAAGAGAATAACACCTAGGCTGATCATTTTTAAACTTCTTACAACCAAATATATTCACACAAAAGTAGTCACATTAAATATGTGGGTAAAATGATAAAAATGGTGGCTCACTTATCAGAAATAATGAAAGTCAGAAGATGTCTTTAAATTCTGAAGGAAAAAATAAACTCTTTCAACCAAAAATTCTATGCTCAGCAAAAAAGTCCTTCAAAAATAAACAAAATATATACTTACAGATGCATAACAGCTGAGAAAATCCCTTGCCCATAAACCTGAACTGTAAGAAATGTAAAGGAAATTCTTCAGGCTGAAGGGAAATGATACCCGATGGAAACTGTTCTACAGGAAGGAACGACCGTGCCAGAGAAGGTGAGGAAGTGCAGGCTTGCTGTGAGGAGGGATCTGTGTGGTGCTCTGTGTGTGCATCATGGCTCAGCAGGGCAGGGCAGCCACAGGCCTCCCTGTAGTAGACTTGGGACTTCTTCAAGGCCTGAGGACTGGCTCTGAGCTGGATGCCGGGATCTTCCTGGAGAAGCTCATCAAGGTATAATGATCTCCCCTGAAAGCAGATTCCAGGTTCTGACACCTCTGGATTTCCTTGGGAGATGAAGGCATGAGTGGAAAAAGTTGTCACCATTACCTAGTTTTAAAGAACTTTATGCTCTATTTTTAAAAAACAGCTATAAAGAGTAATAATAAATAATTTGCTTTTCAACTTACCAAACTAATTTGAAGTGACGTGATGGCCCAGCGCCATCCTCGAGATACCAGCCTTTACACAGAGCCATCATAAATAGCAGGTATAGAGACTATTAGTAAAAAACTCAATGAGGCCAACTCCATGGCTCACAGTGAAATAAATTTCACAGAAATAGAACTTAAAAAATACAAACTAGGCCAGGCTCAGTGGCTCAGGCCTGTAATCCCAGCACTTTGGGAGGCCGAGGCAGGCTTATCACGAGGTCAGGAGATCAAGACCATCCTGGCTAACACGGTGAAACTCCGTGTCTACTAAAAATACAAAAAAATTAGCCAGGCGTGGTGGTGGGCGCCTGTAGTCCCAGCTACTTGGGAGGCTGAGGCAGGAGAATGGCGTGAACCCAGGAGGCAGAGCTTGCAGTGAGCCGAGATCGTGCCACCGCACTCCAGCCTGGGCGACAGAGCGAGACTCCATCTCAAAAAAATAAATACAAACTAAACAAGCAAAACTGGATGAACTGATTGCTGTTGTTTAAGAAGCCAAAGTCACTGGACCCTAAATCATAATCCTTCAAACATCGATTGTTTTTACAAACAGATAATGTTACAGAGTCTTTCCCACATGGTCCTTCGCCAGAGGATACCATTTGTCTCTAAGAAAATACTTTTACGCCTCTCTGCTCATATTCTCACTTTTGCTCCCAGACTTTGTCCCCCAAACTCTTCCTATAATTCTACATTTATTTTGCTGGAGAACTGGATGGCAAAGGCCTCTATGATTTTCTGCACTTCCAGAAAGCATCATGGATATCCCCCACCCCCACTTGACAAACACATTTTTCTGGCCTGCCACATCTTTCATTAATAACAAAGACAACATCCTCCAAGAATTTCTCACCATTTTCTTTTCCCATGTGCTAGACTTTGCCCCACTCACTTGCCATCGTAAGAATAATACTGCATTATCTTCAGGGTTGAATTTCAGTGTTTAAATGACCTACTAATGAACATCTAGAAAAGTAGAAAACACAACTGACTTAAAAAAATATTTTGGATTATCTCTTATTTTAATTCAAGAAACTACTGTTACTTAAGTGATTATACTTTTGCCCAGAGGAAATCTTATAGAATTATAATTCTTAGCATAAAAGTTTGTAAGTAAAATTATTTAGAGTATTTTTTAAGTGCATGCTCTTATTTCTGATGCCAGGTTCAGCATGCAGAGCTTGGAATTCATTACTGCATCCTAACAAGCAAAAATCTGAACCCAAGGAAAAATCCGTCTTCTCAGATCTGTCAGAAAAGTGAGGTCACCGGGCAAACACTGCCCTCAAAATTGGAGAGACAGACAGGTGAATACAGCTCCTCACAACTTATCAGAGCAGAAACCCATGAGCAAACACCTCTGAGGGACCCCAAGCCGGGTTAGGAAAACCTAAAATGTCATTGACAAATTGCTAGAGGCTCCACACGGACAAGTTAAAAACTCCAGAAGGACCTGGTCATGGAGGGGTTGGACGGGACACGCTTCTGTGAGTTTTACCTTCAGGAGCTCAACCAGGTTCTCACAGTGAATATCAGAGGAAAATCTCCCAGGGCTTCTGGCAGGGAAAAGGAAAAGGAACCATTTTGAAATCTTCCAGAGCATTGTGTTATTAACACAGCCTCAGGAGAAACTATTTCATTAGCACCTAACCATTGGAGTTTTATCAGAGCCATCCTGGGGAAAGGAACATGCCCAATTCCAGCCCAGCTTAGCTTCTCACACGAGGGAAAGGAAATACCCAACGTTAGCCAGCTCTAGCCTTCGACATGGGAACAGGGAATACCCAATGCCAGTCCACTCTGGCCACCCTGTCCCACTTGATGGGCAGGTACGAAATTGAGAAGCACTGGTGAAGTTCACAGTCTAGGGGCACGAGCTCACTAAAAGACCAAGAGCTAATTCTAGGACTATAGAAGGCACCCCCATGTCTCATCACCGCATTACTAAAGGCCTGGTAACCTCAGCGTCTAGCTATTACATGCACAAGAAAAATGTATAAAGCATACTAAAAGGCAGAAAACAATTGGAAGAGACAGCAAGCATCATAAGAAGACTCAGATGTAGCAGAGATGCTGGTACTATCACACCAGGGATTTAAAACGATTATTACTAACGCGCTAAGGGCTCTGTCTAATGGATGAAGTAGACGGCGCACAAGAACAGAAGGGTGATGTAAGCAGAGAGGTGGAAACTCTAAGAAAACATTTTTTTAATGCCAGAGATCGATAACACTGTTAGAGAAATGAAGAATGTCTTTGCTGGGCTCATTAGTAGACTGGACACAGCTGAGGAAAGAATCTTTGAGCTTGAGGATATGTCAATAGAAATTTTCAAAATGAAAAAGCAAGGGAAAAGAAATCTACCCAAAACAGAACAGAATATCCAAGGGCAGCTAAGAAAGGTGTCACCTGCATGTCATGGGAATACCAGAAGAAGAAAGAGTGAAAGAAGTGTTTGAAGCAATACTTGCTGAGAATTTCCCCCAAATTAATATTACAAAAAAAAAAAAAAAACACTACACATCCAGGGAACTCAGATAACACCCAGCAGGGTAAATTAAATTATATATATATATATATATGCACATCATATTCTAACTGCGAAAAATCAAAGATGCAGAAACATATTAAAAGAAGCCAGGGTGAGTGGGGAACACCTTAGCTATAGAGGGGCGAAGATAGCAGTCACATTAGACTTCCCAGAAGCCAATCTGAACCGACCATATACCGTATGATCCAGCTCTATGATATTCCGGGCAAGGCAAGTTATGGAGACAGTAAAAGGATCAGTGGTTACCAAGGGTTGCAGGGAAGAACACTCAGGGCACAGGGGATTTTAGGGCAGCAAAACTACTCTGTGTGACTCTACAGTGGTGGATCCATGTCGTTACGCATTTGTTCAAACCCACAGAATGCACACCACGAAGAGGGCACCCTCATGTAGTTTATGGACCTGGGTGATGGTGAAGGGTTCGTGTAGTTTCAGCAGTTACGACATATGTGCAGGATGTTGATAGTTGGGGAGACTGTGCCTATGTCAGGGCGTAAGTATATGAGAAATCTCTGTACTCTCTGCTCAATTTCGCTGTGAACCTGAAACTGCCCTAAAAATTAAAATCTATTCAAAAATACATGTTCTAGGTCAGACGCAGTGGCTCATGCCTGTAATCCGAGCACTTTGGGAGGCCAAGGTGAGCGGATCACTTGAGGTCAGGAGTTTGAGACCAGCCTGGCCAACATGGTGAAGCCCTGTCTCTACCAAAAATACAAAAATTAGCTGGGTACGGTGGTGTGTGTCTGTAGTCCCAGCTACTCGGGAGGCTGAGGCAAAAGAATCGCTTGAACCTGGAAGGCAGAGGTTGCAGGGAGCAAAGATTGGGCCACTGCATTCCAGTCTGGCAACAGAGGGAGACTCCATCTCGAAAAAACAAAACAAAACAAACAAACAAACAAAAATATGTTCTAAAGACTACAGTGAAATACCATACTACTACAAATCCACTAGAATGACCAAAATGA
Organism: Macaca mulatta; assembly: GCF_049350105.2. NCBI lineage: Eukaryota > Metazoa > Chordata > Mammalia > Primates > Cercopithecidae > Macaca > Macaca mulatta. The sequence continues at coordinate 40,371,695 of NC_133424.1, forward strand.
AATCAATGTCAGAGAGTCTATGGAATAATTACATAGTCCTATACTGCTGTTGAGTGTTTAAAACAGTATAATACTTAGAAAACTGTTCAGTGATTTCTTAAGATGCTAAGCATCCATCTACCCTATGACCCAGCAAATCTACTTCCATGTATTTATCCAAGAGAAATGAAAATATGTGCTCACACAAAGCCTTTTACAAGAATGTTCACAGCAGCTTGATTCACAATAACCCAATGTTTGAAAACTTTCTAATGTCCATCAACAGGTGCATAAACTGTGATAAATTCACACAATGGAAATCACTTCAGCCATGACAAGGAATGAACTACTTATCATACAACATGAATCCTCAAAATGCACTGAGCGAATGAAGCCAGACACAAAAAAGTATATGCAATGTGATTCCATTTATATGAAGTTATAGTGTACGCCAAATGGTGGAGGGATAGATTGGGAAGGTGTGGAAGGACATATTCTGGGACGTATGTAAATATTCTGTCTTGCTATGCATGTGCCAAAATTGAGTAGACGGTACACTTGACTTGTGTGTAAATTAGGCCTCAGTTTCAAAGGGCATGTTCTCTGGTAATTACCTCTTTTCACTAGAGCCCAGGGCACAAGGAGTATGAAAGCAAAATTCAGGGTTTTGATGCTAAACAGACAGGCTTTAGGGCAATAATCTTAAGAATACTGAGCTCACAACACAGCTCAAAACTCAGAGCAAAGGGAGGGTAGCCTGTGTCCTGCCTGTGTAGTCACCTCTTCCCCTCCTATACCTGACTCTTCCCCAGGCCCCACCAGAGCTGTAGCAAAGACCAGGAAGTGGCCAGGCATGGTGGGTCACGCCTACAACTCCAGCAGGAGTAAAGCTGGAGTCCAGGAGTTTAAGACCAGCCTAGACAACACAGCAAGACCCCATCTCTACAGATAATTTTTTGAATTAGCTGGGTGTGGTGGTGTGCATCTATAGCCCCAGCTACTTGGCAGGCTGAGGCAGGAGGATTGCTTGAGCCTAAGATTTCGGAGGCTGCAGTGAGCTATGATGACACCACTGTACTCCAACCTGGGTGACAGAGTGAGACTCTGTCTCAAAAAAGAAAAAAAAAAAAAAAGAACTGTTGAAGGCAAAGTTTTTCCACAATATTTTGCCATTGTAGACAGTGAAGCATGCTTCTCCAGTCTCACTCTGAGGCTCTGAATTCATCAGAATGATTGAAAGTTCTGCTTTCAAAATCAACAGGAAAAGTGTCATCTTTGATGACATAAGACAGTGATGTAGAGGGAATATGGAATTATCCATCTTCTCACTGCTGGGGGAAGCTGCATGCACCACAGAAGTGGCGTGAGACTTTCATGATAGCTACTCACCTCCTAAAGCTCACCCAAGCAACATGCTGCTTGACAGCCTGTTGCATATTCAAGTCAGAGGTTGCAACCGATGAGGGGTTGCTGATACGAATGGCTTGGCTCGGTGAGTTGCCAGTACTGAAAAATGAGAGTTTTATGTAAAAGTCTGGGTTTCCATCTTCTCCAGAAAAACCAGAGCAAATCAGATAAATGTGGAATCATGATGAATATGAGTAACACTGCTCCAGAATCCTGTCACGCTGAGACCCACCGGCCTTCCGTGGGGGCTGGTCTCCCGGACGGGGCTGTGCCACCTCCATTTGCCCGCAGTGATCACTTGGCCCATTTTCCCCCCCTTGTGAATTGTTGAACCCAAAGTTTAAGGTTTCCCTTAAATTGTAGTCATTTGACCTTCCTCACTTCCAAGAGCTCAGGAGAAAGTTTCCCACTGGCGATAAAGCAACATTTTATATAAATTGCAAAAATTAAACCACAGAGCCAATTACTGCCTGAGCTGCTCACACAGTGTTCCAGGGGACGTTGGAGAAAGGGTTCTGACCTTGAGAAATCTTCTCGGCTCTGGGTCTCAGTTTTCTGACCTATAAGATAAGAAAATGAACTCAACCATCTCCAGCGGCTCTTGATGAAATATCTAACCCTAATTGTCTTGGCAGAGACAGCCTCTCAGCAGTGGGGAGGCTGTTGTATGAGGTCTGACCCACTTCTCATTCAATTTATTCAGAAAAGCACGTGTTCGTAAAACCTTCCTTCATGGCCAAGCTGGCATGTAAACGGCTGCTCATTGCAGCCAGCACTTAATATTGAGCTCTTGATGTGGCTCAAAATGAAGACATGGGTAGCCTGTGCTCTGCCTGAGTATCTCCTCGTGGGGCACCACAGTCTGCCCCCAGTCCCACCGAGGCAACAATGGGGACCCTTGACATCAAGGACAGATTTAAACATCAAAGTCCCGTTTAACCCAGGCATGAAATTTCCCCAGATGTGTTCACATTCAGGTTACAAATGAAATGGAAAAGGCTTGACACACATGCAAAAACCTCTTGACAAAAACATCAGGGAAATATTTGTGGATAAGTTCAAGGCAGTCTCAGAAGGTCGATTCTTCCCTCACATACCATAATCTAGCAATAATCTCACCAAGCAATCTGCATGCTTGAAGATGGTCACATTTGTTGTTAAGTTTATGTCAACTTAAGTTCAAATATATGTGACTGTAAATATATGACCTTACGTAAGGAAAGTATCTACACATATACGTAATAAACATGCAACTAACATTTAATTAACTGACTCTGTGCAGTAAGTACTTTACAAATGTATACTATACCATCATCTTTGATTTTTTTTTTTTTTTTTTGAGACAGAGTTTTACTCTTGTCACCCAGGCTGGAGTGCAATGGCACAATCTCAGCCTACTGCAACCTCTGCCTCCTGGGTTCAAGCAATTCTCCTGCCTCAGACCCCCGAGTAGCTGGGATTAAAGGTGTCCACCACCATGCCCAGCTAATTTTTGTATTTTTAGTAGAGACGGGGTTTCACCATGTTAGCCAGGCGGGTCTCGAATTCCTGACAGCAGGTGATCTGCCTACCTCGGCCTCCCAAAATCCTGGGATTACAGGCATGAGCCACCATGCCTGGCCCACCTTTGATTCTTTAAAGTTCCACTTTACACATCAGGAAAACTGAGGCTCGGGAAGGTGAAACAACCCATCCAAGATCACACAGCAAGGATGGGCAGAAACCTAGCAGCGCTGGACTTTTCACTCAGCTAGCTGGGCACCAGTGCTTTGAGTCTAATGCTTATGCTTTGGGATATAACATCATCCTTCCTCTCATGCTGCATGGAAATTAAGAGAGTTCCCTGAACCTTGTTAAATCAACAGATAACCTTTCTGTCCACACAGGGAGGATGGCAGCATTCACAACCTCCCTTTATTTGACTAGAGGTGTTCAGACACATGCGTGTCCTTGATAAGAGCCAGATACAATTAGAGAGAACGCGAAGGAGCTGGAAGGAGCTGCGGATTGAGAGCGTTGTGTGATCTCCACCTCCCGTGCCTTTGGGGCTAATATGTCAGGGTTTCCACGGACTCCCTGGATACTTAAGGACTTACGTGTGTGCATGGAGCACTCTTCCTCTGTCTTTTGAAAAGCCATGGATGAAATAATGACAAGAGGCAATGTTGGGCACCTACTGTGCATGAGGCTGTGCTCTGTCAGCCACCCCATGAGGCTGGAACTTGCCTCTACTTGACCTGGGCTGCAAATGAAAAATTTATAACCAGGAGCTCTTAGAGTCTGAGGGAGAGCCCAACCCCAGGGCAGGACCCAGAGGTCTGATTTGTCTGCTCTGACCTGATAGGTTCTCCTCACTCTCTGAAAGACAGCCTATGAGAGTATAGTGGCCTTTGCACCCTCAGTGGCCCCATCTGTCTGGAATGCCCTCCTTCCCAGGAGCCTCACCGCTCCCTGCCTGTACAACTCCTAAGGCTCCGGGGACCAGCTCTAACTTCCTCTCCTCAGTGCTGCAGCCTCTCCTGCTCTAGCAGAGGGAGGAGGGTCCTCGCTCTGAGCCCCTTCTGCTCCTTTGAGGTGCCTCAGGCCCAGCAACAACCACGGGCTGTTCATTGCTGGGTGGTTTATCCCCACGTGTGACAGTCCATTTGCATTGCTGTAAAGGAACACCTGCAATTGGGTGATACATAAAGAAACGAGGTTCATTTAGCTCACAATTCTGCAGCTGCGCAAGCAGCATGGTGCTGGCCTCTGCTCCTGGTGAGGCCTCAGGAAACTTACAATCATGGTGGAAGGAGGAGGGGGAGCAGGTGAGTGTCACATGGAGAGAAAGGAAGCAAGAGAGAGAACCTTTAGACAGCCAGCTCTCCAGTGAACTCGTTACCTCAGAGAGTGCACCAAGCCATTCATGAGGGATCCGCCCCCATGACCCAATCACCTCCCACCAGGCCCCACCTCCAACACTGGGAATCACATTTCAACAGAGATTTGGAGGGGACACACACCCAAACCATCTCAGCGCTGGAGGCTGGAGCTCCATGGCAAGCTTGTACCTGGACCGCAGCGCTAACCACTAACACCAACAGGCCTGCCCTCAGCTGCTCTCTGGCAGCAGCTGGCCTGTGGCTTCCTCTGGCTCTCCCTGCACCCAGCCAATGACCCTTTCCCTCCAGAGGCTCCAGGGTCCTTCATTCTGTGCCCTTCTCCCCCAAAGCCCCTCGCCTGAGCTCACAGCAGGCTCTCACGTCTGCTGACCTCGTTCTGGCCCTAGAAATGGCTTTTGGATCAGTGTTTCTTTCCTGTACCTTCTTCAAGAGAGCTGAGGCTGAGTAGGGCTCAGGCCCGGCCACAAGGATTGTCAATGATTCTTCAGAGGCTATTGACAAGGTCCCACCTGGCAGGCTGGCATCCGAGGACCCAGGCAGGACCTGAGCCCTGCTGCCTCAGCAGCCAGCTTCCTGTAGGCCCCTGAACATACTTTCCAAACTGAGGACTGATTCTCATCATGGCCATCCTCCTGCCTCCCAGCTCCTGCTCCCACAGAGCTTCCTGCTCTAGAACCGAGCTCTCTTAGAGTCTCCCAGCCCTGCCTCCACCCAGGCTAGCCTTTGCAGTGGAGGCAGCCCCACCCAGAGCCACAGCTTCACCACCTCTGCCAACTTCAAGCAGCCCCTGCCTTGTGCTAGCAGTTGTGGCGAAAATGGGAGAGACTGAGTTCCAATTGGGAGGAGAGAGAGACAGGAGGTGAGCAGAACGTGAGCTCAGTAATTCAGCTTCGGTACCTAACACAGACACGGGACAAGGGGGCTCTATAAGACCATGGGAGCCTTCTGCACTGACCTGCACAGGGTAGGGCTTGAATAAAATTTTACTCGAATCAGTTTTCCCACCATTGAACATGGACTGTATATTCAGTCCTGCAATTTGCACTTCCATTTAGTATTTTGTAGAAAGGTTTCCATGTCAATCCACACTCACCCATAATAGAGCTGCTTCAAGCGTCATCAGACTGGCAGCCGCATAGGGGCGGGGACAGAGCTGCCCCTCGTGCTCCTTCCTCCTTTCCCCCACTACACACTCAGACCCACAAACAGAGAGACATACACAGACACACACACACACACACACAGAGACACACACAGGCACACACACAAAGACACACACAAACACAGACACACACACACACACAGAGACACACACAGGCACACACACAAAGACACACACAAACACAGACACACACAGAGACAAACAAACACACAGACACACACACAGACATACACATACACACACACACACAGAGGCATACAAAGATACACACAGACACACAAAGAGAAACACACAGATACACACAGAGAGACACAGATGCACACAGACACACACAGAAACACACAGACACATACAGACACACACAGAAACACACTCACATAGACACAGGGACATACATACACAGACATACGGACACACACACAAAGACACACACATGGGCACACGCACAGTACAGGGCTTCTGTACAGCCAGAGTTCAGCCAGAGCTTGCAGAAGGGGGCAGACACTGATGACCTTGGCCGTGCCACCCTGTCAGAGTATACAGGGTCATGTTTCTCTGGAGTGGGGTTGTCAGTAACAGCTAGGCCCTGTCCCTTTCCTGGAGAAGCAGGTGTGAAAAGTCAAAGTTACCGTGTACAGCCAGCTCTACTGAGGCACTCAAGCCGGCACTTCCACCTGACCCAGCACAGCCCTGTGCCCCAGTGCCGGTGCCATCACCTGCCCACACCACCCTTGGGCTGCCTCTCCCTGTGCCGACGCTGAGTAATCTATACTCAGAACTTTCCTGGAGATGCGTTTACAGTCACAGGCATGTACAGGTCATCTTTTCCAAGTAGCTGTGTGTGTGCGCTCCTGGAGACCTGTGCACCCTCAGCGACCCATTAGGCCAAGAGTACCACGCCACGCACAGCCTGCCAGGAGCCGACTCGGTGCAAGGAGGGAGAGGTGGCTTTTTGAGTGTGAGCTGTTAGGGTTGGGCGCTGCCAGAAACTTAGAAGGTCATGAAGTTTCATGTTAGAGAAACCAAAGATCACACCTTGTTCTACTGTGTGACTATGGCTCAGCTGGTCAACCTCTCTAAGCCTCAGTTTCCTCATCTTTTACAGACGAGGCTAACAAGAGTTGTCCCATGTCACCCTGGAGCGAGATGTCTGTGGCATTTTATCTTGATGGATGCCTCCATAGGCATTCCAAAGTCAGAAAAGTAAGCTTATAAAGCAATGGTGTAAGCTCATAAAGCTTCTTTCCAGAAATGGAAGCTGTCATTTCGACTCACGTTTCAGTAGCATGGGCATCATGGGCTGCGTCTCCTCATCCCATTTTCCAAGGTTTGAATCCTACTGGGTGGCCCAGCAGGGGCCCCCTATGGGGCTCAGGGCTATAAGGCTCCTGAAATTAAGGCATGTGGAGGAAAGGGGGTTTTAACGAGGAGCATATTTCATCCCAGCATGTGTGGCTGGTTCTGAGGAGCATATTTCATCCCAGCATGTGTGGCTGGTTCTGAGAGTTCCTCTGACCCCACCCATCAACCAGTGGCTGTGCTGCAGGTACCACTAAGCTGACAGTAAGTATGATAGGAAGATTAGGAAGATACATCATCTTTTGTTTCATATTTTATTTTCTCGGTACTGCTATCAAAAGATAATTGTCACCAAAAATTCCTTCATTCCGTTTTCCCAGGGGTCCTCTTTATTTGTTGATTTTCAAATTATTCCTTTGTTAAGGGCCTTTTCTGTATCCTCCTTGTTAATTTTCTCTTCCATTGTTACTTTAACGAACCGGATCCTTGGTTATCAGCGGGTGTGCATAGGATGCAAACAGTTCTCTCTCATCACTTTCATTAACTTCATGAAAGTCTTCTCTAAGATCTGTAATTTTACTTTAAGCTGTTTGCATTTTGTAGTCAGAGGTTTACAACAGCCAACAAGGAGCAGGAAGTGGAGTGGAGGAAAACGTTAGTATGACAGACAAAGTCGGACACAGACAGACCAGCAGTAACACAGGAGGGATGTTTCAGAGGAGACTGGTTTTATCAGGCCCAGAATATCCCTCTATTCTGGCTTCTCAAAAGATTAATTATCAGGTAATAATGACCTGTCCCCCTACACCAGATGAGACTTGCTCCTAACAGAACATTTAAAGTTTCAAGTAAATTATCTTTCCAAGTGGTGTCTTTGTATTAGTTCCTGGAGTTGATAAATGTGGTCAGACCAGAGACATTTATGAAGTACTTACATAATGCTTGGTATGCTTTCAACGTTTAAGACTTGTCATGGTCCCCATGTATTGATCTGAATTCAGGAATGCCAAAGCTGTTCTCAAGGAAGCCTGGTAAGAGATTGTGGCTGCTGCGCAGGTCCAGCCCCAGCCCCTAAATTAATCCTGCTCAATTCAAAGCCTCTTTTCTTCCAAGTTAGAAGTGACAGGCCAGGTCCTCTCTCACACAAGCAGATCTCGGGAGGGCTCCAGCTGAGAAATTTGCTGTCTCATTTGTTTCTCGAACACACGCCCCATGGAATGCATGTGTCATTTCTGTAGCATAAGGAATGTGCCCGCACTTCATGCCTCCTGTCTGTTCGTTAGTTCGTAATTAAGTATGCACAGCTACAGATGTGTCGCGGAAAGATATCATCCAAGTCTTGACAAAGAACCAAAATTATTCATATAATTTATCTTCCCAGCCATCTTGAATGCTAACGAGAACCGTCCTTGATTGGAATTGTCAAGAAACATTTGCACCCATGTCCTATCAGGGAGCATTTCCTCCGCCAGATGCTGCCTTTCATACCAACCACAAAGACTCTCTCGTGCTTTCTCCCTGGCCTTTATAGAAACCAAATGCAATAAAGCAAGCAGTTCTCCCCTTCCCCTTTTCTCTGATGCACAGCTTTCCACCGGGCTTGCAGGTTTTCAGGTTTTCTGGTGAGGGGCGTTGTGATTGTTAGCTTGTTCTTTAAAGCCTGTTGTGAGAGCAGTAACACAGATCTGTCTAACACGTGTTCCTAGCATCAGAGTCCAGGGATAGGTACTTAGATGCAAGTTTCTTTTCTGCCCTTACATGCAAGATTCTCTTCTGCCCAGAAGGAAATTCAGGAGTGTGGAAACCACTGGCTCTTTGACCCAGGTCTACCCAAAAGTGACCCTGCTGTGGAGAACTGGCTTGCTTGGGGTTTTGCTCAGACCTGAAGACACACTCCCAAATGTCATTTTTAGAGGCAGTGGCACATTTAGGAGACTGAGGAGTCTGTGTTCAGTTACTGGGATGAAAAGGAAGAAGCAATGCATTTGGAGCATATTGGAAGGAAGCAATATAGCCCCCTGGAAAGAGCCTTCAATTTCCAAGCCCTCTTTGCATCCTTAGGGACAGTATCGGTACTTCTTTGGGAAAAAGGAGAGATCTGTCTACTTATTGTCTTGTGCACTTCCCAAGCCTGCTGTGCATCCATCTCCAAAACTAACTTTTAATTCATCAAGACAAGTAGGTTTTTAATGCAGTATTTTGTCCTCATATTCAGTGTTCATAATCTGCAAATTGTTGTATTGATTGGAAAATGCATTAAGCACAAACCCATCTGATTATCCCTGGGCTAAAGGCTTGGTCAGACCCCCACCAAGAGGGCTGGGGTCAGAGAGGTCTGACGATGAAATCTGCTACAGAGAGCTCTGGAGGGCTCCAGTTCTCAGCACCAGAGGTGCACAAGGCTTGGGGTGGTCTGGGTAAGCTTGAGAAAGGTTACCTTGTGAAGTGTTCTAGGAACACTGAAAGAGGCTGGATAGAACTGAATGTTCACACAGGAAGTGGTTAGCTCCCTGTAAGTCTGTATTATTATAACTGGCCAACTTTCTTCACTTCGTTACCCAGCAGGAGAAACAGCGTACACCAACTTCACTAGACTTTTGCTTTCAAAGACTCCCTACGCACATAACCCATCAATCCACCTGGCTGTTTCAGAGGTAACTTCATTGTAGAGATGGGGAGCCTGAGACTGGAAGGTAAGACCAAGATGCACAATTCTCTCTCAATTTCTTCTTTATCTTTCCCACTTGTACATCAGCAGGCAGTGGCATCACAGCCTTGCCCTCCCTCAGAACCTACATCAGACTTGTTAGATGATTCTGAGGGTTCAGTTAACCCTGGAATTTGCAGACAGACCACTGCTTCCCCATAAAGTATCTGGGGTCATGGATAGCTCTGCTTTTAAGCATTCTATCCCTCATTCACTGAGGTCCACATATTAAATCAACAGTCAAGATAGTAGAGAGAACAGGATCCCACCATACCCACAGCAATTTTAAGGGTGGCATGGAAATCTGCCTTGTGGAAGTCTGAAGTGCAAAGTGCATGTATGTGGGAGAGGCAGATGGGGACAGGAATGATACGTTTTACTAAGATAGGAAAATGTGGATAAATAAGTGAGCTCACTCATAATCCTTTCCCAAAGGAAAGTCATAAGGCTAGACAAATTCAAATATGTTTGGTATAAAGCAAAAATCAGAAACTTTCTTATCAAAAGACACCATAAAACACAAAGGTAGGAACATGAAGTCACCAACTGGGAAAAAATGTTTGCATATATATAATTGGCAAAGGATTAGTATACAATACAATAAAGAACCCTTAAACAGGTGGGGCGTGGGGCTCAAGCCTGTAATCCCAGCACTTTGGGAGGCCGAGGTGAGTGGATCACAAGGTCCAGAGATTGAGACCATCCTGGCCAACATGGTGAAACTCTGTCTCTATTAAAAATACAAAAATTAGCTGGGCATGGTGGTGTGTGCCTGTAATCCCAGCTACTCGAGAGGCTGAGGCAGGAGAAGCGCTTAAACCAGGTAGTCAGAGGTTGCAGTGAACCAAGATCACACCACTGCATTCTGGCCTGGTGACGGAACAAGACTCCATCTCGGGGGGAAAAAAAAAAAGGACCCTTAAACAAACGACAAAATGTCATGGGAAAATGACATGAGCAGTCAATTTCATAGAAGATAAAACATGAATGGTCCAGAAACATGTAAAAAGTGCTTAACCAGGTGGGAAGTTAAGAAAATACAATAAAAGACAATTTTACTCCTACCAGACAGGGAAAACTGTAAAGTCTGACAACTTCAAGTGTAAGTAAGGAAGAAGAGCAACAGAAATTCTCATGCACTAATGATGGGATAGCATATTGATACAACCTCCTTGAAAAATCATTTGTTATTACCTAGTAAGTCAAATATGCACCTACTGTCTAACCAAGCAACTCCACTCTTTAATATACACTCTAGGAGTGGCTCTTAATGCAGTCATTACCACATCCTAAAGGAAGTCTTGGAACCTGCGAATGTCACAATAAGTAAAGAGTGCTACTGGCATTTAGTAAGTAGAGCAAGGAACGCTAAACGTCATATGGTTTCTGGGACAGTTCCGCCCAAAGATGGATGACTACATGTGGGACCACATAATTTATGCAAGTGAATGTCTGTTGATACTTACCTGATCCTGCAATCTAACTCTAACTTTATTTTACACATAAACAGTTAAAAAAACTCAAATGCATTGTTCTCATGTCTTTAACATACTGAATTTTTCAAGGAGGCAACCACTTTCCTGAAAAATATCCCTTTTATTGAAGGGATATTGTGCTTTCTGTTGTTATTGTTGTTTAGAACTTCACTGAGGATTGATTAACATTTTAAAAAATTGTTTCTCTGCTGGGAACCTTGTACATGGTATTTGCGCTATCAACCCAAAACACCTATGACTGTTTGCATTTGTAGCTGGAACAATTATGGTAATTCTACCCACAGGTGCAAGCATCTGACATTGTTATTCTAGCTTCTGATGTAATTGTTCCTTAAATTTTACATATTGGTTCAACCACCTTTTATTATAAATTGCTTTCTTTGTCTTATTTCTTTTTTATATCACATTCAGAGCATTACACTGATTTCTTAAAATTCTATGGGTAAGTGGGTTATAGGATAGGATCTATAGTATAGATAGCATTCTATCTATAATGTAGATAAAAACTATACCATAGACAGCACTTACCCAGAGAATTTCAAGAATTTTATTTCAAGATAGTAAGAAGAACATCACAAAATACTTGTCAGAAGGGTGGTGCTGGTGTTGAGAATAATAATTCTTTTGGGGTATATGTACCCCAAAGCCATGTACAAAAGGATTGACAGCAGCATGACTAGTAAAAGCAAAAAAAAGAAAAAAAGAAAAGAAAACCCAAAACTCTGAAAACAACCTAAGTATCCATTAACAGCAAACTGGATAAATGCATGTCATGGAATACTATATAGCAGTGAAATAAATTAACAGCTATATTCATTATGATGGGTAAATTTCTGAAAGCATAATATGGAGCAAAAACAGCATATTGCAAAACACATATATAGAGTGGAAACATTTAAATTTCAGTTTTAAAAATAGGCATGACCAAACATTCTATTTAGGAACATATGCAGTGTGTGAAAGCTATGGAGAAAATTGAGGAACGGTGAACATAAACTCTAGGGTAATGGTTACCTGGAGGGGGAGGGAGGAAGATGCCTCAGGGAGGGGCACATGGGATGATATTTTCTTTCTTAAACTGGATAGTAGGTTCATGACTGCTCATTTTATTAAACTATAAAAATATTACATACCTTTTAAGATAGAACATATTTCACAATTTAAAAACTTTTAAAAATCAGAACCTCCCAATCTATCCAAGCCGTTAGTTGACTGGACTTTTTAAAAAGCCTAGCTTAGCTTGTCCCAAGGATTGGCAGAAAGACAAGTGAAACTGCCAGATCTTTTCTGGGTTTAGTACATACTCTTTGCAGCACTAAGTCCTGGCACCTGTCTGGGGACGTCTGGCCAGGCGACACTGTTGATGCTGGAATGAATCATCATGTTGATGTTGGAATAGGTCTCAGCATCCCTGCAGCCTCCCAAAGGGCCTGGACACCATGGGGGCCAGTATCTGGGAGAATTCTGGTAGCAGAATCAGAGGTAGGGTTGCCATTGCCATGAGAATGCAGTCGTCTCTCAGGGGAGTTCTGACCGAGTTTCTTGGCCCTGAGTGATCCATTCTCTACCGCTAATGAGTCACCTGTCCTCCTCCATTGCTTCTAATGTCAACTGCACAGGTGTCCAGGCTTACAGAGACTCCACCAACCCCTAAGTCTGTGGGGTGGAGATCAAGTTTGGCAAGGCAGGTATCATTTTGTTTGAGGGATTTCGACTGAACGGGAAGAGGGAGAAGCTGCATACTCAGAATGAAAATGAGAGCTGATAACAGTGCCTTCAGTGGGCTAGCCCCTTGTTGGGTTCTAGAACACAGCAGGGATGACAATTCTCAACCTGAAGAACTCAGGCTCCCTCGGGATCAAATCTGCATGCACTGCAAGCTTCTCATCAGCAGGGGCCGTGTCTCCATGTCCCAGGTCCTGGTGCTGAGCTTGGCCAATTCCAGGTGGTTGTGATCTTGAAGGAGGCACGTTGAAGAAAAGCGGCTGAAAGAAAAAGGCAGAGCAGATCTCATAAATGACAAATTGGCCGTTCAGACACTGCGAGCAGAACAAAGACCTCACGTTGGGTTAGAGAGGCCCAAAAAGGTCTCCTGTAGAAGCAGGACTAGAAGGGAAGGTGGGTATGAGACAGGTGCGGAGGGAGGGCCTGGGGCCGGGGGCATCGGGGTTTGGAAATAGAGAAGAAAGGCTGGGAGGCGGGCAGACACGGGGAGCTGCCAGGCATGAGGGGTAGGCAGCTTTTGCAGTCAATGGGTGAAATGTCGGCTACGGCCACGTCTTGGGGGCCTTAGATGCTCCACCGAGGGTCCCGGTGTAGTTTTGCAGGCAACAAGGAGTTGTAAATGATGTTTTTGCGTCCCGTCCCTGGCCCAGCTCAGACTTCAGCTGCAACTCTCCTGCCAGGGTCAGCTCCCACCTCAAGCACCTTCTGAGTTTCTGCACTTTTCCTCCCTGGGCCCTTCCCCACCTCTATGGAGCTCCCTCTGCTGCTCCCATCGAAACCCAGAAGTCCAGCAAAGTTCTTGGCCTAGGTGGGAACATGTGCCCAGGCCCCATGCTGCAGAGTGGACATGTCCTAGGCACAGAGGAGCAGGTTTTCAGAGGCGCCTCACGGAACCGAGCCCCAGTGGCTGCAGGGGTACTGGCTCCAGAGGCACGCTGGTGGGACTTTCTCCCCATTCCGGCTGGCTGCCTGCTTCCTCACTCGGCCCCGCCTCTCAGGCCCTGGTCTCTGGCTGTGGCTTCAGGGAAACCCACAAGGGAGGAGGGGCCTTGGACATCCAGGGAAGGGAGGCTCCTGGAGATGTAGCCAATACAGATGAAACTGTGAGGAGAGAAGGACAGGCAGAGGCTGCCAAGGACTGTGATGCGGGCAGGGCGGGAGGCAGTTGAGGTTAGAAACAGACACAGCCAGACAGACACAGGGAGACAGAGAGAGACAGAAACAAGATAGAGAAACAGAGAGAGACTGCCAGAGACGGAGCCAGACAGTGAGAAGATAGAGACAGACAGAGAAGGATAGAGGGACAGAGAGAGGCAGAGACAGGGAAAGATAGATCCAAAGTGACAGAAACAGAGGAAGACAGAGACTGGGACAGACAAATAGAAGACAGACAGACAGAGACACAGAGTAACAGACGGCCAGAGAGAGGCAGAGACAGAGAGAGTGACAGAGAGACAGCCGGGAGAGAGACAGAGAAACAGACAGAAAGAGGTGGAGACGGAAAGAGAAACACGGAGAGACAGAGAAACAGGGAGTGACAGAGACAAAGAGACAGACAGAGACAGGGACAGACAGTGAGGAGACAGGGAGAGACAGAAACACAGAAAGAGAGGTGCCAGGCAGGCTGGAGCTCTGGAGCTTCCAGAGGCCTGGGCAGGTTCAGCTCTGCAGAGGAAGGGCAGCCTCCCTGGCGAGGCAGGGCTGTGGGCACTGGGCTGTCCACTGTAGGGTGGCAGTGCTGGTTCTGCCTGTGGGGTGGCTCCAGCCTGGCCCCTGGGACGGTGGCAGCCCCAGGGGACTGCCTCATTCTGCCACCTGACCATTCCCTGGCTCTCCTTCACCTTTGTCCCTCGCCGGCAGCAGAAACACAGGTGGCTGTTCCATCATCCAGTACGTGCTGCGGTGCATGTCACAGGGCAAGGCGCTGAGCAGCTCTCTGGTCCCCAACACCTGGTGACACCTTCACAAGCACATAAATCACACTTGTCTTGCCCAACACAAGCACATTCACATGGGACAGATATTAATGTTAATGTTGAATCTGGAAAGAGCCATCCTGGAGTAAATATCCAGAGCAATCAGCGGTGCTCAGGTCCTGGAATGAGGTACCCATGGGGAGCCCTGGTGCACAGGGACCTAAATGGAATCACTGGTGAGTGGTGACCATGGTCCACCCTGTCTCTCACTCCCCCGATTTCATACCCTGGGCAAGGCACTGAGCCTGGTCTCCCTCTTATGTGGACTGGGAACAGCCCAGAAAATTGCTATGGGCCTCTAGAGGGGTCATGCATGGGAAACAGTGAGCCAGGGCCTGCCACACAGACATGCCCCGTGGAAGGTGACTTTTCTGGTGGCTCGGGCGTCAATCATACCCCTGCTGCCTTAGCAGGCTCTCTCAGCTCTGCGTAGCTGTCCGACACTTGGACCACTGCACGCGGCTCAGCCTCCACTTCTGTGAGATGCTCCCTCACCCGATAGGACTGGCTACGTCTCTGAGCCCCACACGCTGCCCTGGACGGAAGCTTTGCTGCATACAATTGCAAATCTGTAAATGTCACTGTATCCAGTGGGCCTTCATTGACTGGCCGTGTGTGGTATTTCATTTTGCCCTGGTTCATTTTTTTTGGAACCTTTATTACGACTTGTAATGATTTACTTTTTTTTTCTTTTTTTCCCATCTCTGGTACTAGATGGTGACTCCAGGGTGGTGGCCAGGAGGTTCTTGGTTTTAGTTCTGGATCTCCAGAAACAGACCTGAGACAAAAATCTGGCTGCGTCCAAGACAAAAATCTTGGGTGGGAGGTGATCCCAGGAGGCCTGTGAGGGAGCGGGAAACCAGGAGGAAGAAGAGAGACCAGGGTCCCACTGTGGGCACAAGGACTCATCTGCTCAGAGGAGAGGGGGTGTGAGACAAGCCTCCAAGGTGTCCCACTCCAAAGGTGAGGAAGCCAGTGTTTATTCACCAGGCCCAGGATGATCTCAGCGTCTGGATATCTGTGCCAGGTGGGCACCTGCCCCTCTCCCCTGAGGGGATGCCTTCCCACCCCTCTTCACCCTGGCCTCCACGGATCTTCCCACTTCTCTTGGGGTGACGATGCTATGGTGTCTGCCTCCCAGTCTCTTTTGGTCTCTGGGCGCACAGCTCAGGAGTGGCTCCTGAGGACAGGCCCCGCACCTGGCGGGGAGAGGCAGACGCCCCACTCAGAGACCTTTCCACAGGAAGTGTTCCATGAACAGGATCTGGGGAAAACAATAAACTCCAGGGTGACAAGAGCTAGAAGAAGGATTGAGGACTATTCTATGGGGTCACCTAGATCTGGGTGTGAGAGAAGCAGGGAAGGCATCTCCAAGGAGGGGCAAGGGCCTGGGTATGAAATCACACAGGATCTGTCCCCAAGTGAAGGAGAAGGAGACAGGCAGGTGCGGCTGGAGAAACAACATGGGTGGAGTCTGCGGGGCCAGAGGGAACAGGGCATATCCAAGGACAGCTAGAGGTCCCCAGAGCTGCCTGGGGACGGAGGGTGCAGTGGGAGCCCGGAGGGAGGGAGGCAGCAGGAGTTCGGTGGGGTCTTGGCCACAGTCTAGGTACTTGGGATTAGCCCTGTGGTTACCTGTGAGCTACTAAGGAATCTTACCTGGTAGGTGATGTGATGGGAAATGTGTGATTTAAGACGTGGATCTGTTTGGCAGCCTTCGAAGGGAGGGCAGGAGGGTGCGTGAAGGGACACAGATGCCCCAGCCAGGGGGTGGCAGGCGGATTTAGGTGAGAGGTGGGAGGTCCCTGTCTGAAGCCATCTTGGAGATGGAGAGGGGAGAGGCAGATGTGGACACTCAGCCCTGGTCCAAAAGGATATTCCGCCCCACATAGAGAGACAGGGTAAGGAGGGGTAATTCCCGGCCGAGGGGGCACCGAGCAAAGGCATGGAGGTGGGAGAGTCCAGGAATGGCGGGAGCCTTCTGCTGTGCTGCCAAGTGTGGTCATGATGAAGACTGACATCCGGAGTGTTTAGAAACCACCGCAGCCATTTGACAGAGTCATGGAGTATGACTGTTCAATCCAATAACACGAAATTGGGGGCTTGTATTTTGTATAGCTTTTCTTTTAATTTCATTTTTCTCATAATTCAAATTTTATTGAATTCTGCAAAAGTATTGGCCTGCGACTGATGGGAAACAAAACACCTGCAGCTGGTGGGGGTTGGGGTGGGAGGCACGGCTCCAAGTGCCCTCTCCCATCAGCTCCCATAAGCTCTTCCTCATCCCAGAGTTTTATTTTCTCTTCATGCCAGAAAAATACCTCCCAACACTGATGTCAGCAAGCAAAGCAGAATGTCCCCACCCCCAACACTCTGTCCCCAGATTCTCCTAGCCCCAAAGACATATCTTAGCTCAGATGAGGGAGAGACCTCCCCCCCCCGCCAGCTCAGGCTGAAAGCGAATATTGTTCAGTCTGTCATCCCTGGGGCCAAGCCCGTCTAGGGGGACTGTGCGGTGACCGCAGCTGGCAGCTCCCAACCTCCAGTCCCTGCTGTCAGCGGCCAAGGCCTTGGAGGTCATTAATGTGGATCGGTGCTAATGGGCTCTCTGTGCTGGCTTTGTCCCCCAGCACTATTTTAAACTCATTTTGGACTTTAAATTGTCCAAATACATTTTGATGCATTTGTGAGAAAGGACATAAATAAACCCTTCTGTGCAGCTCCTCGGAAACCAGCTTCTCATGGCTCGATTTGCTTTGCTGAGAGCCGAGCATTTCCTGCAACTTACCAAGATGGGCTGAGGTCTGCCCAGCTTCCAGAGTGGCACCTCCACACGTACTCATTTCAGTGACACCAACTAAAGCAGTGTCCATTCTCCTGGTAGAGTTTCAGGGGGACCCCCTCTCATCCCCAGACAAAGAGCATGGCAGCCCAGCAGCTGAGCACCTCACAATGGGGCAGGCACTGTGGGAAAAGCAAAATGAGAGGCTGATAGTCCAGTATCCAAAATCCTTCAGTGAACTGCAGTGACTGTGAACACACAGGAATCCAAGAGGTACACGCCCACAGGCCAACCCCTGGTTTGGGGACAGCCAGTCATTTATGAACACATTCTCCAGGCAGTGTATGGCCTGAATACACGTGCTGAGTCCCTCCCTGTTATCATTAGATAACACAGCTGTCTCTTTGACAGAGGCAAGGGCTTCCTTATATGAGCAGTTCCCTAAGTCACTCAGGTCTGGAGGCCAGGGATTCTGGCCATGCTTCTCATCTTGGCTTAGCCCCCAGTGCAGCGTGGGCCTGAACCATGTTCCGGATTCCTTTAAACACCTCCTGAGCGCTTGGTGTTCTTAGGACTTGAGTCAGACTTGGGGTCACTGAGGGAGTAGAGTTCAGCTTGTGTCTGGGAGGGTCTCCGGTTGGCAGAGGAGAAGCTCCTGGGCTGTGGGTACCAATACAGGGCCATGGTCCAGCCTTTGGTGCTGCAAAGAACCCCACCTAAGTCACTCAGACATGTCACTATCTTTAAGATGGAGAATGAGGAATGGAGTCAGCCTCAAATGTAAGAGAGGCACTGACTCAATATCTCCAATCAGAGGAAATCAGAAGGCTCCTTATTTCAAAAATCTCTATACACCAAATGCCATGATTGGCCCAATGGCTCACCTGTCTTCAGATCAAGTGTGGCCTGAGTGTTCTTTTAAAGTGTGGCTTCCTAGTATAGAGAATCTCCATGTCCCATCACATTGGTTTGGATGTGTGTATCAGGCTCATTCATCTCTCATGAGAATGTGTAGAGCTTAGGAATCTCTAAAGAAATCCCTGGACATAAGCTGGTGTCTTGGGCTTGGGTAGTATCAAATAAAACAAAAACACAGACAGATTTAACATGCTTAGGGGCAAGTATTTCCAGGACTTGGGGATTTATTCAGTGTGGGAGTGAGAAGGAGGAAGACACTGACAAGGACTCCTGGCTTCCATCCTGGGTCCCCTGCAAATGGTGGGTTGGATAGGAGGTTCTGAGTTCCACTTTCAGCATGTTCACTCTAGGTGGCTGAGATGATGGCCAGTGAAGACTGTTGACTCTAGGACCCTGAAGCTACAGGTCCGGCTATGGAGCTGGATTTAGATGTGGTTTGCCCAGAGAGGACATGAGGCCATGTGAGTAGAGAAAATCTGCAGAGTGTGACCACTATAAACAGAGCTGCATGCCTTTTGCCCTGAAAATTCTCCTTCTAAAAATATATTCCAAGGAAATCATCAGAAATGTGCAGGAGGGTATGCCTAAGGATAATCATGGCAGAGCTATTTGTGCTTATAAAAACTGGAAGTACCCAAAATTTCCCACAAGAAGGGCAAAGTCGGATTTTGTTCCAAAGCATGGAATACAGCCTAACCACAATTACATCGGTCCATCGTGGTGTGGAATGCTAAAGTGCTGGGAGGAGCAAGCCAGCTCCAGAAATACACAGGAGGCAATGGGTTTGTGTAGGCACACGTGCATACTCACACAGAAAACATCCTGGAAGGTCACACACTGAAATGTTAGTTCTGATGAACTGTGAGTGGTAAATTTGAAGATGAATTGGGATTTTCTCATTTTCTTCTTTCCTATGTATTTTTTTCTTTACATTGATTCTGAGCCTCTTTTAATTAGGAAAAAAATGTTTTGCGTAAAGCCTCCCTTTTGGTTCACTAGAGACAGCAGCACAGCAGAGCTGGGAACAGTTGTTTTAACATGCCCCTCCCTGACTTTACCTCGGGTAAATGGGCCTCTGCAGAAATTCCACATAGACGCCCCCTGCCCTCACATTACATTGCCAATTTCACCCTGAGCACTCTGCATAAACACCATTCCAGAGCATTAGGTCGCAGCCATTAGCACGGCAGTTATGTGCCAGCTTTTCCTCTCAGTTTACAGCCCTTATCATCTGCAACTCTGCTTTAAGAACTTGAAATTATGGTCCACCCATCGCCTACATAAACGTTCAAAAAAGTCTTACCATTTAGAGAGCTGTAAAATGCATCTGACAGTGTGACACTCACGTGCAGCTTCCTAAAGTGTATGCTAATGAATCAGCTGCCCTGTCTTCCCAGAAGCCCCCAGAGCTTCCAGGAGCCAATGTGTGCTTGGAACAATGCTCAGGAGCCATTGAGACCAGGCACAAGCACAGCCCGTACAGTCACTAATGCTGCTTTTCTTGGGATGGAAAACCAGGGCCTTTTCTGGACTCTAACAGCATCAAGTTAAAGCTCAGAAGTTGCTCAAAGTATCCTCTTCCTTAATGATCCCAGTATATAAACTGAAGCTTCCTAAACTTTCCAAATTAAAGACCCTTCCCATTGCCACCTGCCACCAGCAGCATTGATGAAATGCCCTCTGGCACTGAAACCAGTGGTGTTTGGCATAAACACAATGAAATTCTTGTTTGCCTCCGAAGTGTCTTATAAAAGCTTATCCCTCTTACACTGTGGTCCCATTCTCCTGACAATGCAGATGGTAAAAAAAAGCAGCCTTCCATCCTGAGGGGGATGGCCCAGATCACACATCATGCATGGCCTGTGGTTCAGATCCAGTCTGCAGTGGCATCATTGCATATTTAAATTTTGAGTTTTTACTAATTTATTTATTTATCTGTTTTTTAGAGACAGGATCACCCTCAGTGGCATTATTATCACAGTTCACTGCAGCCTCCAACTCCTGAGCTCAAATGATCCTCCCACCTCAGCCTCCTAAGTAGCTGGGACTTACAAGCACGTGCCACCATGCCTGGCTAATTTTAAAAAATTGTTTTTGTAGAGACAGGGTCTCACTATGTTGTCTAGGCTGGTCTCGAACTCCTGAGCAAAAGCAATCCCCTCACCTGGGCCTCCTAAAGCTCTGAAATTACGGGTGTGAGCCACCACACCTGACTCTTTTTTAAACCAACATTTTTAAAACTTAGAGATTTCACAGAAAAACCACAACATTCATTATCTTGAGAAAATTCAGAAGACGTGAAACACTGGGCATTTTAGCAGCTGCTGCTCCTTTTAGACAAAGGATATGCTTCCCATTGACCGCTATGCAGTGGACCAAATGCTTGTGCCTCCACCCCCCACCTCAAGTTCACATGCTGAAATCCTAACTCCCGAGGTGATGGCATTGGAGCTGGGGCCTTCAGTAAATAAGCAGGTCATGAGGGTGTGAGACCTCATAAATGGGATTAGCGCCCTTACAAAAGAGACCCGCGCCCCCACCTAAAGAGCTTCCTCCCTGTCTTCCTGCCATGTGAAGATGCAACAAGAAATCAGCTGCCTGCAACCCGAAAGAGGGCGCTTACCAAAACCTGAGCACGCTGGCACCCTCACCTTGGACTTGTAGCCTCTAGAACTGTGAGAAATGATGGTTGCTTGTTAGAGCTACTCAGGGTATGGCACTTTGCTGTAGCAGCCCAAACTGACCAGGATACCCTGCCTACCCAGCCAATTTCAGCCCGAACTGACCAGGACGCCCCGCCTGTCTGGACTGTTTCAGCCTGAACTGACCAGGATGCCCCGCCTGCCTCGCCCATTTCAGCCCGAACTGACCAGGACGCCCCGCCTGTCTGGACTGTTTCAGCCTGAACTGACCAGGATGCCCCGCCTGCCTAGACTGTTTCAGTCCTGACTGATGCCTATGTAGCTTTGGGAAGCATCACCACACCTCCTCCTCCCCACACACCCCAATGGGGGAAGAGGAGAGAAAATATGCCTCTTTCCTGGCTCTTCACTGGAGTCTTAGTGATTTGGTGGAGATTTCCGAGGACAGGCCTCCGGGAGCTCAGCACCGCTCTCCTGTTACTGGGCAGTTAGGTGTGGGAAGGAACACACTGACAACCCATTTTTCTTCAAGAAAATCCCATTCACCACCCTTGACTTTAGATTGCTCAGCCCAGGGGCGTACATGGGGGAAGTGGTAGTCACAGGGACAGTAAGGCGAGCCCAGTCTGTGTCCAGTGACTATTTCTTCTTCAGATAGTTGAGAATTTAAATGTGAATGCAAATATTATGCAAATGAAATTACACCTAAGGCAATTTACAAAGATCAACTATTAGATCAGAACCTCCTGTTTAACACAGCCTGCCCAAAATAATTGAGACTATTCCAATCTTTTGGGCAAGGGTGTCGACACACTGCCAGTGCCTCTGGAGTTAAAGCGGAGCACTGTCTTTGGGATTAGGAGCCAGTTCTGGATACAAACACAACCATCTGGCAGGCTTTGGCCTACAGGAGAAATGTGTCTTGTCCCATGAGAAAGACATCCCCAGGCTCACCTGAGGAGCCAGAATTGCTAGTGAGGGCCCAGGTGTCTCTAAATTGATCACTGCCTCTGATAGACTATTCTAAGCCACAGCCGTCTCATGGATAAATTAAACATTCTGTGTGAAGGACATGCATGTCCTTAACAGAACAGTGAAGTTGCTGATTTATTTCTACTCTCAGCCACCCTCAGAGCACCCCAGTACCTACCCCATGTCCCAGCCTCATGGGGCCTTGCTCTCATCTGCCTGTTAGCTAATCTGAGCTAAGAAGATGTACCACACAAAAAGAAAGGAAGAATTCAGGCTTTTAAATGAAATGCCCAATTTGTAACTGTTGGCTACCAATGCAATTAGTTAGAAGGTAGTTCTCAGACAGGTGGGACAGTTCTTCTCCTACCAAGCATGTGTCAAAGCGTGCCTGTTTTTCCTGAGCTTTGTTTTTCTAAGAAAGCATGCTTTCTTCTTCTAAGAAAATCTGGCAAATAAAATGTTATTCTCCTCATGTTAACAAGAAGAGTCCCTCGCCTCCAAATCACCTCTATCCCCAAATGTTGAAAGGCTTGAAATTCCAGGAGTAGATCAAGGGCATCCCTCTGAGTCCTTTACTATGGGAACAGACCTCACCCCCACTGCTGTGGTAACTGCAGGGAGCCGCTTCATTCATGCCATCACTTGGCTTCTGTAGGCACTTGAGTCTGCAACCTCTGAACAGGGCCAATCTCAAACTGGGCCTCCGTTTGAGGGGTTTCACCCACAAGTGACTTGAGGCCAGCACTGAAGGCTACTGTGCAGGACTGCACTCAGTCACAGGATAGACCTGCTACCTCCAGAGGCATCCCACCCGTGTTCATCTCATCCTGGGCACTGTTTCTGCTCAGTTCTCAATGGCAGGCTTTTGGCCCTCTGAAGCCAGAGAACCAAACCCACTGAGAATTTATTTCTTCTCATTAGAGATTTCTGGATTCACATAAATAATTAATTCAGAAGGAAGACACACACTCCTCTCAAATGGGAGGTTAAAATCAGGGAGAGCTCCTTCCCAAGTTTCTAGGCCCATCTGTTGCCATCAGTGGAGATGATTTGGAAACTGCTTTCGCCCTGATTCTGGGGACTTGAGCCATGCAGTCATCCCTCTAGACAAGACTGCAGGGAAAGTTGGAGGCTCCATATAGAGTGTGTGATGGTCAATTTTGTGTGTCAATTCGACTAGGCTAAGGGATGCCCAAAGAGCTGGTGGAAACTTATTTCTGGGTATCTCTTTCCTTCCTTCCTTCCTTCCTTCCTTCCTTCCTTCCTTCCTTCCTTCCTTCCTTCCTTCCTTTCTCTCTCTGTCTGTCTCTCTCTTTCTTTCTTTCTTTCTTTCTTTCTTTCTTTCTTTCTTTCTTTCTTTCTTTCTTTCTTTTTTTCTTTCTTTTGATGGAGTTTTGCTCTTGTTGCCTAGACTGGAGTGCAATGGCGCAATCCCGGCTCACTGCAATCTCCGCCTCCTGGGTTCAAGCGATTCTCCTACCTCAGTCTCCCAAGTAGCTGGGACTACAGGCATGCGCCACCACGCCTGGCTAATTTTGTATTTTTAATAGAGACAGGGTTTCTCCATGTTGGTCAGGCTGGTCTCGAACTCCTGACCTCAGGTGATCTGCCTGCCTCAGTCTCTCAAAGTGCTAGGATTACAGGTGTGAGCCACCGTGCCCAGCCATTTCTGGTTATCTCTATGCAGGTGTTTCTAGAAGAGATTAGCCTTAGAATCAGTAGACTGAGTAAAGATCTGCCCTCACCAAGGTGGGCTGACATCATCCAATCATTGAGGGCCCAGATAGAGCAAAAAAGCAGAGGAAGAGTGAATTCTCTCTTCTTGAGCTGAGACCTCCATCTTTTCTTGCCCTTAGACACTGGAGCTTCAGGTTCTTGGGCCTTTGGATTCCAGGACTTACAACAGTGCCCCTTGGTTCTCAGGCCTTTGGTCTCAAAGTGGGAGTTGCACCATTGGCTCCCCCAGTTCTCAGGGCTTTGGCCTCATACTGAACTTTACCACCAGCCCTCCTGGTTCTGCTGTTTACAGGTGGCTTATGGTGGGACTTCCTGGCCTTCACAATCATGTCAGTAAATTCCCATCATAAATCTCTCCTTATATACCTAACTCTATCCATCCATCCATCCATCCATCCATCCATCCATCTATTCATCCATTCATCCACACATCTACCTACCTATCTATCTACACATATAAGTCTTACTCATTCTGTTTCTCTGGGGAATTCTGACTGATACAGAGGACTTCACTGAGATCACAAGCCATGCTTTTAAAGAACCACTGGGTCTGGGCTGCTTCTGACTCTGAATACCCCATGGTATAAGACAGGAATAATAATATCTACTTTACTTTGACTCTGTGAACATTAGATGAGGTAACATCTATAAAGCTCTGCTCTTAATAAACAACATCTGCAACTGTTGTTGTTGCTGCTGTTATTTTTATGTCAGTCAAGGTTTTTTAATTGCGAGCAACAGAAATCAACTCTGGTTAGCTTATGCAAAAGTGAAATTTAATGGGAAGATATTAGAGAATGCATCAAATCAAAGGAACACCCAGACAGAGACATGCAAGAAACAGAAACAAGGGCCACTCCAGGGACCCAGGCAGGTGGGGCTAATTGGCAGCTCATCAACCCTAACCATTCTATTCATCCTTGCCTCATGTACCTTGAGAGTCGAAGTCCCAAGAGAGAAGCCAATTGGGCTGTCTTTTGTCACATGCCTGTTCCTTGCCTAATGCAGTGAGAATGGCAGGGTGCCCTGGTTGACAATCTCAGCCAGCCTGCGTGCAACAGAACAGAGGGAACCAAAGGGAACCAGGGATCCTTTTGCCAGAAGAAGGCATGGATGCTACACAAAATAAGCACATCTGATGCAAACCACTTTTGACATGTGCAGAAGCTCACTGTCGTCTGTTCTTGGTATGACCAGATGATGTAGGCAGAGCAGCCAGAGGCATGACCATCAGCTTTCGTTCCTCAAGAACGGGATTTTTCTTTTTTTTTTTTTTTATTATACTTTATGTTCTAGGGTACATGTGCACAACGTGCAAGTTTGTTACATATGTATACATGTGCCATTTTGTTGTGCTGCACCCGTTAACTCATCATTTACATCAGGTATATCTCCTAATGCTATCCCTCCCCTCTCCCCACACCTCACAACAGGCCCTGGTGTGTGATATTCTCCTTCCTGTGTCCAAGTGTTCTCATCGTTCAGTTCCCACCTATGAGTGAGAATATGCGGGGTTTGGTTTTCTGTTCTTGCGATAGTTTGCTGAGAATGATGGTTTCCAGCTGCATCCATGTCCTTACAAAGGACATGAACTCATCCTTTTTTTACGGCTGCATAGTATTCTGTGGTGTATATGTGCCACATTTTCTTAATCCAGTCTGTCACTGATGGACATTTGGGTTGGTTCCAAGTCTTTGCTATTGTGAATAGTGCTGCAATAAACATACGTGTGCATGTGTCTTTATAGCAGCATAATTTATAATCCTTTGGGTATATATCCAGTAATGAGATGGCTGGGTCAAAGGGAATTTCTAGTTCTAGATCCTTGAGGAATCGCCACACTATCTTCCATAATGGCTGAACTAGTTTACAGTACCACCAACAGTGTAAAAGTGTTCCTATTTCTCCACATCCTCTCCAGCACCTGTTGTTTCCTGACTTTTTAGTGATTGCCATTCTAACTGGTGTGAGATGGTATCTCATTGTGGTTTTGATTTGCATTTCTCTGATGGCTACTGATGATGAGCATTTTTTCATGTCTGTTGGCTGCATAAATGTCTTCTTTTGAGAAGTGTCTGTTCATATCCTTTTCCCAGTTTTTGATGGGGTTGTTTGTTTTTTTCTTGTAAATTTGTTTAAGTTCTTCGTAGGTTCTGGATATTAGCCCTTTGTCAGATGAGTAGATTGCAAAAATTTTCTCCCATTCTGTAGGTTGTCTGTTCACTCTGATGGTAGTTTCTTTTGCTGTGCAGAAGCTCTGTAGTTTAATTAGATCCCATTTGACAATTTTGGCTTTTGTTGCCATTGCTTTCGGTGTTTTAGATATGAAGTCCTTGCCCATGCTATGTCCTAAATGGTATTGCCTACGTTTTCTTCTAGCATTTTTATGGTTTTAGGTCTAACATTTAAGTCTCTAATCCATCTTGAATTAATTTTTGAATAAGGTGTAAGGAAGGGATCCAGTTTCAGCTTTCTACTTATGGCTAGCCAGTTTTCAAGAACAGGATTTTTCTTGTGCACTTCTCTTTTCTTATGCATACTCCTCAATCACCTTAGCCCCAGAGCCTGCCCAGCCGGACTTAGCAGGACTGAGTCACCCCATCCCCCATGGCAGAAATGTCACAATCATTCAGGAGCATCCACATTTGGGCTGGGATGACAGTACAAATCCTGCAGTAGTTTAACACCTGCTCTGCTTTTATGCTGTTATTAAAGAATTTTAGCTTAAATATTTTAGGTGTGACTCTGCTTCCTCATGCATATGGGGGTGCAGAATTTCCCACCTGTTGGAGCCTTGGCTCACTGGTTGGTGGGATCTGAAATGGCCTCTTTATGAAAAATGGTAAATTTCTTAATACAGCCTAATGAATAAAGTGCATATGATCCAGCTGCGGCAGCTCCCCACTCCCCTCGCCTTCCCAGGGAAACTCATCCTGGTGGTAATTGGGGGAATGTAAATGCTGCTTCATGGCTTAATTTTCAGATGTTTTGAAAGACAATATCTGCAGCAATAAAAGGCTCAAACACATCTGAGATGTGTTTTGTCTCTTGTCCTAATTATACTAATAAATAAATAGTATTTGTTTCCCTGCACTGTAAAATTAAATATCTTTCTGAATATCTCCCCTCCTATTTTAATGAGGAGAAAGATGCTCCCTTGATGAGAATGACACTCTAGATGAAAAACAGGAAAGAACAAAGAACACTAAGCATCTAAATACAGTAACGTGAGAAGAACTGTTTCCTAAGTTCTGAGTATGATCTCTGGGTGGGGTATTCTCTTTCTCATCCTCTTTGTCTGGAGAAAATGTCTCTCAAATTTATGGTGTTTGGGGTCTCTGGAAATTTGAGTCCTCAAGGGAATTACTGTTGCCTCACCTACAAAGGGCACCTTGTGGGGTATCCTCGAACGTTGCCAAGTCTTGGCACCCAGGAACCAAATCTCCGTGTAACTTCTGGGGAAATTGTGAGAACAGGGATCTTTCCATCTTACTTTCCATCATCTCCTGAGTGCCCAAAGCAGTGCCCAGCCTGTAACAGGTGCCCAGCTATGCCACATTTGTTTCAGGAGCACTGCTGTGGCCCTGCCAAGTCTCATGTTCAAATTGGATCCCAGCGCTGGGGTGGGGCCTGATGGGAGGTATCTGGGTCATGGCTGTGGATCCCCCACGTGTGGCTTGGTGTGATTCTCACTCTTAGTTCCTGTGAGAAGTGGCTGCTGAAAAGAGCCTGGTACCTCTCCTTTCTTGCTCTCTCGCCCTGTGATCTCTGCACACATTGGCTCCCCGTTCACCTTTCCCTCTGAGTGGAAGCTTCCTGAGTCCTCACCAGAAGCAGATGCTGGCACCATGCTATCTGTACAGCCTGCAGAATCATGAGCCAAATCAACCTCTTTTCTTTATAAAGTACCCAGTTTCAGGTATTCCTTTATAGGAACACGGACTGAGACAAGCACAGATCCCAGGAACTGGGCAGACATCTGTTTTCCATAGGCTGATGGTTGAGGTCACAGCTTTGCCCCTCAGTGACTGGCAGGTTTGTAGCAAGCCCCATTCTCCATCTGTTAAATGGGGATAGTCCCAAAGAAAGACAGCTGTGAGCTGAATTATTTTTATTAAGTTGTCTATCCAGACCTCAGTCTCTCCATCCACAAAAGAGGGATGTAAGATGAGATAACAATGAAAGTCCATCCACCTCGGACACGGTGACACTGAATAAAAGGTTCATAGTACACTGACTCAGAAACTCCTCAAACTAACTGCCAAAGTGTGTGGGTTCATCCCCCTGCCCTGCTCCCACGCTACTGCTGGCTGGAGGGCTGTCCCGAAGTCCAGTGGGCAGCCAAGGCCACGCCTGTGCCTGCACCACTGCCAGCCCTGCCCTACGACTCCTCTCTGGACTCAGGTCCACATCACAGCTGATTGTGAAATCCAGCTCCAGTGTGTCGTATTTGAGGAACTTATATCTCACTAACCACATTTGGCCCACAGGCAAGGCAATTAAGGGTGTTCATCCGTTTGCTAACACCCCCCACCAACTTCCCGCAGTGCCCTGGGAGTGGGAAGGTGGCAGAGCTGCTATGCTTCAAAGCAGTCTCCCTGTTTCCACTCCAGAGTCCACTTGGCACTGCTTGAAACGCCCTGGATGTTTGTTCTGAAAGATTATTGGGAAGCAGTGTGACACCACATGCAGCTCTGCTGGGCATGCTGCACTGCCTACAACAGAATGTGAATGCACGCTCCCTGCCTCTGAGTGGGAAAGCCCCACCCAGCTCTGAGCCAAGCGTGACTCACAGCTCCCCGACCTCTCTGATCCCATGGAGCTGAGGCCACTGGGCCTTGGTGAATGTTATCTAATGTCTCACATGGAAGAACTTGCCTACCCCTAAGGGCAGGGGTTCTAAGTCCCAGGGCCAGACAGGGGCAGGGTGGTCCACACCCTTGCCTCCATGCTGCTGCTTTCTGAAAACATAGGCTGCAGAGGCTAGCAAGTCTCTCAAGTCTGGAATCTTGGGTGAGCATCTCCAAATGTTCTTCTTCCTTCTCAACAGGTCCAGACCTGGCCTTCAGACTCCCCGAAAGAGGATGTGTCAGGTTCTTGCAGGAGTTTGTGGCTACCTGTGAATTATTATGTCAAGAAGCAAATTTTCCATCCGCTCTTGTGCTTTGCTGAGCCCTACCCTGGTGTTTGACTCAGATGCTGCTGTCCGCAGAAACTGGTCCATCTGTTGAAACTGGCCCAATTTTCCCATAGAACTGATGTTTGTGGGTTTTTTGAATAAATATAGAAATTGAACCTCCCAGTCTTGAAGCTTGAGAAATTTACATTTGTCTGATTTCCTTTTTCAGGAAGCTGACCATCAGGCTTTCCAGGTAGTATCAGGGAGCTAAAGCTTTCCAGATAATTGTATCCAGATGGTGAGACCACCTGCTGCCTGTTACTAGCTCCTGTATAAATGAACCCCTGACAATAGTCACTTAGGGAGATGAATTTGAGACTTGTCTCCCATCTTCTGGCTGATGTCACCCACAACAAAGCCTTTCTTCCCTGGCAATACTGATTGTCTCAGTGATTGGCTTTCTGTGCAGCAAGCAACTGGATCTAGGCTGAATCCTAGGTGTGCAGCAACAACATCGGAGCCAAGAGAATCCCCTTTAACCCAGGTGTGACTTAGCAGCTCCTTCTCTTTGTGGCACTGTCTCTGCACTTCTCTCTCTCTTTATCTATCCTTTTGAAGAAAAAGGGGAATAAATACCAAGAGAATCACAACCATCACCTCCCTGCAGGGGATTTACCCCCCTACCTCCCATCTGAAGGTGTTTGCATGGAGCATGAGGAGGGGAGAGTTCTTTCCTGCCCATATGACCCCTCATTCTTAGAATCCTGGAGATGGTTCAATGAACTTTCTGCTTCCAGTGATAAAACTCAAAATAAACAGAATTAAGTGAAAAATTGGGCATTGGACCCCAGTAAAAACACTGTATCTCCCTTCACTCCTGCCTCCCTGAAGGCCATCTTCTCTCAGCTTCTCCCTGTATGAAGTCTCCACCAGCCCTCTACCCTCCTTCCAGAACTAGTTTCTTCTTGTCTGGTATGTTTATAGCCCCAGGTGTGGCTTACTTCCCCTGTCATTTTCCACTGTTGGCTAGAGAAGGGATAGCATGACCTTTAGTCTGGTTTGAAATCTGCCTATTTTGTGTTTTCTTCAACTGTTCCTGAGCATCTAAAGTAAATGAGTCATATTTTATACTGCAAAAGACAATCTGCAGAAGCCCTCATTGGTGCGTGGGAAGAAAATTATGTCATTGGGTTGACATAAAATATTCCTATCCTTATGGGTCTCCCATGTTTCTGCATGTCTTGTGAGGAGAGGGACTAACTGCCTTTGTTCAGGACAATCTTAAAAAGAATCACTGTATAGTGAACACCCTTGGAAGATAAAGAGAATGTCTCCCTCTGGAGCAAAGGCTAGGTGTGCTTACTGCCCAATATAAAAGATCCAGGTTCTCAAAGCTCAGAGCTCCTCTCCTACAACACATCCACTGAGTGTGCAGATGTCACCTGGCTTTTACATCACCATGTGGGAGTCAGGGCTCAAGAAACCAGCATAAGAAAATGTTGATACTTGGGCTATTGCTATTTCTGTGAGTAATAAACTTCTTTGTCTCTGACCTAGGAGTCTTTCGTCCTCTGCCAATGTCCATGAAATTGTGGCAGGCTAATTGAGATGTTGTAAAATATATATTTGGTCTTTGACACCATTTCCTGGCATACAACTCCTAAATTCCTTGGACTCTTCCAAGTGATGTCTTATTGTATGCTTGGAATGTCTTATTGTATGCTAATGAATTGACTGATGGCTGGGAGCTCCTATATAGCTTCAAGATAGAAGCTGGTCATTGGAAAGACCAAGGCAGGATTAGAGTGTTGGGACTTTCAGCCCCACCCCCAACCTCCAGGAAGGGGAGGGGTGCTGAAGTTAAGTGGATAACCAATGACCAGTGATTTAGGCAATCATGCTTATGTAATGAAGCCTCGGTAAAAACCCATAAGAACAGAGTTCTTCTCCTAGTTCCTGAAAAGCCTCCAGATAGACAAATACAGAGGTTCCTGCAGGATGGTGCGCCCCAGGGAGGGCACAGAAGCTCTCCATCCCTTTCCCCATACCTTACCCTATGCATTTCTTCATCTGTATCCTTTGAAATATTCTTTATAATACACTGGTAAATGGAAGTAAGTGTTCCTCTGAGTTCTGTGAGCCATTCTAGCAAATTGATTGAACCCAAAGAGGAGGTCTTGGGAACCCCCAACTTGAAACCAATTGGTCAGAAGTTGGGGTTTCCAAGGTCCCCTCTTTGGGTTCAATTACCCTGCTAGAGTGGCTCACAGAATGCAGAGAAACACTGATTTACATGTACCAGACTTGCTACTAGTGCCTGAAGGAGGGTGGGATGGTCTTTTGGGACTGAGTCTTCAACCTGTGGGATCTGATGTTATCTCCAGTTAGACAGTGTCAGAATTGAATTGGAAGACACCCAGCTGGTGTCTGATGCAGAATTGATTGCTTGCTTGGTGTGTGGGAAAAAAAATGAAACATTTTGCCACTGAATTCTTCTGTGTTGATTGTTATTGAGTGCAAGAACATGAAAAACTTTGTGTTTTTTCTACTCACGAACTTATCTTGCAAGTAGGTTAAAATCTCAGTCCCTTCAGAGTTCCTGACAATTCTCTCTGCTAATGTAACTTTGGCTGCACAATGCTAAAAGCACACTCGTCCTCTGCCCAATCTTAGGTTATAGAATCTATCATAAATGATGACTTGCCCAACCACTTCAGCTAACTGGGTTCTGCCTCCAGGGTAATAAGTAAAGGGTAGTTCCTACACACAAATCTTAAATTTGATGTTAAAGTGAGTCTTTGTTTGATCCTTCCAAATGGCTCCTGACATGGTTTGTATCTGTGTCCCCACCAAATCTCATGTCGAATTGTGATCCTCAGTGTTGGAGGTGGGGCCTAGTGGCAGGTGATTAGATCATGGAGGTGGTCCTTCATAAATAGTTTAGCACCATCCCCTTGCTGCTGTTCTCACGAGAGTGAGTGAGTGATCACAAGATCTGGTTGTTTAAACGTGTGTGGCACCTTCCCCATCTCTCCCTTCCTGCTGCTCTGACCATGTGAAGTGCTGGCTCCCCTTCACCTTCTGCCATGATTGTGAGTTTCCTGAGGCTCCCCTAGAGCTGAGCAGACGCCAGCGTCATGCTTCCTGTACAGCCTGCAGAACCGTAAGCCAATTAAACTTCTTTTCTCATAAATTACCCATTCTCAGGTATTTGTTTAGAGCAGGGCAAGAACAAACTAGTACAGTTCCTAACGTGAGACCTGCCAGTACTGAGGAGAGGAAGGTGTTCTATGTGCATTTTCATCTGGCTTTGCTGGTAAACAGCACCCTTTCCAGATCTCCAGAGACCAAGTGGTAGGAAAAACAGAAGGTAGAGATAGAGGGTTCCAAACACTCTCTGAGGGATGGCATTGCAACTTGTCCCCTGTGAGGCCCTCACAAATAGCTGGAGTGCCCATGGTCTTCCCCAGCAGTTACCACTCCTCACTGTACTCCAAGTCTCTCCATAGCCACCCCCACAACCACTGCCAGGTAGGCTCACTGGGTGTATGCCCAAAGTTTCCATATTTAAGACCAATTCCAGAAAGTCTTTCCATGAAAGAGTGGCCCCAGCCCCTCCACCACCAGGCATGGTCATCTCTCCAGGGCTCTGTCTGAAAGATCTTTCTGCTAATGCAGTTGACTTACAGAACAGTAGGGTGTGGGACAGTGAAGTTTCAATAGAATGAAAGGTCTTGAGTAAAAGCAATGCCCCGTCTGGAGCAGCAGGTCTGGAAACCAGGAGCAGGGATAGCTGAGGCAGAAAAACCCAGAAGTTGAAACAGGAGAACTTCTAAGTTATCAGGTTCAAAAATGTCCCTAAGCCTTTTGTGTCCTGCTTGCCTCCTTGAAGACACATGAAGACACATGAAGACACGTGTCTTCTCCTCCCCTCTTACGTGAAGACACGTAGGAACAGTATCTAACTGAGGCACTCACACTATGGCCATCTTCAAATAAGGAATGGACTCTTCTGGGCCCTCTCACAACCGCGTCCAACACTTGACTTCCCAACCCCGCCCTGAGCTCCTGTGCCAGATAGTCTGGGCTAGGTCAGAGGGGTGGGCGAGGTGTCAAAGCAGAGATGAGTACACAGGCACACTGCATGGAGCAAGAGGCGTTACAGTGTGATACAGCAAGAGGCTGTGGAAAGAACAGAGAATGAGTCCTAGGAGGGAGGTAGAGAAATCAGGGAAGGCTGCACGAGGGATGTAGCATTTGAGCTGATCCTGAAGTAGGAGAAGCCCCTGCTGGGTGGACAGTACCCATCTTATGGAAGTGTGGGAGCCAAACTTTCACCTGCAGGAGAAGGCACTTCTCACCTGAGCTTAGGCCAGGGGACTCCCTGCTCTGAGGCCACACCCCTGGCAGTGGTCACATCTCTGTCCAACAGCTATCCTTTGAATGTCCACTAAGCACCAGGCACTGAGCCAGGCACTGAGAATTTTATACATTATCAAGTCCCTGCTGCCATGGAGAAGACAGATAAACAAGTAAAAAATCATAATTTTGCATTGGAATCAGTTTGTGGAGGATATAATAAAACAGCGGGATGTGGTTAAGCGTGTGTGAGTCACAGAGAGGGCCTCTCTGAGGAGGAGGCCTCTGAACATAGACCTGAATCAATGTGAAGAAGCAGCTGTGGATCTGGGGAACAATGAGTCCTGGCCCAAATGTAGGCACAGCTGTCCCAAGACTGGCATGTCTGAAAAACAGTAAGCACACACACACACGCACTCACATGCACATGCACACAAACATGCACACACATGTGCATGCATGCACATGCACACACATGCACAAGCACATACACATGCACACACGCACATGCACACGTACACACATGCACATATACAGTGCACACACATACACATGCACACACGCACATGCACACGTACACACATGCACATATACAGTGCACACACTTATGCAATACACATGTACACACACATGCACATGCGCACACACATACATGCACACATGCAATGCACACACACGCATGCGCACGCACATGCACACATATGCCTATGCCCATGCACACGCACACATATGCACATATACAACGCAGACACTTATGCACACACACGTACACACATGCACATACACATGCACACACATGCACATGCACATACATGCACATGCACAAGTACACACATGCACATACACACAATGCACATACACACTTATGCACACACATGCACACACACATATATGCAGACGCATGCACATGCACACACACATGCACACACACGCACTGCCCTATGGGGCTGGAGCAGATGGGGGAGCGGTGGGAGATGACGTCAGAGGTGTGAGTCTGACAGGGTCTGGAGAGTGCCTTGAAAACATAAAGAGAGACGGGAAGGACTCGACTATGAACCCACTGCTCTGGCTGCTCAGAGGGCAAACTGTGGGATCTATCCCTGTGCTCACAGAAGGAGGTCTTACCCAGTGGACTCTCCCCTTCAGATTCATCCAAAGCTGGAACAGCCCTGGAATCTCAGAGAATCAGGATCTTCTGTCTCAGGAGAAGATGGGCGCTCTTGCCCCCTTGTAAGGAAGCAGTTTCTAGACTCTCTTGTCTTCCTGCAGCCAACAACCCGCTTCCCAGCCCCCGCCACATCCCTGCCACCGCTCCCCCCGCCACCCCCCGTGGCTCCCGGCATTGATGCTGGTGAGGGTGAGTGCTCCACCCAGTCCTCAGTGACCTGCAGGCTCCACTAAGTGTTTCAGAGGGACCCTGATCAGTAGGGAAGAACGCAGAGGGGCCCTGACACAGTTCCAGGAGGCTGCAGGTGGGGGCTCTCAGTGCCTCTCAGTGCAGGCTTCTGGGAAACAGACTCCCCCTCCGCAATTCCAGTCACATTCCCTTCCTCCATAAATGGGGCCAGTGGGATACGGAGAAAATTTGTCTGGTTTAACTAGGATTACCCTGAATAAACCATTTTCCTCGTCTTGATTTACCATTGAGAAGCTGGGCCCTGATGAGGCTGTGTGAATTATGATTAGTGTCCCGCCCTGCCTGGGGTTTAATTAATTCGTGGGGCTGGATGCCTGGATAGCTCAGGGCACTCCCTGACGCTTGGGGCCAGCAGGCAGAGGCGCCCAGCACAGGTGCAGCTCACTGAGGCTTCCACACTGGGCTTGGCAACCGAGTGTCACCTTCTCATTAGGGAAATAGGGAGTGGAGCCCTCCAGAGGCTCCAACCCCCCGGATTCCTGGTCCCCAACCCCCAGTCCACAGTCTAGCGGCTCTCCTGGTGTGGAGGACAGGGGCTTCTCCATTCCGTCCCTTTCCAGCTCCTTCTCCACAGCGGGAGGGATTCCTAAGTAGCATAATTAATTAGTCACTGGAGCAAGGGAGGGGGCAGAGAGAGACCTGTAGAGGTCAAGAACATTGAAGAGCCTGCGGAACCACAGAACCAATCACTGTTCACCCCACCTCCCTGATCCCCTTGGTCCTCCTCCTCCTCCCCAGCCCTTCCCAGGCTCCCCTCACATTGCCTGTCTCCACTCGACTTTGGGGTTCCCTGAGCCTCTTAGGGAAAGGACGCTGGAACATTAGAAGGGCCTAGGAGGCTGGGAAGTGGGGTGAGTGACCCCAACTGTCTGGTGTGTGCTGTTCACTAGTCGCATGTATTTTGTTTGAACTCTAGAATTTTGCAATTTGGACAATGTGAAAAAAGAAGAGTTCCCATAGAAATCCAGATTTCTGGAAAATCTGAAAATTTTGCCACATGGAGCCTGCATTTCTCCTGGTGGCAGACTGGATTAAACAGGGCCGCCTGACCTGTGTAGCCACCGTGGCCTGCACGCCTTGCTCACCTGACCAGACCCGCCCCTGACACACCTGTGTCAGGGAAGCTCACATTCTAGACAGCAGGGCTGAATCTAGGAGGTACCCAGAAGCCAGGCACGCAGGGACAGAGCACAAGACCTGAAAGCCACAAAGGCCCCACCACCTTGGGGAGGAGTCACTGCTAACCAACAGTGGGAGCGGTGTGTTGCTGGCTTTCTGAAACTGGGCTGAGTAGGAGGCATTCTAGGCAGGAGAAACAGCTGGAACCGAGGCCTAGGGAATGAAAAGCTGGGGAATGTTAATGCTAGCTAAGTTGATGTTAAATCCTAGTGACAGGCCAAGTGCAGTGGCTCATGTCTGTAATCCCAACACTTTGGAAGGCTGAGGTGGGCAGATCACTTGAGCACAGGAGTTCCAGACCAGCCCTGGCAACGTAGCAAGACCCCATCTCTACAAAACAAAAAAATTAGCCAGATGTGGTGGTGCAAGCCTGTAGTCCTAGCTATTTGGGAGGCTGAGGCGGGAGGACTTCTTGAGCCCAAGAGGTCGAGGCTACATTGATTGCACCACTGCACTCCAGCCTGGGTTACAAAGCAAAACTCTGTCTAAAAATACATGCATACATACATACATACATACATACATCCTGGTGACAGAGAAGTTCTCAAAACTCCTTCTTGGACACATTTTACAATGTTTATAACATCATAGACATCCTCCATTTGACATGGCTCAAGCAGCCTCTGCTGTGAAGTGGGGTCTGGACCAGAAACAGCATCATATCACCACACGGATGTCTGATGTCTTCTTTTGCCTCAAGAACCCTGGTTTCTGTCATAAGGTCAACCTGTCAAGGAGGGAGGCACCATCTGTCCTCAGTGATGCTGGGGGTGCCAGGGGATGTGGGCAGTCGGCACAGTTAATTCTCTTTTTTTTTTTTTTGAGACAGTCTTGCTCTGTCACCCAGGCTAGAGCACAATGGCACAATCTCAGCTCACTGGAACCTTTGCCTCCTGGGTTCAAGTGATTCTCCTGCCTCAGCCCCCTGAGTAGCTGGGATTATAGGCGTGGATCACCATGTCTGGCTAATTTTTGTATTTTTAGTAGAGATGGGGTTTGCCATGTTGGCCAGGCTGTTCTCGAACTCCTGACCTCAAGTGATCTGCCCACTTCGGCTTCCCAAAGTGCTGGGATTACAGGTGTGAGCCACTGCACCTGGCCGTGGCACAGTTAATTCTCCAGAAAGGTTCCCTTGCATATTATGCATGTATTGGGGGTGCATATGTCACAGAAGTAATAGTGACAAGCAGGTCTGTGCCTCCACGACCAAGGTGGGCTCAGAGCCCAATGAGACCTTGGTTCTCTCTGCGCCCTCCTTTCTCTCATGCCTGTAGTTAGATGGAAATTCCACCTCCCGCTGCCAGGGAGGCCCAGCCAATGGCCAGCCAGCAGGCCTGTGGCCCTGACACAGACGTTTATGTCCCTGCAATCCTCAGAAGCTTTGTGCATTATTCAGCAGAGTCCCCTCAGCCATGCCCTGGCCCTGTATGGTCTCCAGAGGGTTTCCAGAGCAACATATTTTGGAGCTGAATTACAAGATCAGAGAGTTGGGGAAATTCGTGCTTTAAAACAACGCCTCTGAGATAAAATTTAATGGTGGAAGAAATACGGTATTTTGGAAACATGAAAATAAACATTCTGCAGAACCGGGATGTGAAGTCGCACAGTACAGCCTGTGAAAGCCGCTCTGTCGCAGAAGAGGTCTAATAATTTTTAATAGTCCTGTAAATCTCCCTTATGAGATGCAGCTACTGTAAACACTTCTCCATATTTTTTTCAAGTATTTATGTAGTGCTGTTAGAAGTTATTAAACGCGAATGATTTTCATTGATAACTCTCATTCTGAAGGCGCTGCCAACCGGCTCAACCTAAAGACGGTAAAAGGGAAAGCATCCCCCACAGGGTCAACCTGGGCTGTTCCTGGGATCTTCCTTCCGAACTAAAGGCAGTCTGAGACCATTCTGAACTTGCCTGGTGATCAGTGGCAAACTCATTCACTCCCTACTGCCATCTCCCAAATTGTGAAATGAGAAGAAATCATTCCTGCAGTTCATTTATCATTTTTGCATGTATTAGCATGCTGGCAGGCATTTTACAAGGCTCTAGGAATAGAATGGTAAGAAAAGGAGACACCATTCCTACCTTCATGGAGCTTGTGGTTCCAAGGCAGACAGGCATGAATCAAGGGATTACAGAAGACGGTGTAAAATTGTAAATTTGGAAGTACTGTAAAGGGAAAATAACACAGGTCATGGGTTGGGGAACCATCACGGGAGATGCCCAGTCGTCAAGGTCTGAGAAAGCTTCCTCTCAGCGGAAACCCTTGTGTTGACACCTGTGAGATCCGTAAGACGGAAAGAGACCAAATAGGCCAAAAGGGGAGAAAAACAATGACAGCAGGAAGAGCACCAGCAAGGCCAATGTGTGGGAAGAGGAGTAAGACATGTTGGAAGTGAAAAAAGGCTGGGTGGCTGGGGAAAAATGTCTGATGGGAAACATGGTAAGAGAGGAGTCTGGGGAGGAAGACAAGAGCCCCGCCAAGGAGGGCCTTGTAGGACAACTGGTGTGTCTCCATCCCATGGTCAGGCGAGGGCCTTTGGAAGGTTTGCAGCAGAGTAGGGAGGGATGCTATAGACGAGTGTGCTGTTGAAGCGATCACTCCAGCTGCAACATGATACAGAGACTGAAGGGGGTTCCAAGTGTCAGCAGATGGACCAGCAAGGATGCTGCTGCGTGGCTGAGACAGCAGTGAACTGGGGAGGGATGAAGAGGTGTCAAGGGTGGGGCGGGGTGGTCCTCAGCCTTCTAGACTGTACCATTGAATGAAGGGTGGCTCCATTCACTGAAATAGAAACATGGCAGAATATCAGGGTTGTGGGGTGAAGGTCATGAGTTTGTTTTTGGACCTCTGAGTTTGGGATGTCTATGAGGGAGACACTAAGTTAACTCCCCACTCAGGCATGGAGCATGAAGGAAAGTCCTGGAATGAAGGTGTAAATTTGTAAGCCCTCTGTATGCAGATGGTGATTGAAGCCCTGAGCATACATGCAGATTTCTTGAGAGATGATATAATAAGAGAACAGAAATGGATTCATCCCTGTGAAGGCCATCATTTGGCGAAATCATTCTCCATCTAGATTGCACATGAGAGTCATGTGGACAGCTTTAGAAATGCTGATGCCTGGCCTCTAGCTACAGAGGTTATGATTTTATCATTGAATTGGTCTGGGATGTGACCCCCGCATCTGAAATTGTAACTGCTTCCCAAGTGATTCTAATGAGCAGCTAGGGTTGAAGACCCTCACTTCATAGCTGGGAATTGGAAAATAAACTGCAAAGGAGACAGAACATATCAGGTAGAGAAAGAGGGAAATCGAGTAGGAAGGAGTGGTCAGCAGTGCGAAGGGCTGCTGAGGGCAAGCAATACCAGAACTGAAAGTGCCGCTGGATTTAGCAACCTGAAGGTCGCTGGTGACATGAGTGAAGTCACTCGTTATCATCTTCCATGGCCTCTCAAGGGCTGAAATGATGCGGCCATCCACCCTGCTCAGGCTTTATAAAGATGACATAGGTGGCATCCAGGTGTGGGACTAACGAGTGCAGTCAAGGGTGATGGGGAGTCATCGCTGTTCTGCATGTGTGGAGGGCAATTTGTCTATATCTATCAAAATTAATAAATGTGTCTTGGTAATCCCACTTCTAAGAATAATAACACAATGGCATATGCACAACGTTATTCACCGAAACACTGTTTATATAATAGGTGCAAATGCCCAACGTCAGGGCATACGCAACCATCGAGAGCAATACAAACACTCGTTATGTCCTGCCAAGGAACAGTCTCCAAGACGCGGTGAGTGAGGACAGACAAATGCAAAAACAGGCAGAATAGCAGTGTTGGAACTCTTGTTACACATAAGTGGCCCAAAGACACCCATTTGCATGCAACTCTATTTTCTCTGCAGGGACACTTGAAACAGGTGAAATTGGTTACTTTCTGGGAGAGATACTAGATGTGGGGTGACTAGGGAAGGGAATGAGAGAGAGCTTTCACCGTATTTGTGACCTTACACCCGTATGACTTTCAAACCATTGAAATCTATTAAAAATAAAAACTGTAATGAGAATGGCATTTCCCCGAGAACAGGGGAGGGGGAGGCTGTATTTTGGGGTATAGGGAGAAAAGAGTTTTTCAGGGACCACGCCTGTCACTTTGTATTCCAATTCATTTAAGTGTCT
This sequence comes from Macaca mulatta, assembly GCF_049350105.2. NCBI lineage: Eukaryota > Metazoa > Chordata > Mammalia > Primates > Cercopithecidae > Macaca > Macaca mulatta. The sequence goes on from NC_133424.1 coordinate 40,411,632, forward strand.
CGATAGTTTTCATTGTATTCGTTGTATTATTTGTTTGAAATCAACAAGATTGCAAGAACTGGGATGTGTTATTTAGAGTTTATGCCGGGAGACTGATTATTCATCAATGTCAAAGACACACTTTAGAGATAATATCTCACTCCTGAAGTCCTTATTATTCCCGGTAACCAAACTCAATTTCTGAAGTTGATATAAAGCTCAGTGGGCTAGGAAGCAGCAGTCTGAGATTGGGTCTTAGTTTTATCAATAGTGTACTGGGTGGCCTTAGGTAAGTTGCTTCATCTCTCTTCACTTTAGTTTCCTGTCCATAAGGTGAGGTTGGCAATGTCTGGCTTAGGTGATTCCCCTAAACTCTAAGGAACAAAGGGTACCACAGGCGTACTTGTGCTTGGTAAAATATAGACACCTACAAATGTGATGGGTCTTCTATTTTTATCCTATTCCTGCCTGAACTTTGAAAATCTCTTTGAATACATGCATATACACATGTACACACATGCATGTATATATGCATATACATACACATGCATACGTAAACATGCATATATACATAAAATACATATATACACAAAATACATATATACACACATACATACATACAAACACATATACGTATATACATACACACATACACACAGGCATGCATGCATACATACACACACACCTCTCCAAGAAACTGAAGACATCCAGATTTTATTACAGGTCAAGGACTGAGCAATTTGGCTTTCTTAGCCAAGCCAGAACTCCCGCCTGGAAAGCTAGCTTGGCTAATTTCCTGAGGAGTCCACAGGGAAGAGGCTTGAGGAACAGCAACTGTCCACCAGCCAACAGGATTGATCCTTGGCCTCCCTTGGCGGGGCTGGCAGGACAGCGTAGCAAGGCAGCTGGCCAAACTCTCCCCAAGGCCTGCCGAGCTTTTAGCTAGTGATCAGGTCTGTAACGCCTGACCTTTATCGCAGGGTAAAAGTAGGCTTTGTTCGTTCATTTCATCTTCCCTAAAGGTACATTAGTGATTTATTGATTTTTCTTTTTAGAGAAAATCATAAAGTTTCTTTGTAAGACAGAGATTTGAGCCTGTGCATCTAACCCTCCCCAACTCCCACCTTCCTGCTGGCATACAGAACAGGGAAAGACTGTGTCAGTCCTGAAGTTCCGGAGGAAAGACAGCCCCTTGGCAGAAACACTGTAGATTTCTGCTGGGCCAAGAGCTAGGGAAGGCAGACTGCAAGGAGGGCTTACCTTACACAGGAGACCGCGTTTGCCTGGGAGGCAAGTGGAGGAAAACCCAGGGGACTCCACTAGTGCCTCAGATTTAAACGGAGAGCTGGAATGCAGATGACGATGGGCAGAGGGCTGCCTGGGGTGCACAGGAATCCCACCAATATGCGCTTATGCAAAGTGGCTCCAAACTACACCCAATCAAGATCCAACAGCAGCTATTCCATTCCCCTCATCATCAAGGTCCTCAGAGGCATCCCAGTTGATGGGAGATGAAGGAGCAGAGACCTCATACACTCTCCTCCACCCCCTTTCTTATTCCCACCAGTAACACAAGAGGTGTTCTAGGTCCCCCTCACCCCTTTGTCTTGTCCTACTCCATCCTTGATGGAAGGAGTCTTTTAGCAGAAAAAAAGTGAATTAAATAAAGCCCAAATGTAGTGAGAGAAAGGTGTGTCTGTCTGCAGGTATTTTACTGTGATAAAGGTGAAGATACAAGGAGGCAAGATTTGAGGTGGGAGCTGGGAGGAGGAAGGAAACCCAAGAGAAAGAGATGCTCAGCAGATCTGGGAGAGGAGACCAGCACTGACCAAGGGAGTTGCTGAGTGCCTCTTGATTCCAGGTGCTTTGCTGCTCCCTGACCCTCATGGTGGGATCCTTCTTGGTGACAGGGAAAGCCCACAGCCCTCCTGGTCATTGTCACTGATGGAATAAATGCATAGTTCTGGAAATAAGTCCTCTGAAAATCTGCTCAATTGTGGCACCATCTACTTTTTAACTCTGTACTTTCATTTTTAATTCCCCAAAATGTTTTACTATAAATTCTTATTAGCCAAAAACTGCTTTAAGGATTGAAACAAACAAAAACCTAAAATGACTTCTCATCTTCTGCAGACCAACATCCAGGGTCAGGCTGGGCGCAGTGGCTCACACCTGTAATCCCAGCAGTTTGAGAGGCTGAAGTAGGAGGAATGCTTCAGGTCAGGAGTTCGAGACCAGCCTGGGCAACATAGTGAGACTCTGCCTCTACAAAATTTAAAAAAATTTTCAGATGTGATGGCACACACCTGTAGTCCCAGCTACATGGAAGGCTGAGGTGGGAGCATTTTTTGAGCCCAGGAGGTGGAGGTAGCAGTGAGCCCTGATTGCATAACTGCGCTCCAGCCAGGGCAATATAGTGAGACCCTGTCTCAAAAGAAAAAGCCAAAACAAAAACCAAATCCGGGGTCATAGGCTGGACACATAGGAGCCCACTGATCAGCCTTCCTGTTGTGTCACTACTGCCCATGACACCACACGGACACTCATCTCCATCAAGCTCTCCACACCCTTGCTCCCTCAGACCCCTTTGCAAATGCTAGCTCAGATGCCACAGCCTTGAAGGACCCTGCTCATCTCGACCCCAAGGGGTGGAACTCATCTCGCCCACCCACCTGCTGCTCATCACTGAGTCCTCACCAGTGTATGACCACTGCCCATTAGACTGCTTAGAGCCAGTGCTCATCACTGCCACCTCCACAGAGTCTTTCCCGGGACCCAGCTCCAAGTTTATGGATGGAGGCTGTGTTTGAAAGGTTTCCAGGTTGAGTCACCAGATAGCCAGGTATCATGGTAGCCATGGACAGGATGTGCCAGAAACGGATGAAGTCCCTCCCCTGTGCCAACTCTTTCAATTCTGGATGCAACTCTGCAACTGAGGCTCCCTTGTCATCCCCACCGCACAGAGGTGATAGGAACCACGCAGGGTCAGTTTCACTCTAGGAAGTGGTGGAGCTGCGGCTCACTCTAAGGGGGCAGTGGGGCTGGGGTTCACTGTAGGGGCAGTGGGGCTGGGGCTTGCTCTAGGAGGTGGTGGGGCTGGGGCTCATTCTAGGGCGTGGTGGAGCTGGGATTTGTTCTAGGACATGGTGGGGCTGGGACTCACTCTAGCAGGTGATGAAGCTGGGGTGAACCCTGGCATTCTGCCTTCAGCACTGTGTGTTTAATCATCATTAGAAAATTTCCACACTTTTTTCGCTTTAGAGAAATGGTGCTGTGTCACAGCTCTTCAAGAGTCAACAGAGGAGCTGTATGTGCCATCCCCTGTAAGGCTGGGAAAGAGCCATAGCTCTCCACGTCACAATAACCAGGGAGCCTTCGCCCAGACCCTGAACACTGAACACTGAGCGAAGGTCACGAGTAGAGAGTTCTCTCTGGATTGGATTTTTACTCCAAGTAATCCCTCCCAGCCCTGCAGTGTGGTGTTTCTAAGTACACTCCACCTTAAGTATCTTCAAAGATGATGTCGAGGACCAGCATTCACACAGGGCCTTAATTACTCAAAGATCTGCGTGTTTCCTAAATGAAAATATTTATGCCATTCTAAGAAGGTTTATACAGGAAAGGTTTACAAAGGAAAGAAAAGTCGACAAAAGAAAAGGAAGAATAGTTTGTTTTATGCAAAATCCCAGGCTTAAAGTGGAATCAACTCCAGGATTCCCTTGGATATAGAACTCTAATGCCACCTTTAGAGCAAGCTTTCTCTACTGGAGAGTTTTCAGGACCTGAGCTCACAGTCCTTTCCCTTCCTCCCTCTCTCTTTCTCTGCTGCCTCCAGGGTCGTAGGGCCATTCTGCATTCTGCCCTAACATCTTCCTGCTGTCTGGGAAAAGGGCTCATGCCCAGCGCTTCAGCGCAATTTCCAGCTGTCTCCAAGCCCAGAGAGGTGCTCTCAGCACGGGGCCTCTACTCACCCTGTGGCATCAACTCCACCCACCGACCCACTGGAGCATTCCTGTCCCCCACATTCTACCACCTGGCTGTGAACCTTCATAAGAGGAGGGAGTCGGGGGACCTACTTTGTGCCTGGCCACAAGATTGGGCTGGATGAAGGCCATGCTGTGAAGAAAACATCAGTCCAGCCAAGAAGTGTGCAGGCTCTGGCATGGATCACAGAGGTCCCAGGGTAGTGGAGTGAGACTGGTGGGAAGTGTGGACAGTAGGTGCCCCAGAGTCCAGGAAGGTAGCCGTCCCATCAGCCTGGGACAGGGGGAGGAGGAATCAAACCCCTGTGCCAAGAAGGGGATAATCACAGGTCCTGCTCCCACCCCCTGCCCTCACTGCTGGCTCCCTGTCAGTCCTCAAGGGGGCATGGCACAGATGTGGGTGCTGCTTCTTTCCCATGGGTGGTCTTCATTTTAACACAGTGCTGCAGGACTGGGGTCCTGGGGGAGGACAACTGGGAGGGTCCCAGTGCAGTTGAAACAACTCTCACCCTAAATGTTCTTCTCTTGGTGGATTTCCATTGCTTTTTCCTGCCCAGCATCCATTATTCCAACCTTTTGGAAATAAGATACTATTTTTTTTCTGTCAGCTCGTGTAGAGCGTGAGAGGCTGACCAACCCTCTGGAAGTAGGTGTGGTGCAGAATGCAGGCCTGGCCAAGCTGCACTTCATTCTCCAGGACACAGTGATTGGATCAGAGGCAGCAAGTGACCCCTCAGCCAGAACAATTACAGGTTCATTTGCAGGACAGCTGACTGCCCTGGGCAAGGTGACTTTCCTTAATCGAGATTACTAAATGGCTAGGATATGAACTTGGAGCTGCTGGATCTGACAAGAGGGAATCGAGCCTGAAATGGAGTCAACCCAGGATAATTGAATCAACAGATGGTGAACGTAAGATTCCTGTAATGCTGAATGTAATGATGACCTCCTTGGAGCTCCTGGATCCAGCCTTGCCTGAAAGCCCTTTCTTGGACTTTTTAGTTAAGAGGAACAATGTATGTCCTTTTTAGTTTAAAGCAATCCCAGTTGATTTTCTATAGTTTTTCTCTGTGAGTCCTGATTAATACACTTCTTTTGGGGAGAAAATGGCACAGCACTTATCCTCCCCTCTTCTGGAGAACGTCCCTTCCTCGAAGGTTTTCCTCTTCTCTCTTGCTCTTTTCTGTTTCTTCAGGACTTGTGGGTGGACAGTGATTTCCCTATCCCTGAAAGAAGGTATGTGATATGGTTTGGCTGTGTTCCCACACAAATCTCATCTTGAATTTTAGTTCCCATAATCCTCACATGTTGTGGGAGGGACCAGGCAGAGATAATTGAATTGTGGGTGCAGTTATCTCCATGCTGTTCTCATGAAAGTGAGTTTACATGAGATCTGATGGTTTGTTTTGTAAGGGGCTTCCCCCTTCACTCGGCTCTCATTCTCTCTCCTGCCACCCTGTGAAGAGGTGCTTCTGCCATGATTGTAAGTTTTCTGAGGCTCCCCAAGCCATGCAGAACAGTGAGTCAATTAAACCTCTTTCCTTTATAAATTACCCAGTCTTAGGTATTTCTTCATAGCAGCATGAGAACAGACTAATACAGTATTTGATGATTTGTTGCCTACCTGCTGGCAATGTAGTGCAGGGAAAGGTGTTTAACTAAACTCTAGCTTTCCTTCCCATCTAATCTAAGACCTTAGATCAGTATCTAATGGGAACCTTCCCTTCCATCAAATGAGAGGGCAATGAACAATCCTAAATGATGGGACACATTTGCACTGTGTCAAGCACTGTGCTAAGCATTCCATACGTTCATTTCTTTAACCCCAAGGCAGTGAAGGGCAGGGGTTGCTGCCCCCTCCTTGCCAAGGTTTAACAGCTGCTGGAGGCTGTATGGCTTGGAGGCTGTGGTGATGTGCGGATCCCAGGGTGTGGGTGGAAGCTCTTCACTGCTGGGTGAGTCACGGGACCTGGTAGGGCACTGGACTGGTGTGCACTCTTTTCCCCTTCCTGTATGGATAGACACCTGCTCCCTGTGCCTCTCCACCTCTTCTCCTTCCCTTTCTTTGGCTAAGACCTGGGCCTTGATGGGAGAAAACAGGTTCAGAGCAGCGGGACCTAGGGAGAGAAAACAGGTGAGCATAAAATAGAAGTGGGAAGGAGAGGCCTGGAGGCTGGGGCAGTAGAGGGAGAGGCTTCCCTTTAGAGGTTGTGAGAGGGAGGCCCTGGTGGCTCAGGGGTTGTGGGAGATGTGGAGGAGAAGAGATGGGGACAGGGGTGGGTGGGTGTGTGTGTGTGTGTGTGTGTGTGTGTGTGTGTGTTAGGTTGGGTTCCTTTTAATCACTTTGAGGAGAAGTTAAAGACTTTAAGTGATTATTATTACTACTACTATTATTTATTTTTAGCCCAGATGGTTTGTCTCTATAGGGACTGGATCACATGAGTCAGGAAGACTCGTATCAGAGTTTGACTGCGTATTTCTCCATCTACCCACCCCCGACTCATCCATCATCCTCTCTCCCTCTCTCCTCCTTCCAGTTCATGGGAAGTTAGCATGAGCATTCTGCCAGTAGACTATGGAGAACAGTGCAGGGGCGTGAACATGAAGACAGAGTTAAGAGATCAACACATGGGGCTGAGAGGCCAAGCTGAGCGGCTGGGCCTTACCCCTGAGTATCGGTGGAAGCGTGATGTGGACAGAGCACCCGAGCTTCTCTCCAGCTTAGGAGGAGTCTACGTTGGGGGAAAGGGAGGGAGTCGTTTTTGTTGGTTTTGGCTGTCTCCCAGCCCATCAGAGATCAGGGTCTACCCTGTGTGCTGTGCGATGCTCTGAGGGCTGCCTTAGCTCCGGGGGGAAGAGGATATCTGTTAGTTTTGGAAGATCCAGTGTCAGGCAGCTGAGTGTTTTCTGCTTTCAAGGATGATGCCCTCTGTGCCCCTGGAGCCATTCCGCTAATGGAATGAGGGGCCTGTTCTGAGGGATAAAGCCAACCCTGTGGTCAGAGCCAGGGGTCACTGGGCATTCTGTCTCCTGGAAGTAAAAGGAGATGGTTTCACGCTGATGGTTAGGAAAGCAGTGAGCACCAGAGTGGGTCTGATTGCCGAACTCTGTGTTTGCAGGAGAATCCAGGCTCCTGGGGATCGGAGGTTAGTCTTGGCCATAAGCCTGTCTTGAAAGGATAGACTTGGGCCACTCACAGTCTAAGTGACTTCGGGGCCCACGGTTTGTGCTAGGTAAATACCTGCTGACTTGAATTAAAAGAGAGTTTTGTGATTTGACTCCTTAAAACGATGTTTAAATGACAGCAGCCAGTGTCCTCTGTGACTGATGGTTCAAGTGTTGCTGCTACCAGGAAGTGATGGCTGAAGGGGACCCAGAGAGTATCCTTGCTGCTCTGGGTAAATCCCACCCGTTCTCTGGGCCTCCTCTTTCTGATCTGTAGAGTGACACAATAAGAGTATCTCCCTTATGGAGCCATTAGGAGAAGTGCATCGTGGTCAAGGGCGCTGCATGGCCCCTGCTAAGCTGGCAGGTGTGGCCCGGGTCTCCTGCTTCCGGTTCTGAGAATTCCAACTCTGAGGCTGCTTACCTAACAAAAGCTTGTGTCCCGGCTTGCACAGAATCACACTGAGGGTTCCACTTTGTTCCTAATGAGGTGAATATAACAGCAGGTTCCAGTGAAACAATTTGCATGTCCACTGAAAGCAAGACTTCAGCTCTGCCATGCTCGTTTCCAATACATTTGTTACTCTTACCTATTCGATAGCATTCAGATAGTTCAATATCTAATGGAAACCTTCAGTCTCCCCACCCTGTCCTGTTCTTACTTCTTTTACCCTAACTCAGTTTTCCTTGTTTCTTCTTCCCTGATACTTTAAAAACATCATGATTCAGGTCACACACATATAAGCAGCACCCATCAGGGCTATGACCCCTCCAGCCCTCAGAAAGGTGCTATATGGTTCCTAGCAGTGGGGGAGACACGCACAACTGTTACCAGGTTGCCCTGCGTGAGCCAGTGAGACACAGGTGCTGATGGTCATAAGGTGGACCGCCAGGATCCAGGTCCCGGGCTGGCAGGCAGGTTCATCAGCTCTTCACTGTTACTGCTGGGAACTACACAGGGCCTTGGGAAGCCCTCTTCTTCCTTCTGACCACCAGAGGGCAGAAAACCTGCAGGGCTGAGCTGTACCTGGTGTCACAGGCTCTGTCCGCTGAGACCAGGTGGGAGAACAAGAAATGGACACTATCTAAAAGGGAGGGAGTAGGAGTGCTCTGTGTGCACACACAGGAGCCCTGGAGGAGCGCGGTCCGTGCCTGGCTGGGGTAACCTGGGTAGGCAGCCTGGAGGAGAGGGCTTGTGCTCGTTGTTGACCAATGGATAAGATTTCTACAGGCAAGCACAAGAAAGGGAGGATAATTGAAAGGGGGACAGCAGGACCAGAGGCATGGAGGTGCACTGTGCAAGGTGTTATTGTGAAGGAGAGGTGGAAAGGAGAGCATCCGGGTGGCCCCCATGCACCAGGGGCTGGGACAATTTCAAGGCAATTGCTGGGATCTCACGATAGTCCTGAGAGCAGGTGTTTTGCACGTGAGGACCGTGAAGCTCAGAAAGGTAAACCTATGGCCTAATGTCCCCCAGCTGGACTCTTGAGTCCTAGGTATCTGATTCCAAGGCCACACTCTTCCTATTGCACAGGCCTGCTTTCAACCAGACACTGCCTTCCCAACCCACCCCAGAGGGAAGGCCTGAGCGCTCAGGTTTACACAGGGCCTGCTGGACTTCTGTCAGTGGGGAATGTGCCGTCGCAGTCATCCCAGAACTGGGAGAGCCTGCAGCCTCGCCTGCAAGCACAGCCTCCAATTACGCCAGCGCATCTCCCGCTCATCAATTCCCCTTGGTGGAGTAGGGCCATGTGTTCTTTGTTTGGATCTAAATCCTGCTGCTCTATTGATTACTATAATTCAGCCCTAATTGGACTTCTGCAAAGCACAGGCACAGATGACAGCGGGCCTCCAGGCAGCGCGGCATCCATTATTAATATGACGGTGCTGGCCTTTCCCCCGCACTCTGCCTTCACCTCAAGGAGTCTGGAAAACAGAACTGCTGAGCAACGTGCCTTTCCTGTAAAGTCATCTCCTCAAAATATTTGTTTCCTCTTGGAGAAACGGTGTGCAAACCACACAGCTAGCAAACAATGCTTTAATTGCCTTTCTGCCAGCCCAGAGAAACAGTCTATGCAGCCCCTCCTTTCAGGTTGGGGAGCACACTCAGACCTCCTCGCAAGGAAGGGACTGACCTTTCTGAGTAGCCAGGCTGCAGGGGAGCCGCAGGCAGACTCGGGAGGCAGCCTAAATTCAGAGAAGCCAATGAGGCAGAGACCAGAATTTGTATCTGGCTGCCAATGAGAATGGCCCAAGCAGAAGGGTCACATTGGGCCAAGCACTGGAGATGGCCGAGCGGCAGCAGAGAACAGAGCTATGTTCCACGGGCTGAAGCAGAACAGATTCTCATTGTTGGAACAGGCCAGGGTAGCCTTGCTACCTAATAAGAACTTGGGGATAAGTGAAGAGTTTCACAGCCCACTGAGGAGTGAAATGTCAGCACATTTGTTCAGCTGACCGCAGTGAGCAGAACGCCCAGGTGGAAGCTCTGGTTAGCTGACTCTGTCAAACTGGGTGCCCTTCCAATATGGGATTGAGTATTCGTAGGATGTCAGAGATGGGAAGAGCCATGCAATCGTCCTGGCCAGCCACTCTGTTTAGAGATGGGCAAGGTGAAGCTCAGGTAGGAGAAGGAGGCTGCCTGGGGTCACGCTTTTCAATTCTCCAGATGTCTGGTCTCCTTCCCTGCTCAGGGAGAAGGTCAGGTGACCACCACGGATCTGGTCAGACAGGGCCCAGGGCAGCTGTATGAGCTGCTCGGATTCTGAGAGGGGACAGGGACAGGTCAGGGCTGGGTGTAGACGGAGCCAAGCAACTAGCCTGGAGGTTGATTTTTCTAAAGCCAAGTCACTGACTCTTTGTGAACAGTGGCAGGCAGGAGAAGTCCACAGTGTACCCACATGTCACTTAGATCATTCCACAAACCTTACTTGCGGGACTACTCTGGCAGACTCTGGGATAACTCCAGGCATGGCTGACAAAGACCTTGCCCTCCTGCTGCTGATGGGAAGACAGACTGTAAACAAGTCAGCAAACATACAGACAAAGGCTTCAGGTCACCCAAGGGCTGGAAAACAACTGCACGGTATGGGGAACATGAGGAGGAGTGGCCGGAGGACCGGCTCCCCTAGAGGTATCTCACTCCTGTCTTTGCCCATCATTAACAGTGACATTTCCATTCCCTGTGCTGCCCCCTGCTGCCTAAGGGTCTCACTGCAGGGGCCAGCACTTGGCCCTTATTCTGCAATTTGTTCTTTGCGGGAGGATGGAGCCGAGATCAGGCATGTCCTGCAGCAGTCTCTACCCCTATCCGGCCAGCCACAGGAGTCTACCATTCCCTCTCTTTCTCTGCAAGTCCTGGACTTTCTCTTGCAGTGGACACAGGTGTTCCTTAGGAGTACAGGCCATGTCAGGTGTTTCTGCCTGTCCTTGTTGCTTTAGGAATACCCTATGAGTGAGGACATGGTCACAGGGAAGGAATACAGTGCTGGGTGGAGATGGGGACTGACAGCCGAGTCTACCCAGCTCTACAAAATGCTGGGAATAGCTGTCCCTGGGAACCTAACCAGGGGGCTGGGAGCTGGTGCATTCCCTACCACGACAGGCAGCTTCATCAGCTCCCATATGTTCACACCCCGCTCTCCCACCAGGAGACAGGACTGCTGTCTCCTACGTCTACACGACTGGGCCCCTGGCTGCTGCAGTGGGACCTGGTGGGAACTGATGTCTTCTTTGGCCTTTCTTCTCTTATACCTCTCTGTCCCCTCTCCTTCTGGAGAAGATGGCTGCCAGGACCTGTGATCACAGCCAAGGGGCCAGTCCCAATCTCAGGGCAAAAACGTGGGGACAGGCAGGGGTAGGCCTCCTTCCTGGGGAGCATAGGTTTGGTTGAAAGCCTCAGTCCTCTCTGTGTTTTATTTGCCTCCCTGTGCCTTGGTTTACCCATCTGGAAAACAGAGCAGTCTGTATACTACTGAGTGACTGTGAAGATCAGTGAGGGTAGGTAAAGCCCAGAGGACAATGCTGGCAGGTGAGTGCTGGTCAAGGTGGCCAACTCCCCTGTATTAGTCTGTTTTCACACTGCTGATTAAAGACATACCCAAGACTGGGCAATTTACAAAAGAACAAGGTTTAATGGACTTACAGTTCCACATGGCTGGGGGGAGCCTCACAATCATGGCAGAAGGTGAAAGACACGTTTCACATGGCAGCAGACAAGAGAAGCGAACTTGTGCAGGGAAACTTACCTTTTTAAAACTTTCAGCTCTCATGAGACTTATTCACTATCAGGTGAACAGCACCAGAAAGACCTGCCCCCCTGATTCAATTACGTCCCACCAGGTCCCTTCCACAACACATGGAAATTCAAGATGAGATTTGGGTGGGGACACAGCCAAACCATATCATTCCATCTCTGGCCCCTCCCAAATCTCATGTCCTCACATTTCAAATCCAATCATGCCTTCGCAACAGTCCCCCAAAGTCCTAACTCATTTCAGCATTAACTCAAAAGTTCACAGCCCAAAGTCTCATCTGAGACAAGGCAAGTCCCTTCTGTTTATGAGCCTGTAAAATCAAAAGCAAGTTAGTTACTTCCTAGATATAATGGAAGTACAGGCATTGGGTAAGGACAGCCATTCCAAATGGGATAAATTTGCCAAAACAAAGAGGCTCAGGCCCCATGCAAGTCTGAAATCCAATGGGGCAGTCAAATCTTAAGTTCCAAAATGATCTCTTTCGATTCCATGTCTCACATCCAGGTCATGCTGATGCAAGAGGTGGGTTCCCATGGTCTTAGGCAGCTCTTCCCTTGTAGCTTTGTAGGGTACAGTCTCCCTCCTGGCTGCTTTCACAGGCTGCTGTTGAGTGTCTGCAGCTTTTACAGGTGAATGGTGCAAGCTGTCAGTGGATCTACCCTTCTGGGGTTTGGAAGACAGTGGCCCTCGTCTCACAGCTCCACTAGGCAGTGCCCTAGTAGGGACTCTGTGTGGGGGCTCTGACCCCACATTTCTCTTCCACACTGTCCTAGCAGAAGTTCCCTATGAGGGCCCCACCCCTACAGCAAACTTCTGCCTGGATATCCAGATGTTTCTAGACATCTTCTGAAATTTAGGGAGAGGTTCCTGAACCTCAATTCTTGACTTCTGTGTACCCACAGGCTCAACACCACGTGGAAGCCACTGAGGCTCGGGGCTTGCACTCACTGAAGCCAGGGCCTGAGCTGTACCTTGGTCCCTTTTAGTCACAACTGGAGCAGCTGGGACGGAGGGCACCAAGTCCCTAGACTGCACACAGCATGGGGACTCTGGGCCCAACCCACTAAACAAGTTTTTCCTCCTACAGCTTCACCTCTGGACCTGTGATTGGAGGGACTGCCACAAAAGTCTGACGTACCTTGGAGACATTTTCCCCATTGTCTTGTTGATCAACATTTGGCAAATTGTTGCATATGCAAATTTCTGCAGTCAGCTTGAATTTCTCCTCAGAAAATGGGTTTTTCTTTTCTACCGCATCGTCAGGCTGCAAATTTTCTGAACTCTTTCACTGTTTCCCTTTTAAAACTGAATGTTTTAACAGCACCCAAGTCACCTCTTGAATGCTTTGCTGCTTAGAAATTTCTTCCTCCAGATACCCTAAATCATCTCTGTCAGTTTCAGAGTTCCACAGATCTCTAGGGCAGAGGCAAAATGCTGCAAGTCTCTGCTAAAACATAACAAGAGTCACTTTTGCTCCAATTTCCAACAAGTTCCTCATCTCCATCTGAGACCACATTAGCCTGGATCTTATTGTTCATATCACTATCAGCATTTTTTTTTGCCAAAGCCATACAAGTCTCTAGGAAGTTCCAAACTTTCCCAGATTTTCCTGTCTTCATCTGAGCCCTCCAAACTATTCCAACCTCTACCTGTTACCCAGTTCCAAAGTCAATTCCACATTTTTGGGTATCTTTTCAGCAATGCCCCATTCTACTGGTATGAATTTACTGTATTAGTCTGTTTTCATGCTGCTGATAAAGACATACTTGAGACTGGGCAATTTACAAAAGAAAAGGTTTAATGGACTTACAGTTTCACGTGGCTGAGGAGACCTCACAATCATGGTGGAAGGTGAAAAACACATCTCACATGGCAGCAGACAAGAGAAGAGAGCTTGTGCAGGGAAACTTTTAAAAAACCATCAAATCTCATGAGAATCATTTGCTATCACGAGAACAGAGTGGGAAAGACATCTCCCCATGATTCAGTGACCTCTCACCAGGTCCCTGCTACAACACGTGGGAATTCAAGATGAGATGTGAATGAGGACACAGCCAAACCATATCATCCACTGCTATAGCAAGCACAGAATAAAAAGCTTTTGTTTATTTCCACAGTCCTGGTTCATCCATGCCCGGCTCCCCACCTAGAATGATGAGCCCTAGAGCAATTCCCATTCTTTCTCCTGCCTGCCACGCAATTCTCACCTCAGCAGGTAAGTGGGAGTCCCCAGTGGTGCCAGGTCTCCTAGATGAGCCATTTGGAGCTGGACATGCAACCTTCTGTGGACACACTGTAGAGTGCTGCATGGCCTCAAACTCCCTGCCTGAGGAAGGCCAGGTTAGAATGCAGGACATAGGAAGAGGAAGAGGGAGGCAAGAAGAGGAGGGGCAGAACTTGAGTTTGAAAGGCCCAGGAGTCACACGGGTGGTATCTAACTCAGGCCTTGAAGGATGAATTAGAAAAAAAACTAAGGAAGGTTTGGGAGCCAGTGGAAGTGAGGCATAAGACAGACCAAAAGAAATGTACAGAGGCAGGAAAATTCTGAAGGAAACGTGACTATTTGTAGCTCAGAGCTATTCCTGCTTCCCTGTGGGACCCTGAATGCCGGTAGTTCAAAAGCACTTTTCAATGAACACAGATTAAAAAGACTTAAACCTCTGTTTCCCTTTTCTCCATATACATAAAATGATAAACACCCCGGGACGGCTAGGATTTATATAGGCAGACTTTTTGCAAGTTTGTCTTATATATCTGGACTATGGCTTATAAATCAAATTTGGTTCTCTTTGCTGGAGAGTAAATTATTTATCCAAGGCAGAGCACCAGGCGATAGAAGGAGCGGCACAGAGACGACACTGTTTTCCGGAAGTCATTTATATTCCCCAAGATGAGGCAGTGTCGGGGGTGGAAGTTTCTGACTTACCGATTCTGGCGTTCTTTCTTGATTTCGTGTGTTCTCTGCTGGTAGCCATGGACTCCTGAAATTGGCTTTCTGTTGAAGACATCACTCGTAGAATTCAAATCAGTGTTTTGCATTTGGGTCCAGCACCCTCGGTGGATGGTTGCCTGAATTGAGCAGTGAAACATATTCAGCTGGGGGCTGAGAGGACCGTCCTGCGAGTCCATCAGGCTGCACTGAGTTCAGCTCAACCGTCACTCCCTGGGATATCAAGCACACTGCAGAACCTCGCTGGGCTTCAGTCTCTTCATAGCTGGAGCCGGAGAGTAACATCTGCCCCTTGGGGTCTTTGCAGGGTTGAATGTGACTGCATCGCACACAGAGCAAGTAATAATAATAAGTGAGCTCAACTCCAGTGCCCTACCTAAGAGTCATCCCAGTGGGAGTTGTCTGAACATGCTCCAGGAGGTTTCCCTACTCCACAACCCCGAGGGAAGTCTGTGAGGAGGTGAAAAATGTCTGCACTTTTAGTCAAATCTCTTAAGGAGCAAAACGACTGGTCTTACTTGTTTTCTCTCTTTGTCATTACAATTTCCAAGGATCAGGTGTGAGTGCTCATGTATGCAGGGCCACAATGCCATGCTGGGCTGGACCCAGGAGGTGCCTCTCTTTCTCTGTTATCGCCAAGCACCACACAGAAATGTCCTTCCACCAGACAGGCACTCGGGAAGCATGGGCTGCTAGATACACTTTAGGAACCCAGCAAATAACTGTGAGATCTGCACTCTAAAAAAGAACTATCTGCTCTCAAATTTTACTGTAGGATGACATCCTTGGAGCTACCCATCACTGGCTCCATAAACCTAGTACCCCAAGGTCCCATGAACTTCAGGTCACCAGAATTATTTTTCTCTGAATTTGACATTTAGAAGAAAGTAACAGCTGATAGAGAGCAGTGCTAGAGACACAAGGCCTGGAACATCCCTCCTGGGGGCTGCCTCTGCCCCATAGACACCTCCCAGGTGGTCACCAGCTTCTGCAGCTGCCCGCTGCATGGGGTGGAGCCATGCTCAGGGCTAAAATACCCAGTCACTGCTGGTCTTCAAAATCCAAGGACAGTTCCATCTTATTTAACAAACTAGATTTCCTGAGGCAGAAAGATAGACTTGTCTCCTCCAGAAATAATGCTGAGAGCGTTAAAATAAAAATAATTATTTGGAAAACCAAGTTGATTCCAAAACTAATCTAAAATAATCCATTCCCTGAGCATTCTGGTTTATTGAGATTTTACAGCCTCATGCACCAAGTATTTCCATAGCGCCACTGTGGGCTTAGCATCCCCACCACAACACCAGGCAGGCAGGGTAGGCCTGCAGAGGAGCATTTGCAACATGCTTGGAGGTTTGGAAGGGTGGCTGTGAGAGCGTGGAACCCAGGGACAGAGCTGTGCACAGGATGAAGAAATGCAGAAGCACCTGCCAGCTGCAGAAGAGCAAGGGGGAAGCGGATGTTGAGCTGTATCCCCTGCTAAAGATATGTGGAAGTCCTCACCCCAGTGCCTCCAGATGTGATCTGATTTGGAAACAGAGTCTTTGCAGAGATAATCAAGTTAAAATGAAGTCATTAGGGTGGGCCCTAGTCCAATATCCATATAAAAAGGAGAAACGTGGACCCCCAGATAGACACATACAGAGGGAAGACTATGTGAGGACATGCAGGGGGAGGACGGCCATGGGAAGAGGACATGAGGACACGCAGCAGAAGATGGCCATGGGAAGATGACGTGACACGGGGAGGACGGCCACAGGAAGATGATGTGAGGACAGCAGGGGGAGATGGCCACGGGAAGATGATGTGAGGACACACAAGGGGAGGACAGCCACAGGAAGAGGATGTGAGGACACACACGGGGAAAATGGCCACAGGAAGAGGACATAAAGACATGCAGGGGGAGGATGGCCATGGGAAGACCACGTGAGGACACACAGGAGGAAGACAGCCATGTGAAGAGGATTTGAAGCCATGCAGGGGGAGACGGCCAGGGGAAGATGATGTAAGGACACACAGGGGTGGGGGCGTGGCCATGGGAAGACCACATGAGGACACACAAGGGGAGGATGTCCACGGGAAGATGACATGAGGACACGCAGGGGGAGGATGTCCACGGGAAGATGATGTAAAGACATGCAGGGGGAGGGCTACCACAGGAAGATATGATGTGAGGCCATGCAGGGGGAAGATGTCCGTGAGAAGACCATGTGAGGAAACACAGGGGGAGGACGGCCACAGGAAGACTACGTGAGGACATGCAGGGGGAGGATGGCCACAGGAAGACCACATGAGGACATGCAGGGGGAGGATGGCCACGTGAAGACGATTTTAAGAGACGTAGGGGGAGGCAGCCACAGGAAGATGATGTGAGGACACGCAGCAGGGGGGATGGCCACAAGAAGCCCACATGAGGACACACAGGTGGAGGACATCCACGGGAAGATGACGTGAGAGCACACAGGGGGATGACGACCATGGGGAGATGATGTAAAGACATGCAGGGGGAGGACGGCCACAGGAAGATGACATGAGGCCACGCAGGGGGAAGACATCCACGAGAAGACCATGTGAGGAAATACAGGGGGAGACAGCCATGGGAAGATGATGTGAGGACATGCAGGAGAAGGATGTCCATGGGAAGATGATATGAAGACACTTAAGGGGACGACCCTGTGACCCAGAAATGCCAAGGACTGCAGGCAACACCTGAAGCTGTAAGAGGCAAGGAGGGACTCTCCCCTAGAGCCAGCAGAGAGATGGCCAACCTTTTGATTTCAGACTTCTACCTCCAGGCCTGGGAGCCCGTCTGTTACTGCTGTTTTGGGCCACCAGTATTTGGCACTTTGTTATGACAGGCTCAAGAAACTAATGCAAGGAGCATCTTAGCTTTTGTTCTCCAGAAGCCCAACCAGAGACCAGGATGCACACACAGGTAGATTTGAGGGGCAGGACTCCAGGAGACACTGGTGGAGGAGCAGGGGAGTGAGGCAAGGAAGGGATGGCAGCAGGCAGACACTGTGCTGTCCAGTCAGGGGCCTCTGCAGACAATGACACATAATGCCCATGGGGAAACTGGGAGTTAGTGTAGAACATGCACTGCAGCTATCTGACTCAAGTTTAGGGAGCTGGGGTATTTATACACCAACGTCCACGAGCTGAGGGCTGCTGTTACCAGGGCAGCCCTGATAAAATAAGTGGGAAAGTTTATTTTTCTTATTGTTTTTCTTTATTCCTTCATTTATAGACACAGCTACTTAAAGAAACCAGGGACTGTGCCAGAGCTTCTTGACCTCTGGTCAGATACCAGAAGACGATAAAACCCCACAAACTGGTGCAAACTGGAAAAGAGGATCCCTGGTGGCCTTTAGATCATTAAGATATTATGGTGCTGGTCGGGTACGGTGGCTCACACCTGTAATCCCAGCACTTTGGGAGGCCGAGATGGGTGGATCACGAGGTCAGGATATCGAGACCATCCTGGCTAACACGGTAAAACCCCGTCTCTACCAAAAATACAAAAAAATTAGCCAGGCGTGGTGGTGGGCGCCTGTAGTCCTAGCTACTAGGGAGGCTGAGGCAGGAGAATGGCGTGAACCCAGGAGGTGGAGCTTGCAGTGAGCCAAGATCATGCCACCGCACTCCAGCCTGGGCCACAGAGCAAGACTCCGCCTCAAAAAAAAAAAAAAAAAAAAAAGATATTATGATGCTAAAATTCCCTCCCTTGAAAAAAACTCTGCCATCTTTTATACATGTGATGTATGAAGATGTATGTGTATGAATTGCACCTGCACATCTGGAGTCTCACAAGCTCAAGTTCCTCTCCCAGCCGTAACCAGTCTTTAAAAACCCCATGCGTCCTAGGCTTCAGGGAGAAGATGTATTTAGAGTATCAGCTCACCATCTCCATTTCTAGCCAGTGAACAGAAACTAGTTGCCTTTTCCAATTAGACTTTTTTTAAATGACCAATACAAAGTGGAAAAAGAACTCTGTTTACTGGTAACACTACTGCTTGGGGATAGGGATGGTGTTAATTCTCTGGCACTTGGGGTAGGCAACAAAGTTGCTCTGGAGACCAGAGAAAGCCCTGAGGCAGGGCCTGGGCTGGCAGGAAAGCCCTCAGGCAGGGCCTGGGAGGCAATAGGGACAAGGGGCATGGATAGGCACTGACAGTGCTGCTCCAGGGAACATTGGGAAGAGGGAGAGAAAAAGGCAGGAAAGTTACCCGTGAAGCCAGATTGCGAACCTTGGATGTCAGGCTAGAGTCTGGACTTCATTCCTTAGACAGTAGGGAGGTGATAAAGGTTTCTGAGTGGAGGAATGACCAGATTAGAGCTCAGCTTTTGGAAAATGAATTTGGCAGGGTGTATTGGAGAACAAAAAACAGAACAGTGACAGTTAATTGTGCTTGCCTGACAGTGCTCAGTGAGAAAGACAAGACTAAAGTGACATGGTGAGGAGGAGAAGGCAGTAGGAAATGATGGCTAACTGCCTCATAAGCCACAGGGTCCTGTTTCAGAGACTGTCAAGGAAACTGAGGGTCAGGGTGTGGAGAAGGGTGGCTCCAGGGCACCTGGGATAAGCAGGTTTGGGAGAAGAACTGCCCACCATATCCCTCCCTCACCCTCCTGAGTCCACATTTCAGACCAAACGAGAAACATAAGCCACTGGGAATTGAGCAGATGGCTTTTCCAAAGCTTCCCCAGTTTTCATTCCATCCAAATCAAACGTGGATTGGAAGCCACAGGGTTTGTAAATGCCACTGTGCCATTTGAAGCTAGGATCTCGTTTGCCAACTTGCAGCCTGCACTTCAGATGCTTCAATAGAGAGGGTTATCAACACTGACTTATAAATAAATGAGGAAACTAAATAATCCATTCCATCCTAATAAGGCTCTCATTTCCTTGATGATTATATATAAAAATCACTAACCTAAATTGCCCAACAGATAGAAGACCCTCAAAAGGAAACCCGAGGGAGAACTGGCCCATATTCATTCCATATAAATCACAGAGATGCTGCTTTTCCTCACATCTGAGGAAAGGGGCCTCCAGGCTGGGGCTGCACAGGGAGGTAGCTGCTTACTCCTCCTCAGCTTCCTGACTGCCTGAGAACAGTCAGTCTCTGTGTAGGGGCTGGATCTGTCAGTTCCTGGGTTACCAATAAGCCTGGTGCTCAGGGAAGGAGTGGAAATGGTGGGCTCTCAGAAGCAGTTCTGAGAGAATCCAGTTGTGGACTTAGCAGGCTCAGGCAAAAGAGAGGATTAACTCTGCTTGGGCCAAACCATGCCGTGCACCTGCTGGCATTGGGAGGAAGATGGTTACCAGGAGCTGGCAGGACCCTTGTTCAGAAAGCAATGCCCCAAAGATGCATTTACTCATTCTATTGTCAAAGAAAGGGAGGGCAGGAAGTCCTTCAGTGGGAAGGGAGCCTGAGGGTCCTCACTTCCCAAATGCCTGGCATTTGCTCATGTCATCTTCACAGTAAGTCCTACTGCTCCCACTGTAGGTGAGAAAACTGAGGTTGAGAGGTGAAACAAGCAGCCAACATAACACATTTGTTAAGCAGCTGGGTTGGGACCTCATCTCTGGACTCCTACGCATACCCTCCATCTACACTCCAAGCCACTGGGGAGGAGGTTGACAGCAGTTCCCACTCTGAAGCCACCTTTAAAAAAATAATGATAGAAAGAAAATCTGACATAATTGACTGCATTTCACTTCTACCATGCTGAATTGCTTTTGCTCATTATTGTGTAGAGGCCATAATAGTCCTTTTCTTGATTTTCTCCCCACCTTGTTCAAAGGTTGAAACTGTATCTGTAAAGACTGATCAAAGGCCAGAAGGTCAGAATTCTGGTAGAGAATTTGCTAAAGAATGGGCACTATTAAACAAAAATCAGCCATTGCTGGCTCAGCTTAATTTTACTGCCCCAGAGTCATGTAACAGAGGTCACAAGATTTGCAACTTCCCCAACTGCTTCTACAAGTAACATCACTATTATGAGACATAAAGGACTGGTCTTTGAGATATTTTTCTGATTTAGCATTTTGCTAAGAGTCACCACCTGGGCCTGTGACCCACACCAAGGGATGAACTCAACTGGTCCTGTGACCCCTGGCTAAGAAATGACTCAGCCAGTTTCCACACCTCAGTCACTTTATCCCCAGGTAATCAATTGTTTCAGTTTCCCAGTCCCCTGCCCAGCAAAGTACCCATAAAAACCCTAGCCTTTGAATTTTCAGGGAAGTGGATTTGAGAATCTCTCCCATCTCCTTGTGTGGCTGCCCTGTGATTAGTAAACTCTTTCTCTGCTGCAACACCTGCTGTCTCAGTGTATTGGCTTTTCTGAGCAATTGACAAGAAGAACCCATGGTGCTCTGACAACACCATGGTAGCAGCCTGCTCCTTCAACTGCTATTGCGTGGAAAGGAAACCCTGGTGTCCCTCCCCCTTCCCTAGGAAGGACTGGGCACTAGCCCCTGAAGACTGATGGTGGATCAGCATTCACTCATTCATTCATTAATTCATTCTCTTATCAGCACCTTCCAATATCCAGTCAACAAACTGAGAAGACCCAGGTGACAGAAACCTCCTCACAGAGGCTGGGGAAAGGAGATGAATGAGCCCCAAAGCACACTGCCAGGTTATAGAATAAGTGCTCTGGCACCAAAATAACATGGTGGCGTGGTCACAAGAGTGAACTCCACACCCAAAGCCCTGGGCTGGAGTCCAGCCCTCACCAACTGTGGGGCTCAGTTTCCTCATCAATAAAATGGAGATGATACCAATGCTCATTTTATGGAATGTGGTGAGAGGACTAGAGGAGATGTGAAGGTGTTTGGAAAAACCCTGGCATGGGGTGGGTGTCTAATGAAGGACTAGTCATGGTCACTAAGTGTCACTGTCATGAGATGAGAACACTCTCTTGGATTTGCAGAGCTGCTTTGAGGGTACCGGCCTGGGTTTGCCACATACCCTCTAGGTATTCACAGGCATTTAAATGCCTTTAGCCTTCACAGTGATGGTCATCCTTTAAGGAGGACACACATTAGCATCTGTCTTTGACAGAGGAGGAACCAGTGCACTGATGGGCTAAGTGACTCGTACAGGACACAATGCTAACACGGGGGTGAGCCTGAATCCAGCCCAGGCAGTGGCCTCCAGCAGTTGCTTTCCCAACCACTGCATTCCACTCTCAAAGAAAGGAAGGGCAGGAAGTCTTTCAGAGGGGAGGAAGCCTGATGGTCCTCACCTCTCAAATGCCTGGCATTTACTCATTTCATCCTCTCAGTAAGTCCTACTGCTCCCACTGTAGGTAAGGAAGCTGAGGTTCACAGGTGAAGCGAGCAGCCAACGTCACACATTTGTTAAACAGCTGGGTTGAGACCTCGTCTCTGGACTCCTATGCACACCCTCAGTCCACACTTCAAGCCACATTCTCCATCTAGCCTCACCAACAGGCCTCAGGACCCACCTTCCCAGAACAACTATGACCATCCTGTTCAGAGTATTTGTTTTGTTTTGATTTTAATGCTTCTCTGAAAGGACGACGTTCACCTATCTTGCTCTCAGAGAAGCCAGAGAGGAGATGGTCATCTCTGTGGACGACAAAGGCCCATGTGTTGTGAGTGGCAGCCACTCCCTAGCTGGAGGTCAGGTCCACATAGAATCCCCATTGTAAGCACACCACAGTGAGGAGCTACCTGAGTAAATCCTGTGGAGGAGTCTGTGGATGCAAAGACTCACCCGTAAAGCAAACGGTCCTGCTTCCATTTACCGTGTTTATCTTCCGATAATGTAAGAAGCACATCATATATGTGATGTGCGTGGTGACTCACACCATAACAGTGGCTACCACTTATTGAGAATTTACAAATGCCAGCAGCTATCCTAATAATGTCACATGTTATCTCATTTAACTGGGACAACAGCTCTATCAGGTAAGTTCTGATGTTATCATCATTTTCCAGGTGCCACCTCAATTAAGAAGGCAGGGCAGGAACACTCCAAGTGTGCTCCCTGGATCGACAGCATCAGCATCCCCTAGGAATATTGCAGAAAGGCACATTCTTAGTCCCAGACCAGGTCTGTTGTATCAGAGCCTGTGGGCAGTTTCCACCCATCTGTGTTTTCATAAGCCCTCCAAGGGATTCTTTTTTTAATGTTAGTCAGTTATTTATTTCAGATTCAGAGGGTACATGTGCAGTTTTGTTACATGAGTATATTGCGTTATGCTGAGGTTAACATAGTTCTGATACGTAGTTTTTCAATACTTGTCCCCCTCCTTCCCTCTTTGGTTTTGAAATCCCTAGGGTTTATTGTTCTAGTCTTTGTGTCCATGTGTCCATGTGTAGCCAACATTTAGCTCACACTTTTTTTTTTTTTTTAGATGGAGTCTTGCTCTATCGCCCAGGCTGGGGTGCAATGGCACAATCTCAGCTCACTGCAACCTCTGCCTTCCGGGTTCAAGCAATTCTCTTGCCTCAGCCTCCCAAGTAGTGGGGATTACAGGCGCCCATGATCGCACCCAGCTAATTTTTGTATTTTTAGTAGAGATGGGGTTTCACCATGTTGGCCAGGCTGGTCTTGAACTCCTGACATCAGGTGATCCACCTGCCTCGGTCTCCCAAAGTGCTGGGATTACAGGCATGAGCCACTGCACCTGGCCCCATTTAGCTCACGTCTAAGTGAGAACATGCAGTATTCAGTTTTCTATTTCTGCATTTCTTCACTTTAGGATAATGGCCTCTAGCTGCATCTATGTTGCTACAAAGGGTTTTGTTCATTTCTGTAGCTACACCTCCAGGTGAGTATGATGTGTTAAAGTTTGAGATCCACCAGACTAGGGATAACGACAGATCCCAAGATCTCAATGACTTACATCAGGGACTGTCAAACTGTGGCCAAAGGCCAAACCCAGCCCGCTGCTAATTTTTGTAAATGAAGTCTTATTGGAACACAGCCATGTCCATTGGTTTGCAGTGTTGCCTATGACTGCTTTGCAGATATAGAGGCAGAGTTGGGTAAGTTTGATAGAGACTACATGACCTACAAACCCTAAAATATTTCTCTCTGGTCTTTTTTCAACCCTGGCTTAGAGCAACAAAGGTCATGTCTCAGACCCACTGCAGGTCTATGGAGGCCAGCTGTGGCTCTGTACTCTGTCTCTCTTTCTGGCCCAGGCTGCAGGGGCAGGCTCTGCCTGGGACTTTGCAGCATGTTGGGATAGGAAAAAGGACACAGGGAGCCGTCTGCAATGATTAAAGCTTCTGCTCTGAAATAACACACATCATTGGGCCATATTCCATTAGCCCAAGCCTAATGTCCTTGGAACATAAAAGAATAATCCAACCTCTACACTCAATCCATCTAATCCGATAATCCAGCCCTCTCTTTGGGCCACAAATACTCAGTTTATTCTCTTTCCACATGCAGAACACATAGCCCTCTCCCAAGGGAGGTGGCCCAGCTAGTCATAACATCAGGCTCAAGGCCCATCTCAGGACTGTCTCTGTGGGGCAGAGTGACCTCTCTGACCTCCTGAACTAAGATAACATGCATCATGGAACAGAGACAGGGTGGCCACAGGGACACTCCCAGCTGGGACAGGTGGGGGTGGGGATGGGAGCAGTCTCAGCCCTACTGGGTGGATATTGATACCACTCCATGGGAAGGTCCCCAGTACCTTGCCTTCTGTGCCCCTTAAATCTATAGCCTGGCATTATCCTAAGACAATTAAGGCAGAAATAGAAAACCAAACACTGCATATTCTCACTTAAAAAATAGAAGTTAAGGCTGGATGCAGTGGCTCACACCTGTAATCCCAGCACTTTTGGAGGCTGAGGTGGGTGGATTATGAGGTCAGGAGTTCGAGACCAGCCTGGCCAAGATGGTGAAACCCCATCTCTACTAAAAATACAAAAATTAGCAGGGTATGGTGGCGCACGCCTGTAGTCCCAGCTACTTGGGAGGCAAAGGCAGGAGAATCACTTGAACTCGGGAGGAGGAGGTTGCAGTGAGCCGAGATTGTGCCATTGCACTCCAGCCTGGGGGACAAGAGTGAAACTCCATCTAAAAAAAATAGAAGTTAAATGTTGGGTACACATGAACACAAAGATAGGAAAAATAAACCTCAGGGATTCCAAAATGGGGGAGAGAGAGAGGGGTTGAAAAACTACCTATTGGGTACTATGTTCATTGCTTAAGCAATGGGACCTTTAGAAGCTCAATCCTCAGCATCACACAGTATATCCATGTAACAAACCTGCACCTCGGCATCACATGATATACCCAAGTAACAAACCTGCACCTCAGCACCACACAGTATACCGAATTAACAAACCTGCACCTCATCATCACCCAAATACCCAAGTAACAAACCTGTACTCAGCATCACACAATATACCCAAGTAACAAATCTGCACCTTGGCATCACCCAAACACCCAAGTAAGAAATCTGCGCTCAGGATCACACAATATACCCAAGTAAAAAACCTGAACCTCATCATTACACAATATAGCCAAGTAAAAAACCTGCACCTCTGCATCATGCAATATACCCAAGTAACAAACCTGTACCTCGTCATCATGCAATATATCCATGTAACAAACCTGCACCTCAGCGTCACCCAATGCACCCAAGTAACAAACCTGCACAAGCATCCCTTGAATCTAAAGTAAAAATAAGGTAAAATGCAGATTCTCAGACTCCAAAAACAAAATCTATGGCACAAGAGGTTTTCTTCTGTTCTATTATTCTTGTCCATCTCTAATGAGGGTGGCAAAGAAAGAAGCTCTACTTGTGGAAACAGTTCCGTTTCCTCAGCCTGCTTCCTGAGCAGATGAGGCCGGGACTCAAGGGTTGTTTTAAGCCCTAGACAGCCTTGGGCTGTATTTGCCCAGGTTTGTGATTCTTTTGCAGCAGAATTCTCTTAAAACTCTCTCTTATTTATTTGATTCCAGGCAGATCCAGGTAGCATTGACTGCACTCATGTCCAATTCTCCTGACTTAATTGTGGGTGCCCTGATTGCATCCAGTTTCTATGGGAGAGTCATCCCCTAGTCTTTTGTCCTGGAGCCATAATGGGGAAACTGAGGCTCAGAAAGGTGGGGGAAACTGAGGCTCAGAAAGGTGAAGTAAACTTTCTCTGACTTCAGCCCTAGGTTTGAACCCAGCTCTCTAGGTCTCCAGAGCTGTCTACACCACCTCTGCCCATCATCCAAAATGTCCAGACTTATTCTCCTATTCTGCGTTAAATAATTCCACAGCCTTAATAAGCAATTGTCAGAGGCTTGAAGAAAACTGAATTAGATGTCCCTAAGAACTGCAGAACTTTTAGAACTTAAAGACTCCATTCAGACCCCTGCCCTAAGATGCCTGACCAAACTCCAGCATGGGTCCCAGAGGATGAGGCCATGCCCCCAGGATGACCCCAGCCCCCGATTAAAATGCCTGCCTGAGAAAGCTCCATATTGCCAGGAAAGTTTACTTTTCATTCCAGGCAACACCTGACATGGGCCCCGGACCTCCCTTTCTTAAAGCATTTACTAAAATGAGCTTACAATTGTGAATGTACCTGTTGCAACTGAGGAGCATCCTTGTGGAGGACCCAAGACCTGTTCCTTTGAAATGCAGTCATCAAGAAGGACAGAGCCTCTGTCTCCCAGCCTCTGTCAGAGAATGGAGCCCTAACTTAGATCACTGCCCACTGGCAGACCCAACTGGCCTCACCACATTTACCCCAACCAACCCTCTGTCCATTTTCCCTTCTCTGGCTCTACTGAGCCCCCACTCTTCCCACTTCCTCCTTCTCCGTTTAATACACCCAGCTCACCTCTGCAGGAATCAGAATGGGACTTGGCTCTTTCCCCAACCGTCAGTAGTTACTGGATAACATCCGTTTCCGCCACTTTAGTATCCAGCTGTGTTTATTTTTCACACCCCCTTCTCACCCGATACTTCTTTCACAGACACCCCTTTGCTTTTCCCCAAGGTTCAAGTGTTCTTATCAAACTTTAAGGAATGTTAGCATCACTGGGAGGTGGGAGCATGCTTGTAAAAACACAAAGCTCCAAGCACCAATCTCTCGGGATTTCATTTTGTAGAGTGGGTAGAGATTGGGAATCAGCATTTTAGCAAGGAAGACTCCATCCTCGGCCCCCCAGGGAATTCTGGTGCAGAGGTAGGCTTGCAACTCTTTGAAGAACATTGTCCTATCAGGTCTGTAATTTCCACCTGCTAGGGGATGAATAACGTTCTGTGAGAAAGCAGCAAGTTCTTCCAAAGGTGCCTGCAGACATGTGAGAAGCACTTCATTAATCTGCATCCCAGTCCTTGGAGGTGGCACCATGATTGTTATAATTATCCCTCGATTACTTGGAAGGATTTAAGTGTTCTCAGAGAACAAACTTAGGCACAGAAATTAAGTGACTGTCAAATGCACCCAGCTGGCCGGTGGTGGGAATCAGGCCGTGAAGGGGCAGACCAAGGACACACAGGTCCCCACAGAGACCGGACATTAGCCACGACATACAAGAAATCACCTCCTCTTGTGCCCCAACCTAGAAGGAGAGAAGAAAGCAGAGGACAAGACAAAAGGAAGGAAAGAGTCATCCAACATAGTCTCAATCCACAGGTCATAGAAGTGCTTCGCTGAATTTCATAAAACACTGAGTTAGTTGCCAATAGTTTCAAATCAGAGAGCTGCACATAAGAATGTAAATCTCAGCTTCTCAGCACAACTCAGAGGCTCTGGAAACACACAGAGCTAAGGGAAGCAATTCACTTTGGAGGCGGCGTGCAACCTCCCACCACTAAATGACTGCCATGCTCACTGACCTGTGCAGGCCCCGCAGGTGACCCCGGCTCAGTCAGTGGATCATACTTCCGGTCACAGCTAAGCTTGGGGAGAGGACTAGCATTCCCTCTCCTCACTGAGTGTCAAATAAATACCTGGCTTGGAGGGTCTGCAGAGTGGGGCTCCTGTGATGGACAAGTGCTTCCAGTGAGTATGGAAAGCCCTTTATCACCTTCCAAGAGATCTGTGCAAACTCCCCCTCCTCCAGCAGAGAAGGCAATGGTCTGGACATTTCATCGTGCCTTGGAACAAGTAAATCACTTTGGACTCTCCTAAAACCTGCTCTACCATCATCGGCCATTGGCAGGCCAAGGAAACGGAGAAGAATTTGTGGAAGCAAAACAGCTCCTTGAGGCTGAGAAAAATCTTACTTAGGTTTTTCTGGCAGCAAAAGCAGTTGAACAAAGAGGGACTTCTAAGAGAAAATGAAAAGCTTTAGAATGAGTTTATCATCAACAAAGCCAGCTCAGGCTTGGGGCTTTTTCATAATATTTTAAAATTAAGTTAACATTCATTTAACATTAAAACAGGAATTTAATGAAGTCTGAAAAATAATCCGGCCTTTGAATGAGATATCTAAAATTCCATTTTAATATGCAAAACAATGTAAGATAATTGTATTCAAGCAATAATTCAAAAACATTTTATCATAATTGCCAGTTCACACAAAAATATGAAGGAATCACTATAATACTCTCAATATGAGGAAATACAGGGGAACTAAAAAAGTAATGGTCTTTAATTCAAAACCAACTAATAAGGCATATAGATATTAGATTACTGTAAAATTTTATCTGCATCAGTTATACCCTGGAACATGACTGAGAATCAGTGAAAACCAAAGTCATCCTCTGCAACCAGCCAGATGCACAGTCACTTCTGGTCGCAATTAGCCATCCTTGGACATCTAGTCACGTTTTCTCCTTAAGAAACCAAACGGAATGCCAGAATCTCTCTATCCTGCCACAGGTTCCCTGTTCATAACATATTTTTTTTTTTTTTTTTTTTTTGAGATGGCGTCTCACTCTGTCGCCCAGGCTGGAGTGCAGTGGTGCGATCTCGGCTCACTGCAAGCTCCGCCTTCCGGGTTCACGCCATTCTCCTGCCTCAGCCTCCCAAGTAGCTGGGGCTACAGGCGCCCGCCACCATGCCTGGCTAATTTTTTTGTATTTTTAGTAGAGACAGGGTTTCACTGTGTTAGCCAGGATGGTCTCGATCTCCTGACCTCGTGATCCGGCCGCCTCGGCCTCCCACAGCGCTGGGATTATAGGCGTGAGCCACCGCGCCCAGTCCATAACATATTTTTTATTCTTGAGTCTATTGGCTCCAGACGATATCCAGAAACTCATTTTCAAAAGCAGCTTTTAGAAATGGCACAAAACGGCTGGGTGCATTGGCTCACACCTGTAATCCCAGCACTTTGGGAGGCTGAGGTGGGCAGATCACTTGAGGTCAGGAGTTCAAGAGCAGCCTGGTCAACATGGTGAAAACCCATCTCTACTTTAAAAAAAAAATACAAAAATTAGCTGTGGGTGGTGGCACAGACCTGTAATCCCAGCTACTCAGGAGGCTGATGCAGGAGAATCGCTTGAACCCAAGAGGTGGAGGTTGCTGTGATCCAGGATCATGCCACTGCACTCCAGCCTGGGCGACAGAGCAAGACTCCGCCTCAAAAAAAAAAAAAAAAAAAAAAAAAAAAGGCACAAAACAATATGGATATTTTCCTATAAGTGAAATTTATAAACATGAAGCCCACAATTACAGAGCAAAGATAATTGCTTTGCATTTCCTAGGATAAAATGGAAGCCCCTATTCAGAAATAAAAGGGCTAGCTGTGGTGGCTTACACCTGTAATTTCATCACTTTCGGAGGCTGAGAAGGGAGCATCGCTTGAGTTCAGGAGTTCAAGACTAGCCTGGGCAACACAGCAAAACCCTGTCTCTACAAAAAATGCAATAATTAGGTAGGAGTGGTGGTGTATGCCTGCAGTCACGACTCGGGAGGCTGAGGCAGGAGGATCAATTAAGCTCCAGAGGTCAAGGTTGCAGTGAGCTGTAATCACACTATTGCACTCCAGCCTGTGCAACAGAGTGAGACCTTGTCTCAAAAAACAAAACAAACAAATAAAGCATAAACAATTTAAACCAGGAAATTTCTTCTGATCCATTCTGCATGTATGAAGCACCTCCTATCTAGAACATGGGAGTGATATTGTACATATATGATAAATCCAATAAGATCTCTTTGGAATGAGGGTGACATGAGCATAGGAGACTGGGATATGCATTGCAGAATTATAAAATGCCTTCTTGGGACTCCTTGGGTTATAAATGACGTAAGTCTACCCAACTCAACTTAATCAAAAAAGGAATTACCGGTTCATGCCACTGAATAGTTGGTTTCGGATGCAGCTGGATGCAAGAGATTCAACACTGTCATCAGAACTCTGCATCTCTCCATGTCTCTTCCTGGTGTTGGCTTCATTCTCAGACAGTCTGTCTCTTCATATAGCTTTCTGCAGGCTCGTGTTTACATTAGCCTTGCAGCAATCTCAGGAGGAAAAGTGTCTCTTACCCTGTGGTTCTAGCAAATATAAAAGAGTTGGCTTGTTCTGACTGGATCATCTTGAATTGCAGAGCAATCCCTAACCTACTGTAGTAGCCATTCATGGAAAAGAAATGTTCTAATTGGCGAGGACAGGTTTATGGACTCACTCCAGGATCCTTGGGAAAGAGGTGTTAACTCCATTCAAATGTCATAGACTGCACTTGGAGGAAAGGTTAATTCCCCAAGAAAATATCATGGTGCTGTTATCAAAAAAAAAGAAGAAGAATCGATAAGTTAAAATATCCATTGTTTCCTACAAATACCCTAGAAGACATTTAATTAATGTGCAGTGGGCATACAGAGAGAGAAACAGAAGTGTTATAACATGTACACTGCCTCACACATAACAGGAAAAGGACAAGGAGAGGGAAGGAATGGAGGGGAAGCTGCCAGCATACTTGGCTTGTGTTCAGTTTCTTTAGATCCTCTATTTTCTCATAAATCACAGCCCATTCGACAATAAGAATCACCTCTTCCAGTACCCAACCATTGTGAACCTGAGAATCTAAAGTTACATTGATCTATGCTCCATTCATTATTAATTCATTTGATAAATACTGATTTAACAACTACTCTGTGCAGAGTCCTCATTGATACTCCAGAGTTAGAGTAATGACAGTGAGCATGCAAAAATCCTTGCCCTTGTGGAGCTTACAGTCAAGTCAGTGGATACAGACAACAAATAGGAAAGAAAAAAATTAATATAAAGGATGTCAAAGGGTGATAAGTACTTGGGAAAAAAAAAAACAAGGCAGGAAAGAGAAAAGGTGTGTCAAGGGTAAAGAGGCATTCTTACAGTAAGATTATGAAGTCTAAAGAAAGTGAAAGAGTACACCATATGGCTACTTAAGGGAAGAGTATTCCAGGCAAAGGGAACAGTCCATGCAAAGCCCTGAGGTAGATCTGTGCCTATATGCTTTAAGGAGACCACTGTGGTGTGAGAGTGAGCAGTAAGTAGATGGAGCGAGAATGGTAACAAAAAGTAGAGGGTATAGGACCTTCGATATTGTAAGAATGCTGGCTTTTACTCTGAGTGCCTGGGACACAGTTGGATTATTTAAATAGTAGAGGTCATAATATGACCTCTATTTTTAAAACATCACCCTGGAATGGACTACAGAGGGAAAGAACAAAAATAGGGAGACATCTGCAATAATCTAGGTTAGAGATGAGATGGTGGCTAAGGAATTTTGGTCATACTTGGAAGGTAAAGCTAACAAGATTTGCTGAAAGATTTGATTTGGGCTGTTCTTCAAGAGAGTAGTCAAGGATGATCCTGAGAATGGGTCATCCATCCATGGAGTTGCTGTTCACTGGTGTGAGGAAGAAAATAGAAGAAGCTTGTGAGAAGCTGGTAGAAGGTAGGAGTTTCATGTTGGACATGTTGGGTTTGAGATGGTTACACACCTGAGTGAGTCTGGAGAGTAGGTAGCTGGTACACAATTCCACAGTTCAGGGGGCAGGTCTGAGATAGAAATGACCATTTGGAAATGACCATTTTTGTCATGTGTAGAAGGTATTTAAAGCCATGAGACTAAAGGCAATAACTGAGAGAGAGACCATTAATAAAAGAGAGGATACGTATAAAGACAGCCTGGGGACTTTCCAATTTTAGCAATCAAGAAAAGGAGGAGAAAATGTCAAAGGGATCCGAAAAGCAGACCCAGTAACACAGAAGAAAAGCTACAAGAGTCTGGCTTCCTGGAAGCCAAACGAACAAAATGTTTATGGAGGAAAAATTTTTCAAATATTGCAAATATTTAGGAAATATTTCACATTGCAAATAGGCCAAGTGAGATGAAGGCTGATAATTGACAATTTCCTGGCCAATGTGTAGGTCATTAGCAGTTTCAGTGTAGCCATAAGAACATAAGAACTGGAGAAAAAATATAGCAGCAATTCTTTTGTAGAGTTTTGCTGATATATCAGCTATTTGGAAAGGTGACCTGCTGGTTCACCAGCTTCAAAAAAACCCTTTAATTTACTGTCTAATATTAATGTATGATGAGGAGCCAGACTCTGTTGGAGTTATCCTCTACATAGCACTTTTCAGAAAGAATAAAAATCACAGAATGACAATGCAAATCATCAAGACCAAGGTGTTTCCAACCAATCTCAAATAAGATAAGCACGCTATTCATATGAAATAAGCCAAAAGTTCTCTATTTCATTCTTTTTTTTTTTTTCTTAAAACAGAATCTCATTCTATCACCCAGGTTGGAGAGCAGGGGAGCAACTCACTGCAACCTCTGCCTTCCAAGTACCTGGGATTACAGGTGCCAGCTACCACGCCCAGCTAATTTTTGTATTTTCAGTAGAGACAGGGTTTCTCCACATTGGCCAGGCTGGTCTCGAACTCCTGACCTTAAGTGATCCGCCCTCCTTGGCCTTCCAAAGTGCTTGGATTACAGGTGTGGGCCACCATACCCTGCCTCTCTATGCCATTCTTTATACAAACACAAACATTAAAAAATGTTTTATTCTTTCTTTTTTCTTTTCAATAATATTTTCAGATTTCCAGTTCCAGGCATGGTAGAACCTTTCCACAGATAGCAATTACAAATTCTAGGGGAAAAAATATACAAGACCTGGCCACTTAAGGGAACTTGGAAGCAACCAGAAGCAAGCAGAACCTGAAGAGATTTTTCATTGCAAATAAGAGAGTGCACAGAGAGTATGATCCATATTCATAAAACTTTGTCCCTGAGGTGCAAGCTAAAAACTGTAGTTATATTGAGTTGAGATGTCAAAGAAGGGAGTTTGAAACTGCTGGTGTGGATGAAAGATCAAGGGGAAATCCTTTAAAGGAAGAAGTCACAAAGGAGGTGGAGTCACCAAATCTGTCTATAAACTACCCTCCAATCTAGACTCATCTTTAAACTGCATGTGAATGACGGAAACTCTAGGAATCAAAGGAAATAACAACAGCTGGAAGGCTAAAATCAGACCAGATATGTCAGTTCCTTTTCTATGCATGGGAGTCAGAGTTTGGAGTTTGTGCCCTAGCAAGTTAAAGGGGCCTGAGAAAGACTTCAGGCATTCCATTGAAATCCTAGAAAGACTACACCTTAGGAAATAAGATTCTACCCCCGAATTAGGGATTCTTCCTAGGTCTAAGGGCAAAACAATGGACTTACCCTAACCAAGCCTCCAGTGGCTCTGGATGGTCTACCAGGCATTTATCTGGGACCAGGGGCAGTGGCTCATGCCTGTAATCCCAGTGCTTTGTGAGGCTGAAGCGGAGGATCACTTGAAGCCAGTAGTCTGAGACTAGCCTGGGCAATGTAGTAAGACTCCGTTTGTACAAAAATAAACATAAATAGCCAGGAGTGGTGGTACATGCCTGTAATCCTGATAACTCAGAAGACTGAGATGGGAGAATCGCTTGAGCCCAGGAATTCAAGGCTGCAGTGAGCTATGATTGTTCCCTTGCACTCTAGCCAGGCAACAGAACAAGACAGACAGACAGACAGACAGACAGACAGAAAGAAAGAAAGAAAGAAAGAAAGAAAGAAAGAAAGAAAGAAAGAAAGAAAAGAAAAGAAAAGAAAAGAAAAGAAAAGAAAAGAAAAGAAAAGAAAAGAAAAG
Source organism: Macaca mulatta (assembly GCF_049350105.2). Lineage (NCBI taxonomy): Eukaryota > Metazoa > Chordata > Mammalia > Primates > Cercopithecidae > Macaca > Macaca mulatta. The sequence goes on from NC_133424.1 coordinate 40,445,022, forward strand.
AAAAGAAAAGAAAAGAAAGGAAGGAAAGAAAGGAAGGAAAGAACGGAAAGAAAAGAAAGGAAAGAAAGAAAAGAAAGAAAGAAGGAGAGAGAGGAAGGAAGGAAGGAGAGAGAAAGAGAGAGAGAAAGGAGGGAGGAAGGAAGGGAGGGAGGGAGGGAGGAAGGAAGGAAGGAAGGAAGGAAGGAAGGAAGGAAGGAAGGAAGGAAAAAGAAAGAAGACTTGGGAACATAGTAATAGGAGAAAAAAATGAGTAAAAAAACCCTCAACACTCTTAAGAAGAAGATAACAGAATTCAGAGTCTTTACAAAATATCATTCACAATGAGTGGCCTCAGGAACCTCAGCTCCATGCCCCAATTGTCCCCAGCTCTCTGTGGAGGAAAGTACATGGAGCCCCTGGGAATTGTGGGTTTCCTAGTTAAAAAAGAAAAATCTTCCTAGCAAAACTTCACACTATAGGCCAGGTACAGTGGCTCATGGCTATACTATAATCCCAGCACTTTGGGAGGCCAAGGTGGGAGGATCATTTGAGCTCAGGAGTTCAAGACCAGCCTTGACAACATAGCAAGATCCCATCTCTACTAAAAATCCAAAAAATTAGCTGGGTGTGGTACCTCACCTGTAGCCCCAGCTACTTGGGAGACTGAGACAGGAGGATGGCTTAAGCCTGGTACATTAAGGCTGCAGTGAGCTATGATTATGTCACTGCACTCCAGCCTCGGTGACAGAGAAAGACTTGGTCTCAAGAGAAAAAAAAACACTGTAAAAGAAAAAACAGAGTCCTCTCCCTTTGGGGTCACATAATCAAGCCATTAGACCCAAATTTTGGGACTCTGAGATTACTTTGGGAGGGTGTGACATTTAAGTTAGAGCCTGAAAATCTGGTAAGACTAAGCCAGGAAGAGGAAAACAATCAAATGCCCAGAGACGAGAGAGAACACGGGTACGGCTGGAGCATAGGGACCAGGGGAAAGGAGGGGAAGGACTGGTAGGAAATGAAGCGGGAGAGGCCTCTTCCATTGTATTGAACAAGTTGGGCTTTCCCGAGAGTGATGGGGTACCAACAAAAAGATTCAAGAAAAACTATATCAACAAAATTTTAGTGTTGAAATATCCTGGCTTCTGTAATGAGTTGATCTGGAGAAAATTAAGTATGAGATATCTACAGAATGTCCAAATTCTGTAAGAAATTTAGTTCATTGGTTCAGAACTCAGCATAATAGTTGAGGCTGCTATGGATTCTTCAACCTACTAGGTATCACTGAAACCCTGGAAGTAAATGAGATACTCAGGGAGCAACTGGGGAAATAAAAAGGCCCAAGGCAGAAAACTGATAGTCACCAGCATGCAGGCCTAATTGGTTAATGCATTAACCAATAGCACTGGGGTAACATATTTTATAGTACAGATAGGGCCTCCTTGAAATCAGTCTAAATTAATGAGTCGTCCAACACCCAGGTCACTTAATTGATCTCTGTTTCTCTCTGTTTTAGAGGATCTTGTGGAAAAGTTGTTCTCCATTAGCGGACACGTGCTATGTCCGAAGACGTTTTTGGTTGCCACAACTGGCGGGGGGATGCTACTTGCATCTAGTAAGTGGAGGCCAGAGACGCTGCCAACCACCCTAAAATGCACAGACAGCACCCTATAACAAAGAAATATCTAGCTCTACATATCAATAGTGCTGAAGTTAGGAAACCCCATTCCAGAAGCACTTTGGCCACTGTAGGCTTACCAGCCCATGCACACTGATAACTTCTGTGCTTACTTCCCCAAGCATTTCTGCAGGGGGATCCCAGTCTATGGTTAATATCAAAGGACCCGCAAGCACACTGTTAGTATCACATAACTGAATGAATCTAAAATCTGAAAATACCAGACTACACAGATTTTGGGGAATATGGGAACCACAGCTTTTACTTATTACTATCAATGTGAGAAAATTCAATAGACCAACTCAGTGACAGTGAAGGAGTGCTTAGGTCCGTACGGGGGGTTCTCTGCTAAGAGGGATACAGCAGATGTCTAAGGAGGCTCAACAAGCATCACAGAGCCCATGCAGGAGGTCCACGATGCCATGAACACAAGCCATATACAGTTTTGTACAAGAGGGATGAGTATTGTCAGGAGGTGCTTAGTATTTCATGTGTAGAATGGTGTCTCTGATCTTGGAGGAAATATTCAACCGTAATACTGATATTTGGTTTCTGTTAATGAGATAAGTGAGGATCATGTGACCAAAGACTTAAAGAGTAGCAGAGAGTTCCATTTGCTGATTATGCTGGTGTAGTGCTGTGCTGCGCTGTGTTGTTTAAAGGAAAGAGGGAAGACATGAGATTTGCCTGGAGCTGAGCCTCAGGATGACTTCGTTCTCCCAGAAGTGAACTTCCCACTGTCTTAAGCCCCTGTTCTGACCCAAAGCAGAGCTGAGCTCTAAAGCCCAACTGGAGAAAAGAACCCAGTTTGAGCCAAACCATTTAGCCTGGTGTTCCAAAGGGAATGGGCATGTCTGGGAAACTGATAAGATAATGGACCAAAACTCTACTTGAATGGAGAATCATAGAACCTCTCAAAAGAGTACTGGGGGGCAGAGTGAGAGAGAGAAAGTGAGAGTGAGAGAAAGAGCAAGAGAGAGAGAGAGAGAGTGTGTGCACACAAGTGAGCATGCTTAAGCAAGTGAGCCAGGCTACCTTACACTCCAAGTGTGGTCCTCCAACCAGCAACATCGGTATCACTTGGAAACACAGAAATCTCAGGCCCACCCTGACATACTTATTTAGAATCTGCATTTTAGGAAGATCCCTGGTAAAGTCTGAGAAGCACTGACTTTACCCTTTGTTGAGGGAAGAGGGTAATGTACTCAGGTATAGGTGGTTACTGTCTACCAGAAATCCTCTCCACCCAGCCCCTTAGTTCATATCTAAATGCTGTGGCACCCCTAGAAGAGATATTTCACTGAAACTCTGTTCACTTGTTGGGTTAAAGACAGATACAGCTTTGGTACAGAGAGCACATTAGGCAAATTGAGGGAAATATATTTCCTCACACTTTGCCAAACACGGCTACTGCACCTCTCAACCCATATTCAAGGCTCTGTCCAGATTCCTCAATCATTTACTCCCTCCCTCTGAGCGGAGGACCTCCCAAAGTTGACTTAAGCAATCAGATGGGAACACCTCAGCTCTCCTCTACCCAATATGTAAGTACTTCTGGTTTCCTCGCACACACCACTTAAAAGAGCAGAACTCCTCTCTCTATACAAGGCCAAACACCGCAGGGCTGCTCTGGAATGCAGACAGCTGTTCCCTGCTTAGAGACCACATCATGTCAATTACCCTCTCCACTGGCCTCATCCTGTTGGCATTAAAACATGCTGAATTCTCTTTTAGAATTACTTTAGAAAGAATTACTACCCTGTAAGCTTTCCTACTCAGCCATGTTGACTTCAAAATAATGTGTTTAGTACAATATTTCAAACATAGAAATATCTTTGTTTCCACTGCCCGTTTTGCACAACTCTTAACGCTTGTTTACATTTGTTTCAGATACATTTGTATTTTAAAAATAAAACAATCATTTTAATTAAAGTTCCCTGTGTTCCTCTCTCTGACCACTGCTAAGAGGTAACTGCTGCCCTCAAGTGTGTGCATACACTATTCATGAATGCTTTATGTTTGTACTATATGGGCATGTTTCCATATGCAATGTAGAGTATTATTTTGCAAGCCCTTAACATTAATTAAAAGGTATAATATTATATGGATTATTCTGTATCTTGCTTTCACATGAACAGTTTTTGAGATACTACCATGTTGACTTCATGCTCTCTTTACGTCTATGCTATTGCTGGCATTTATATTACTTATTTTTAAAACCCCATGACATGTTCTCATTGTTTTATGCAACCAGAGTTTGTGTGATTCACCTACATGGTTATCCCATCCTTTTTTGATAATTTTTCCCTTCATGTTGGCCTTCTATTTACAATCACAGTCCTTTAGATTCCTCTGAATGAGAGTGTGTTGTGGGAAACCTTACTCAGTTTTTGTCTGAAAATATCTATATTTTACTCTCATTGTTGAAAAATGTGTTTGCTGGGTATATAATTCTAGGTTGACAAGTTTTTTTTCTCTAAGCACAGTCAAAATAGTGATATTCCATGGCTTTCTGGCTTTTACAACTTTTGCCAAGAAGTTTACTGTCAGTTTTATTGTCTTTCCTTTAACAATTACCCCTTTTCTCTAATCTGATTTTTTAAGGTTTTATCTTTGCCTTTGGTCTTTCTCTGTGACATATAGGATGTATTTTTTGCTTAATTATTTTGCTTTTGTTAGAATTCACAAATCTATAGAATGACTTCTTTTATCTCTTCTGGAAAGTTCTCAACCATTACCTATTCAAATATTGCTTCTGTTCCATTCTTTTTCTTCTTTTCTTCTGCAACTTTTATTGGAAGTGTGTTGGAACATCTTACTTCATTCTTCTTTCTCCATTATTCATTCTCATAACTTCTGACAGTTTTCTTATTTCTTTGATTCTGTGCTATCTTCTGGGTATTTTTTCAGCTCTATCTTGTGTTTTATTGTGCACATTATAAGCTATTATATTTTGATTTCTAGAATTATTTTATTAATACAATCAGTCCTATTCTGTAGTCCCTTTCTTTTTATTTGTATTTTGTTTATTTCTTAAAGCATATTCAACATGTTTGTAGGTGTTTAATAATTTTACTATCTGAACTTTTTTCTATCCTAATACTTATATTTCTGCTGCTCCTGACTCCTTTTAGATGTGTGTAATTTTTTATTGTAGGTTATATTTTTAGAATTTTATCTGTGGAAATGGAGACCTAGTTAGAAAGCAAGATCCCCAAGGAGAATTTTGATTTGCTTCTGCCTCATGTCTTTGGATCTACCAGCCAGAATCAAGTTACACTAAATTTTTGGGAAAAAAAAAATGGTCTATTTGGGTGGTTCAATTTTGGGTTGCAAATCTACATGAGAGATAGTTTGTGATTACAAGTCTTAAGAGTTTTTTATTTGTTTGTTTGTTTTTTACTCTCCTTCACCTACTCAAACTTCGAGATGGACAATTTTCTTTAAAGTTCCCTGGTAGGTGGTCAATCATGAGAGTGAGTGGTTTATTTCTAGTTCACAATTACAAGGAACGTTGGCCATTTGGGATATAAGTTTTCAGTATGGGGAAGGGGAAGGGGAAGGAAGAGATTTCTACTGGACTCCCACCTTTGAACAGACTCTAGACTTACTGTGTGCTCTACAGAGCCACAAAATGCAAAACTCAAGGTTACTCAATTTGGCAAATACCCTCAAACTGAAAGCTGGTTTAAATGCTCTTCTTGCTTCTGGGCTCCTGGTTTTACTTAGCTTTTGATATCTGACTATTCCCAATGAATGCACTCTTCGATGATGCATTTTCCAATAAGTTAGATACCCAGCATTTTAACAGAAAGATTTGCCAGAGTCCCTAGTCTATTTTTTCTATTGGAATTGAAATTTTCATCTATTCTTTATATAAAATTATACTTATAAGGTTCACATTTGCTGTGGTTTGAATTCTTGTCCCCTCCAAAACTCATAGTGAAATTTAGCTGCCACTGTAACAGTATTAAGAGATGGGATATTTAAGAGGTGTTTTAATGAACTTAATGCCTCTCTCATCCTCTCTTTGCCTTTCCACTATGCGATGTTTTCTGCCATGTGAGGATGTAGGAAGAAGACCCTTACAAGATGCCAGCTCCTTGATTTTAGACATTCCAGCCTTCACTGTGATATTATGTTAACAGCAGCACAAAAAAATTGACTAAAATATTTTAATTAAGTTATTCTGTTTAAAATCTGTGTGGGCTCCACCTTGCCCCAAGGAACACACCACACCCTTTGCATGGCTTAAAAGCCACCTCCACCTTGCCTCTGTAGATCTCTCCCGGCTCGGCTCCGTTCTTGTCAGTCATCTCCCATGAAGCTTTTATTTTGCTGAAGCAGGATTAAACCACTTGCAATCGTCAGAGAACCCCATATCCTCTTCTTCTCTAGGTATTCAAATGCTATTACCACCCCTTCTTTTTTTCTCTCTTTCTTTCTTTTTTCTATATTCTGCCTTTTCTTATCTAACTCCTGGTCATCATCAGGTTTCAGTTTTATCGTACTTTATGGTACTTTACTTAGAAGTCTGGACTCATGGTCTTTCCTCTGTGCTTCCACTTTACCTGTCTTAGTGTAATTGCATGTTTACAGGTTTGTGTTCCCTGAGGTTTAAGACTGACTGTGAACTTTCCAGCATGGTGTCTGGAACTCAGTATGTGTGCAATGCTGATTCTGTGTAATAAATTTTTGTTAGAGGAGCTCTCTGAAGTTCTGGTTGTCATCATCATGCTACCTGTCAGAAGACAGTGATAGATGGGGCAGAAATGACTGGGAACCCTGCTTGCTATAGATGAGGTCATCAAAAGCAGATGCTGCATGCCAGGTGGACACAGTTGTCCATGCGCCTCAGTGACCATGGTCAGCAGACTCAGAAGGTCTGTAAGTGTGACCAGATCCAGCAGAGGGACTCTGGAGTGGCAGTGGAAGCAAATGAGATCTCGCTCTGGACAACTGAACACACTCACTTGTAAGAAAGTGTGTGCCACTCCCTGGGGCCTTCCAAAAGTTTTGAGTGACCTTTTACAGAGGAATAGAGCTCTAAGTTAGCAGTACAGAGTCAAAACTATGTAATGAAATTTGTTGCTTCTTTGATTATATGGGCAAGTGAGGCCCAGAGAAACTCAGTTTATGCCCAGACGGATATGACATCATTCTTGCTCCCTCAATTAACTTACCGACTAGTGGAAGAAAGAGCAAGTTAACAAAATATTAACTTTGCAGGATGAGAAGTGCTACAGAGCTAAGCTATCAGAGCCCCGGTGACTTAGTAACAAAATAAAGGAGACTAACACTATTGCTGCTTCTCCCATTACCTTGCCCACAAGGGACCCAAAGTGTGACCAAAAATCAGCATGGGATGGATGGAGCTGCTGGTTTCCTGATACTCTTACCTTCATTATATACACTTGTTTTATCATTCAAAGTATTTATTTTATTTTTTAATCTCTAACTGGGCCATGTTTCTTCCCAGCTGGAGAAGCAGAGGGCTAGCTGTTTCAGTCTAATGAGTGGAGTGGTGAGGGCTGAGCCTGGGAATTATGAGGCCAAATAAGAGGGCTTTGTGTATAAAACCAGGAGTCTAGACCCTTCCTAAGGGGAAAGTGGGATCCTCCTATAATCTCGTTCCCTAGAGTTGGTTTGTTTTTTAGTTTTGTTTTTTTTTTTTTTTTTTTTTTTTTTTAATATCACATTCTAGAGTCACTGGTCTCTGACAGAGTCCCCAGATTCAATACTTGAGGTCCACGCAGGTAAGACAACAAATGGACCTGGTCAACCTCATGATGGGGGTATGGCCGGTGCCCTGGCTAAAATGGACAACACATTCCAGCTCCAAGTTCCTGTCCTGTGAAATTCTAAGCCCAGTTTTGTCAGATTCATGGTTTTCTAAAAAAAGGTCAAGAAATCTAGATTTTTCAAAAATCATATGATCATCTTAATAGATGTAGAAAAAGCATTTGATAAAATTCAATATCCCTTTATGATAAAAACCCACAACAAAATTGGCATGGAAGGGACACACCTCAAAGTAATAAAAGCCATCTATGACAAACCCACAGCCAACATCATACTGAATGGGGAAAAGTTGAAAGCATTCTCACTGAGAATTTGAACAAGACAAGAATGCTCACTTTCACCACTTCTATTCAACTTAGTAGTGGAAGTCCTAGCCACTGCAATCAGACAAGAGAAAGAAATAAAGGGCATCCAAATTGGTAATGAAGAAGCCAAACTGTCACTGTTCACTGACGGTATAATTATATACCAAGAAAACCCTAAAGACTCATCTAAAAAGCTCCTAGATCTGATAAATGAACTCAGTAAAGTCTCAGGATACAAAATCAGTAGCACTGCTGTACACCAACAATGACCAACCTGAGAATTAAGTCAATAACTCAATCCCTTTTACAACAGCTGCAAAAAAACAAACAAATAAATAAAATACTTAGGAATACACTTAACCAAGGAGGTGAACATCTCTACAAGGAAAACTACAAAACACTGCTGAAAGAAATCACAGATGACACAAGCAAATAGAGACACATCCCATGCTCATGGATAGGTAGAATCAATATTGTGAAAATGACCATGCTACCCAAAGCAAGCTACAGATTCAAAGCAATTTCCATCAAAATACCATCATCATTCTTCACAGAACTAGAAAAAATTCCTAAAATTTATATGAAACCACATAGCCAAGGCAATGCTAAGCAAAAGGATCAAATCCAAAGACATCACATTACCTGACTTCAAATTATACTACAAGATTAGTTACCAAAACAGCATGATACTGTTATAAAAATAGGCAGATAGACCAATGGAACAGAATAGAGGACTTAGAAATAAAGACAAATAATTACAACCAACTGATCTTCAACAAAGCATACAAGAACATGAAGTGGGTAAAGGATACCTTACTCAATAAATGGTGCTGGGAAAACTGCAAGCCACATTTAGAAGAATGAAACTGGATCCTCATCTCTCACCTTTACAAAAATAAATTTGTGATGGACCAAAGACTTAAATATAAGATGTGAAACCACAAAATTTCTAAAAGATAACATTGGAGAAACCCTTCTAGAAATTGACTTACACAAAGAATTCAGGACAAAGAACCCAAAAGCAAATGTAACAGAAACAAGAATAAATAAATAGGACCTAATTAAATTAAAAATCTTCTGCATAGCAAAAGAAATACTCAGCAGAGTAAACAGACAACCCACAGAGTGGGAGAAAATGTTAGCAATCTATGCATTTGACAAAGGATTAATGTCCAGAATATATAAGGAACTCAAATCAGCAAGACAAAAATGAATAATCCCATCAAAAATGTGGGCAAACAACATGAGTAGACAGGTATCAAAAAAGACATACAGATGGGGGGCAGTGGCTCACACCTGTAATCCCAGCGCTTTGGGAGGCCAAGGTGGGCAGATCACCTGAGGTCAGAAGTTCAAGACCAGCCTGGCCAACATGGTGAAGCCCTGCTCTACTAAAACATACAAAAATTAGCTGGGTGTGGTGATGGGTGCCTGTAATCCCAGCTACTTGGGAGGCTGAGGCAGGAGAACCACTTGAACCTGGGAGGCAGAGGTTGTGGTGAGCTGGGATCATGCCACTGCACTCCAACCTGGGTGGTAAGACCAAGATTCTGTCTCAAAAAACAGAACAACAACTACAAAAAAAGATGTGCAAACAGCCAACAAACAACAAACATATGAAAAAATGTTCAACATCACTAATTATCAGAGAAATGCAAATTAAAACCACAATGAGATACCACCTTAATCCTGCAAGAACGGCCGTAACTAAAACATTTAAAAAAAATAGATGTTGGTGTAGATTTTGTAAAAAGGGAACACTTATATGCAGCTGGTGGGAATGTAAACTAATACAATCACTGTGGAAAACAGTATGGAGATTCCTTAAAGAACTAAAAGTAGACCTGCTATTCGATCCAGCAAATTCACTACTGAGTATCTACCCAAAGAAAAAGAAGTCATTATATGAAAAAGACACACACACATGCATGTTTATAGTGGCACCATTTGCAACTGCAAAAATATGGAACCAACCTCAATGCCTATCAACCAATGAGTGGATAAAGAAAATGTAGCATATATACACCATGGAATACTACTCAGCCATAAAATGGAACAAAATGATGGCCTTGCAGCAACTTGGATGGAGCTTGAGGCCACTATTCTAAGTGAAGTAACTCAGAAATGGAAAACCAAGTGGGAGCTAAGCTATGAGGACACAAAGGCATAAGAATAATATAATGGACTTTGGGGACTCAGGGGGAAGGGTGGGAGGCGGGTGAGGAATAAAGACTATATATTGGGTACAATGTACACTGCTCGGATGACAGGTACACTAGAATCTCAGAAATGACCACTAAAAAATTGCCCATGCAACCAAAAGCCACCTGTATGTATCCCAAAACCTATTGAAATGAAAAAATAACAAAAAATAAATAAAATTCTGTAAGTCTTACATTTTTAAATATTTATTCAAAACTTTTTAACACTTTGAGGACTGACAGGGCACCCTGGGTTCATCAAATTGTGACCTCTGGTCTGTAAACCAAGATTTCAATGCCCTAGCCCAACTCAGCCAGGACTGCGCTGTAGCATCTTTTGGAGAGGAACCCTTTCACTGTGAAATTCCTCTTTCCTCTCACCAAACCCCTGGGTCAGGGTAAACTCAGTAAGTGTGGACTGTCTCATACTGAGTTGTCTCCAAGGGGTCCTGTGAGGTTGCAGGGCACCCCTTGCTCTGGAGTCCTAAAGTGGGCTTTCAGAGGCACAAAGAAGACAGACACAGCAACAATAACAAATGAATGAAGGAAACAGTTTTTCCCAAGAAAAGAGCCACTGTATCCCAATAGGCCTGTACAGATTCCAGGGAAAGAACAACATAGCAACAAGATAAAGCAATCTGTGTGATGAGGATGCTGCACTCATCCCAGCCAGGTACATGCCCTTGAACTGGAGGTGCTGCACACGGCACCTGTTTACAAATTAGGCAACTGGAGGTGCTGAAAAATATTCATCTCTTCTGCTACTTCCTTCAGTATGTATAATATTAGCAAAGTGTCCCAGTGGCTGGTAAATCATCTTTAATTCCTTTGGAACTCATCGTAGTAATGTTAACCATGATGGATTCTTGTGGTATTTAAAGAACTAGATTGTCAATTAGCTTTTATGAGATACATCACAGTCATCAGCCTCATATCAGACCTCCCTTTCCAAAGAAGCCAGTTATTAAAATGTATAATAATTTGCTTTTATTATAATCTAGCTAAAAGCCAAAGCTAGTCTCCAAAATAATTTAAAGTTTTAAGTTGCAATGTAAGAGACCTTTTCTAGAAAATGACTGTATAATATAGTGTCACCGTTCTTGGTTAATTATTTTGCAGAGTGTGAATTTCAGTTAATCGTTTCTTGCAAGGACCCAATAACATAGGTGCTTCCTAACAGCCTCTCTGGGAATAACTACCGTCCTTTCAGAAGCTAATTAATCAAGCTGTGCTCGTAAAAACTTAAGTAACTACCCACCAGGGTGAGAGTCCCCCAAGACCTCCCTGCTCCTGGAAGTCTCTTGCCCACTCTGTTGACCTTGGCCAAGAGAAGGGCAGTGAGTCAACTTGACTTGGCGTAGCACCCACCAGGGACTTTCCATGTCATCCAGCATGGTCATCTGCCCAGGACAATCTGGAACTTTAAAACTTCATCTTGACTGAGAGTGCCCTTCAGAACTTAGTCAGAGCGACTTGTAGCTTGAGGAGGCAAAGGCAGATGAACTCCCATGGAAACATGGGAAGGTGAGGAAAAGCCTAGTTCTGTATTTTGAATTCAATAAATTATTGTGAATTTAACTTAATCACCATTTGCCAAGGACTTGAGGAAAAGCAAATCAGGAAATTAGCTCTGACCTCAGGAACTTACAGCCCAGTGGTACAGACAGACACACACAGGCTACTGGTAAGAGGAAGCAGAGTTTGCAGTTCTTCCCTCTGCATCCCCACAAAGGTGCATATCTCCACTGTCAAATTTATCTCATGGAACTGCAATTGATAGACTCTTGTCATTGTGTGTGTCTTTCTCCCCAGTAGCCTGTAAATTCCTTCAAGGCCAAAAACTTCATCTCTGTATCTGTGGTACCTTGAACAGGGATGGTCACATATTTGTTTAACAAATAAATGAATATAATAACAATAATAACTAACATTTAATGGGCCTTTAATACACACATATATATAAGCAGGTCCTAGATTAGATGCTTTACAAATATCTCATATAATTCCTCCAACAATTCTACAAGGGATTGTATAGGGAAGTATGGAGTTAATACTCCCCATTTCACTGATAAGAAATGATACTTGGAGAGACGGAAGTAACTTTTCCAAAGTCCCAGAGCTGTTAAGTGGCAGAGAACTATGGATCCTCAGTCTGGCTGACTCGTAGGTTCATTTTGATTTTTAGCATTATCCATTACTATTTCAATAAAAACTCCAGAAAGGCTTACAAAGTTACACACAATCACATACACGCAAAAGAGGGTGATCCATTCCAAACTAAGGCAGGAGAGCAGATACAACATGTGCCATAAGATTCTGGAAGCCTTCCTGGAGGCAGTGGTCCCTGAGCTGGTCTTTGAAGCACAGAAGGGCTTTTATTAGCACTCCCATTGAAAAAAGTACCATGCAGAATGCAGGGAAGGGGAGGCTAAGTATTGATATGAGGGTGTGAGCATGAAGAGTGGATAAATTGGCTACTCCTTGGAATTTACTTCTGTAGTCTCTGTCAACCTCGTAGAGCTTCAAATCAGCAGCCTCACTACCACTATTATATCTCCACTCCCCAGCCTCCCATATTAACTCAAGAGCAGTACAAGCTGAATCAATGCACCAAATGATTTTTCCCCACAGTTTCCCTGTGTGCATAGACACACATATGCACACACACCATGTGTGTACACACACACACCATGACAGCTGCGAAAGGAAGGGGGAACAAGAGCTCAGTGGTCAATAGCCTCTGGCCAGAGGAGATAACATTTCAGACCTGATTTAAACTGCCCATTATGTTCATGATTCTTGCTGATGGGCACCTCACAATAAATGTCCTAGGCTTATCTTTATCAAGCCTCCTCCAGTCAAGGCTCAGAGTTATGAGTCACTATTGGAGGGAGGAGGAATGGGCAGGGAAGGGGTTGCCAGGAAAGGTGTGTAAATGAGACAGATCCAGTGGCCAGGGCATCCATACATTATTTCTCAGTCAGTTTGTTTACATAACCACAATCCATTCTTAGGTGCCCTAAGGAAAAAAAAAGGGGGGGCTAGAGAGCTGAATTCAAAGTATATTACTTGAACTAAACAGAAATAAGTAACTCAGTTATGAGGGGAAGCCCCCTCTCACCTATCATTTTGCGAAAATGAACTCTTCATGGTTGAGTGACCCTCCCCAACCCCCATTCCTAAGATTAGTTTGAGCTTGCTCTAGAATATTTATTGAGGAGACCTTTCATTATAAAGCAGCCAAGTACCAGTTACCCGAAATATATGCAAGTTTTTAAAGTCTACATTCAAGGTTTAAAACCTTTTTGCTTATGAAAAATGTCCTACCTGGCCTCTCCCTGTCTCATTTGGGAGATTAAACGGTAGCTATATAGTCGAACTGCAATTCGCTTGGCTCTGAAGAAGCCATTATCATTGAAATTCAAGACCCTTGATCTAAGGTGTCTTGGAGAACTATAGCACACTATATACTATATGTTAGAGTGCAGAGTACAGTGCAGAATTAGGCCTTGTAAAGAGTTACAGGAGAAAGCCTTGTATGAAACAAAATATAGTTGTCATAACAACTGATCTGCATGAGTTGTACATCACCCAGAAAGTCTGAGGTGTGGGTTATCCCAATCAAGGGAACAGCTGGAGTACAGTCAACAGTAAGCAAGCAGGCTATTTTCTTCTGCTATGAAAATGGATTTTTCCTCTTGAGTGAACAATGTAGGAATGTAACTGAAGCAAAGAGAGCCTCAGTTTGGGAGGGATAAGGATAGTAAAAGCCAAAGAAGTATTCCAGCAGGGAGATGATCAGGATGGCAAGGACCCAAGAAAGACAGGATTTTGCAAAAGCAGAGAGCCTAACTTACAAGGTCATTTCACACAAACAGTAACAAAAAGAGTTCTAAGTGAAAGACAGCAAGAACACACACAAAAAAGAAAATCAAGGCTTTATCAGAGACGTTTGTCAAATGAAGTTATAGTATCCTGATTACAAAAAATGTGGTAAGGTTTTCACTAAGGTTCTAGTCTCTTTTGACTGGCCATGATGCTGTCCAGATGCAGTCATTAGTCAACTTAGTACTCTGTCAATGTTACTTGACTAAAAATGTGCCAGTCACCATAGGGCATTTTTCAGCAGTCTGTATTCAGACTCTATTCAGGCCATCTGAATACAGTCACCAAAAACACTTGTTAGGAATACAAATTTCTAGGCTCTTCCACAGACCTACCTAATTCAAACTCCTAGGGACCTGGTGTGGGAACAGGAATTTTTAATAGAGTATCCCAAGTGAATCTTCAGTATACTAAGGTTTGAGAAGTATTCATATGGACAATAGAGAAAATATGATGTGTGGTCCCACCTGTCACAAAGCATGCAGTCTACTTGTAGAATTTAGACAGTGCTTAAGAGTATTTTGGGTGCTATAGGACCCTAAAGACAATTACAACTCAAAGAGTCCTTCAGGAAAACTTCCTTAATCTCACTGTCCTTGCCAGCCAAATGTGCCTTTCATTTTGTTTGTCAACTTTCAGATGACATTACTTCTTTTCTACTTCTTATTTATTTATTTATTTAGTGTCTCCTCTCATGCAACTTACATTTCTTGAGAACAGGAGCTGTCTAATTCATCTTTCTGATTCATGAATGCTTGAGTGGATGATACAGAAATGGAGGAGGGGAGGCAGGAGGAGCTACAAGAGCATAGCAATTAGAACTAAATCTTCCTAGAGTACGAAAGTGTTGATGTGAAAACAGGGTTGTATTATACCCAGAGCAGAGGAAAGAGCATGGGTAGGTATGAGATAACCACATAAGCAAGGTGACAGAGGCAGAGAAGGGGCATTGCATACGCTAATGCCCAAATGTGTTAAATACTCAAAGCAATATTATAGTTTCAAAAACATTCTGATTTTTACATTCCATTTAAAATTGTATTAAAAATATAAACTACCTAGAAATAAATTTAACAAATGTGTGCAAGACTTCTATACTGAAAATTATGAAACATAAAACATTGCTAAGAGAAATTAAAGAAGTCCTAAGTAAATGGTGAGATATACTATCTTCATGGATTGAAAGACTCAATATTGTTAATATATCAGTTCTCCCCAAAATTTACTATAGATTTAATACAATTCAGTTAAACATCAAGTAGGTTTTTTTGAATGTTAAAAAAAATCTTATTTTAAATTTATTTTGGGAGGCTTGATAATATTATTAGCTTTATTTGTTCCAGAATGTGTAAGGGCAGCAAAAGCCAGCCTTGGAATTGTGTCTATATATATACTATATATATAATATATAGTATATATATAATATATTATACATAAAATAATATATATTATTTTAAATTTCATTTGAAATTCAAAGGACCAAGAATAACTAAGACAATCTTGAAAAAAAAAAGTCATAAGACCTATCCAACCTGACCTCAACACTCATCATAAAGCTATCGTGACTAAGAAAATGTGTTTTTTGTTGAAAGAACAGACAAATATGTCAATGAAACACAATTAACAGTTTACAAATAGACCCATACACATATAAAATCCAGTGATTTGTGATAAGAATGGAAAAGCAATTAAATGGGGAAAATTTTATCCAATAATTTTTTTTTTTTTTTTTTTTTTGAGATGGAGTTTTGTTCTTGTTACCCAGGCTGGAGTGCAATGGTGCAATCTCAGCTCACTGCAGCCTCCACCTCCTGGGTTCAAGTGATTCCCCTGCCTCACCCTCCCGAGTAGCTGGGATTACAGGCACCCACCATCACATCTGGCTAATTTTTTAATTTTTTTGTATTTTAGTAGAGATGGGATTTTGCCATGTTGGCCAGGCTGGTCTTGAACTCCTGGCCTCAGGTGATGCACCCACCTCGGCCTGCCAAGTTGCTGGGATCAGAGGCATGAGCCACCATACCAGGCTTTCAATATATTTTTGTTAACAACTGAATATTCATACAAGAAAAAATCCGTGAGTATTACCCTCCACCATACAGACAAGTGAATTCAAAAATAAATGTTAGGACTAAGACAAAAACATGATTCAAAGAGAAAAGATAGAGAAATATCACCATGACCTTGATGTAGGCAAAGAGTCTTAGCACAAAAAAAGCACTAATCATAAAAAAAAATCGACAAATTATACTTCATCAAAATAAAAAAAAGTATCCTATCATCAAAAAAATCATTAAGAAAATAAATAGGCAAGCTACAGACCTGAAAAATTATTCATAACATATGTGACTATATATTTATTACAATTCAATTATAAAAGAACAAATGGCCTACTTTTCTACAAAAGCAAAAAATATGAACAGATATGTCATAAATGAAGATGAGTAAATGACCAATAAGCACATGAAAAACTTCTCAACATTATTAATCATCAGGGAAATAAAAATCAAAACAATGAAATACCACTACACACCCATTAGAATGGCTAAAATGAGAGAAAACTTGACAATCCCAAATGTTGGCAAGAGCATGGAGCAACAGGAACTCTCATATGTTGCTAATAAAAGTTTAAATGATGCAGTTACTTTAAGAAACAGTTTAAGAGTTCCTTAACCTTTGAAGAATATTAAATATACATATTATGACTCAGAAATGCCACAGTAAGGTGTTTATCCAAGAGGAACAAAAATATTTATCCACAAAAATTCTTATAAACAATTATTTCTTCATAATTATCCCAAACTGTAAACATCTAGATGTCCACCAAAAGAAGAATAAATAACTGTGGTAAATTCATAATGGACCACTCCTTGGAAAGGGAAAAAAACTACTCATATATTCTTTCAACATGGATAAATATCAAAAATATTATGGTGTGTGAAAGAAGCCGGACACACATACAAAAGTACACACCGTATGATTCTATTTATATGAACTTCTAGAATTGGTAAAACTATCTATGGTAAAAGAAATAAGGTGAGTGATCTTCCTGGAGGGAAGAGATTGACTGGCAAGGGGCACATGAAAGTTTTCTGGGGTGACATATTTGACCTTATGTCTTAAAATGGGTCTGGGCTACACAAGTATAGGCATTTGTCAAGGTAGATCAAACTGTGCACATAAAATCTAAGTATTTTACTGTTCATAGATTGTATCTCAATTTTGTTTAAGTCCACAATCTATGTTGTGGTAACAATCCCCAAATCTTAATGGCTTAATACAACTAATTTTTATTTCTTTTTCAAAGTATACTGCAGGACTGGGCAACTGTCCAGGGTGGCCTTCCTTCATGTTGTGACTAAGGTTCAGGTCCCTTCAGTGTTGCATCTCTGCATCTCATCATGATGCCTCTGCCAGTTTTCTTAAAAAGGAGGAGAGACTGGTGAACCTGCAGGGGCTTTCAACCGCCTCTGCCCAGACATGACATAAGTTACTTCTTCTCACATCCTATTGACCAGGAGCAGTCACATGGCCCAGACTTAATGCAAAGGGTTGGAAAGTACAGGCTCCTATATACCCATGAAGGAAAGGATAACTAGATACTGGTGAGCATTAGAAATGCCCGCTACAATACTTTACTTCAGGCCCTTCCATTTTAGCAAAGAAGAATAAAGTCTAACTTTCTATCAGATGATTATTAGAATTTCATCCCTGTGTTCAGACATGGTCTTAGTAAATGACGTGCCCTTCTTTCAACAAAGGGAGATGTTTCCCTTCTTCAAACATGGCTGAGCTAATGTTTTCTGGTAGACAGGAGTAAAGAATTCTATAAATGTACCTGGGAAAAATGCAACAAAAATCTAATCTGTGAAATTAACTGAAGAAGTCAGAGCAGATGCACATCCAAGTTCAGTGAGAAGGAGACACAGGATTGCTGAGGTAACTCTGAGGGGCACAGAGTGACAAATGACTGACAGGCCAATCTGGTCCAAAATAAATTATGATTGGGGATAATGGCCATGCTAGATGCATGCTGCTGTGGAGAAAGTAGACATTATGAAAGGAAAAGGGGGTGTTTATCCAGTCAAGAGTGACAGTTTGCTGCTTGTCGAAAATCTTTATGTCCCTATGACTTTCTGAGTTTGTAGGTGCCCTGGAGAAAGGCCCATTGTAGCAAATCACAGAAAAAAAAAGGGGGAAAGACAATACCTGTTTTGCAATTACCTTTTCTGTTTGAAATTTGCTCAACGGGTCTTGAAAACTACAATAATTAAAAGAAAAAAAATAAAATGTTCCTGCAGATCCAATAGGTAAGATGTCAGGGACTCTATTTTGAAAATATCTGGGAGGCACTGCTGATTAATTTTTGGCTTATATTTGAGAAAAGAAGCAAGCACATTTTCTAAACCAACATGTGGAATTTTCTGATCATGTAAGTACCTTTAAAGTTCAGTTATATCAGGAATAGTCAGAAATTAGATTGTATAACTGTTCCCACAAATTGTTCAAAGGTTACCTCTCATCCAGTAGACAGGGACTGAGGTTGCATAATCACCAAAGCCCAGCTCAGAGAAGAAACACACAGAATATTAATATCCCTGAAGAATTTCCATCCACTTGGAAAGAGAGATGTAGCTTGATTGCAGAATGTGTAGCACACAAACATATCATCAGTGTTGTTGATCTAGTGCCTGCCTCCACTTATTCCAGAAAATTGCAGAAGAATGATTGCAGGGTGCCAAAGCAAGGCTGTCAGCTGTGAACCTGGTGATTGATGTGGCTTGTTTAAGTGTGTTCAGCCAAAAACAATTTGGGATGGCCAGACCTACCTTTTCTTCTTTGGGTGCATAATTGGCACACCCCATTTAGGCCCTTGACTGATGTGCCAGTCAGGAACATTTCTGTTCAAGGGAAAGAGAACCCAAATCAAGCTGGCTTAAAGAAAAAAAACAAAGGTAACTTATATGACTCATATACCTGAAAAGTACAGTCATTGAGCTTCAGGTGCAGCTGTATCCAAACCCTCAGATGATTTTCTCCCCACCTCTCTCCAAATGTTGCCTCTGCTCTCTTCTGTATGGTTTTACTTTCAGTTACTTGTGATTTCAAGACATAGTTTCAGGTCTGAGAGTTAAGCAGGAGTTTATTTTCTAATAGATCTGCTCACATTATCTAACTCACACTCTTTAGACCAATATCTTCACCTTGGTATAATGAAACAATTACTGTGGTCAAGAGATGTAATTACACTGATTAAGTTTGACTCATATTGCAATTCCTTAGTCAATCTCCTGTGACTACTAGGATTTGGTGTTCTGATTGGTCAAACCAGAGTCACATGCTCCACCTCTGAGAGTATCCCCACCTGAACCACGATGTAAGAGTGTGGGGAGAGAAACTGTTTCACAAGGGAAATTCTAGTTATTTATCAGAAGCAAAAATAGACTCTGGGCAGGGGGAAAAAAAAAAATGACATCCACTATAACCAAAGCTAACAGTATATTTTAATATTATGTACCGGAAACACCTTCAGAGAAATTGAGGGTAGGGTCCATACATAATTCATCAAATTGTAGATTCTGAGGGTTAGAAGGTACATCAGAGGTTATAAAATCAATTCCCAATTGTGATAAGTTGCAAGCCAAATTTTAGCTTGGTAAATGAAGTGGAATTGAATATGTGGCACTCTTGGGGTAGATTCTTAAACATTTGAGGGACCAAAAAATATTACTAAGTGAATTAAAGAAGGAAGAAAAGTCTTTACAGAGCTTCTTGATTCAATCAAAGAAGCTTCTCTTACTCTCTTAAGGGCTTTAAAATATGTATTTGGACAGGTCAGTTTCAGCTTAAGTACTGGCATCATAGACTATTATCTGACTAACCCTCCTGCCAACAACAACTATAAAGTCTGCATAAAATTTTTTTAAAAAGGAAATTGTTGGAAGGCACTAGAAAACAACAAAAATCTGGAATAAAATGGAGGAGACATAACCCTCAAAAAGAAGGAAGCAGACTAGGTGGGATTTACATTACTTATTTTTCTCAAGGGTCCTACAAGTTTGCAGAGCACAGGGTATAGAGCTCAGGTATAAAATGGCAGTCTTAATAGTTAAAGGCTGGAGTTTGGAGCTGCCAGAACACTGCTGAAAATTAAGGGGGAAATTCTTAGAATGAGGAAGCCACAAATGGCGGATCCTCATATCTGTGTACAACTGTCTTCAAAACCTTGGATGACTCTTAAATGTCATGCATTGATGGTAGTGCTCCCAAGAACCAAGTAGTTAGCAACAGCTGAATGGCTAAAATTCTGAGCAGAGAGTTCAGCAACTACTGGTTTGACTTTCAAATTCTACCAAGTTAGAGGAGCTTGTTCAATACCTTGAGCTATCTATAGAAACATCAGAAGAACCACACCTTAAGAATAAAGATTATACTAGGACTATGGACTATGACCTAAGAATAAAGAAAAAACGGAAATATATGTGCTCCAACAAAACCTAAAACCAAGCCTCCACAACATCAAGATTATTCTTCAGTAATTTAACTGCCTATTACAATAAAACCCAACAGTTTTCAGAAAAAGATAATAGAATCTAGAGTCTCTATTATCTGTAATGTTCAGTATGCAATCAAAAATTACTAGACATTCAAAAAAGCAGGAAAATGTGACCTATAATTAAAAAAATAAAACAATAGAAACAGACCTGTAAATGAACCAGATATTGAAAATATCAGACAAATATTATTTAATAGCTACTATAAATATCTTAAAATTTGTAGATGTTCATCAATGTCATCGAAAGCACAGATATTATAAGGAAGAAATGGCATATTTTGGAACAGATACAGAAACACTAAAAATTGAAATATTTTAACTTAAACTACACAATACCTAAAGTGGAAAATTCAGTTGGGTGGTGCTATAGACTGAATGTTTATGCCATGCCCCTCATCGCCAATTTATATTTTGAAACCTAATTCCCAATGTATTGATATTTGGAGATAGGGACTTTGAGAGGTAATTAAGTCATGAGGGCAGAGCCTTCATGTACAGGCTTAGTGCCCTTATAAAAGAAATCACCAATGACTCACTTCCCTTTTTGCCATGTGAGAACCACTAAAAGAAAGGCATGTATGCACCAGGAAGCAGAACCTCATCAGACATCAAATCTGCCAGCATCCAGAACTGTGAGAAATAAATTTCTGTTGTGTATAAGCCACCATACTTGTATACTTGTACACTGCATAAGACAAAGGTACTTTGTCTTAGCAGCCTGAAAGGACTAAGATAGATGGGCTTAATAGTCAACTGAACAATGCAGAAGAAAAAAATTAGTAAACTTAAAGAGAAACTAATAGAAATTGTCCAAAGTGAAGCCCTGAAAGAAAAAAAAAAAAAAAAGGATTCTGAAAACTATTATAATAGAGTCTCCATGAACGGTGAGACAATTTAAGTGGTCTAACACATGTGATTTGGACTCCACGAAGGCAAGGAGAGAGAAAAAACGAAAAAGATAGGTAACATATTTATAAGACTAATAGCTTAATTTTTTAAGACGATGAAAAAAATTCTAGAACCAAGAAATTCAGAACACTTAAGAATAATTAGAGGCTGGGCGCAGTGGCACACACCTGTAATCCCAGCACTTGGGAGACCGAGGTGGGTGGATCACCTGAGGTCGGGAGTTCGAGACCAGCCTGACCAACATGGAGAAACCCTGTCTACTAAAAATACAAAATTAGCCAGGCATAGTGGCACATGCCTGTAATCCCAGCTACTCAGGAGGCTGAGGCAGGAAAATTGCTTGAAACCAGGAGGCGAAGGATGCAGTGAGCCGAGATAGTGCCATTGCACTCCAGCCTGGGCAACAAGAGCAAAACTCTGTCAAAAAAAAAAAAAGAATAACTACAAAGAAAACCATAGTTTGGCACATCATAATCAAACTATTGACAAAGATAAGGAGAATATCTTCAAACCAGCCAAGAGGTGGAGTTGAGGCATACAATATGTTCAAGGAAACAATAACAGCTAACTTCTCATCAGAAATAATAAAGAACAGAGAGTGGAGCAAGATGGCAGAAGAGAAGCCTATAGCATTTACCCCCTCTGCTCCCCCAAACACCGAATTTTAACAACTACCTGCATGTAGGAAAGCACTGTCACAAGAACCAAAAATCAGGTACCAGCTTGGCCTTAGTGGGGTAGAGCAACAAGCTGGCTCTTAGGGTCCCTGAGTCCAGGCCTAGGCTCTTGGACAGCACATCTGGACCTGCCTGGGCCAGACGGGAGCTCACAGTCCTGATATGTGGGTCTCAGGCTTGGCAGAGGTTCCTCTGCCTGTGGAAAAGGAAGGGAAGGGCAGAAAAGACTTTATATTGTGGTTTGTATGCCAGTTTAGCTTCAGTCAAATAGAATATCAGGCAAGTTGCTAAGGTTTTTGTCTCCAGTGTCTGGCTCCTAGACATCATCACTGGAGATGCCTGGATCCCGAAGGAATTTGCTGCCCTGAAGGAAAGGGCCTTGGGTGAGGCCAGTGCTGTGCTGGCTTCCAGTCTCACTCAGCACTGGCCAGGTGGTAGTGGCCATAGGGGTGCTTGCATCACCATATCCTGAGTTCCAGGTAGCTCAGCAGAGATATAGAGAGAATCCTTTTGTTTGTGAGAAAGTAAGGGAAAAGAACAAGAGTCTGCCTGATAATCCAGAGAATTCTTTTTGATCTTATCCAAGACCACAAAGGCAGTACCTCTACAAGTCTGCAAAAACCACAGTACTATTGGGCTTAAGATCCAAGTCCCTTCAAATTGCTGGAAAGCCTTCCCAAGCACAAGCACAAACAAGCCCAGACTGTGAAGACTACAATACATACCTAACTCTTCAACGCCAGACATTGATGAACATCTACAAGCATCAACTCCATCCAGGAAAACATGACCTCACCAACTAAATGAGGTACCAGGGACTAATACTGGAGAAACAGAGATATATGACCTTTTAGAAAGAGAATTCAAAATAGCTGTTTTAAAGAAACAGAGAAAAGCAAGATAGCACAGGGAAGGAATTCAGAATTCTATCAGATACATTTAACAAAGAGATTGAAATAATGCATCAGAGTCTCTTAATAGCAGAATTGAACAAACAGAAGAAAGTGAGCTTGAAGACAGGCTATTTGAAAACACACAGTCAGAGGAGAGAAGAAAGAATAAAAAACAATAAAGCATACATACAAGATCTATGAAATAGCCTCAAAGGAGCAAATCTAAGACTTACAGGCCTTAAAGAAGAGGTAGAGAGAGAGAGAGAGACAGGGGTAGAAAGTTTACAAAGGGACAATATCAGAGAATTTCCCAAACCTAGGGAAAGATATCAACATTCAAGTACAAAAAGGTTATCAAATATCAAGCAAATTTAACCCAAAAGTTATTAAATGACTCAAGGCATTTAATAATCAAACTCCCAAAGGTCAAGGACAAATAAAGTACCCTAAAAGCAGAAAGAGAAAAGAAAAAAATAACTTACAATGGAGTTTCAATACTTCTGGCAGAGGACTTTTCAGTAGAAATCTTATAGGACAAGAGACAGTGGAATGACACATGAAAAGTGCTGAAGGAAAATAAACTTTCATCCTAGAATAGTATATCCAGAAAAAAAAATTATTTTAGCATGAAGGAGAAATGAAGACCTTTCCAGAAAATCAAAAGTTGAGTGACTTCATCAACATCAGACCTGTCCTACAAGAAATGCTAAATGGAGTTCTTCAATATGAAAGAAAAGAATGTTGATGGGCAAGAAGAAATCATCTGAAGGTTCAAAACTCAGTGGTAATAGGAAGCACACAGAAAACCACAGAATGGTATAACACTGTAATTGTGTTATGTAAACTACTTTTGATTTAGATAGAAAAACTAAATGATGAATCAGTCAAAAATAATAACCACAACTTTTCAAGATATAGTACAGTAAGACAAAGAGAAACAACAAAAAGATAAAAATTGAGGCGATCAAGTTGAAGTGTAGAATTTTATTAGTTTTCTTATTTGTGTGTTTGTTTATGCAATCAGTGTTAGATTGTCATCAGTTTAAAATAACGGGTTATAAGATAGTATTTGAAAATGGCATAATAATCTCAAATCAAAGAACATACAATGGATACACAAAAAATAAAAAGCAAGAAATTAAATCACATCACCAGAGAAAATCACCTTCATTAAAAGAAAGACAGGGAGAAAGGAAAGAAAAGAAGAGAAGATTGCAAAACAACCAGAAACAAATAACAAAATGGCTGGAGTAAGTCCCAATGGACTAAGCTCTCCAATCAAAAGACACAGATGGCTTAATGAATGAAAAAACAATACCAAATGATCTGTTGCCTACAAGAAATACACTCCACATATAAAGACACACATACACTAAAAATAAAGGGATGGAAAAAGATATTCCATGCCAATGGAAACCAAGATACTTATATCAGACAGAATAGATTTTAAGACAAAAACTGTAGGAAGCAACAAAGAAGGTCATTACATAGTGATAAAAGTGTCAATTCACCAGGAGGATTTAATGATTGTAAATATACATGCACCCAACACTAGAGCATCCATATATAAAGTAAATACTAATAGCACTAAAGGGAGGTAGATCCCAATATATTAATAGCTGGAGACTTCAACACCCCCACTTTCAGCATTGGACAGATCTACCAGACAGAAAATCAACAAAGAAACATTAGACTGAATCTGCATTATAAAACAAATGGACCTAATAGATACTAACAGAACATTTCATTCAATGGCTGCAGAATACACATTTTTCTCCTCAGCACAGGGATCATTCTCAAAGATAGACCATACATAAGGTCACAAAACAAATCTTAAAACATTTTTTAAAAATGAAATAATATCAAGCATCTTATCTGACCACAATGAAATAAAACTAGAAATCAATAATGAAAGGAATTTTGGAAACTATACAAACACATGAAAATTGAAAAATATGCTCTTGGATGACCAGTAGGCCAATGAAAAAATTAAGAAGAAAACTGAAAATTGTTTTGAAACAGATGATAAAAGAAATACAACATAACACAAATCTATGAATACAGCAAAAGCAGTACAAAGAAGAAAATGTATAGCTATAATTGTCTATATAAAAAAAGAAAAACTTCAAATAAACAACCTCATAAAGCATCTTAAAGAACTAGAAAAGCAAGAGTAAACTGAATCCAAAATTAGTGTAAGAAAAGAAATAATAAACATCTGAGCAGAAATAAATGAATTTGAAATAAAGAAAACAATTCAAAAGGTCAATGAAACAAAAAACTGTTTTTTTGTAAAGATAAACAAAATTTACAAATCTTGGCCAGACTAAGAAAAAAGAAGAACAAAATAAATAAAATCAGAGGTGAAAAAGGAGACATTACAATTGATACTGCAGAAATTCAAAGGAATATTAGTAGCTACTATGAGCAACTATATGCCAACAAATTAGAAAATCTAGAAGAAATGGATAAATTTCTCAACACATACAAGCTACCAAGATCAAACCATAAAGATATGCAAAAGCTGAAAAGACTAATAGCAAGTAATGAGATTGAAGTCATAATAAAAAGTCTCCCAGTAAAGAAAAGCCCAGGACCCAATGGCTTCACTGATGAATTCTACCAAACATTTAAAGAAGGACTAATATCAATCCTACTCAAACTGTTCTGAAAAATAGAGATGGAAAGAAAGAATACTTCAAAACTTATTCTACAAGACCAGTGTTACCCTGATACCAGAACCAAACAAAGACACATTTTAAAAGGGAGAACTACCACCCAATATCTCTGATGAATATTGATGCAAAAATGTTCAACAAAATACTAGCAAACTGAATTCAACAAGACATTAAAAAGATTATTCATCATGACCAAGCAAGATTTATTCCAGGAATGCAAGGATGGTTCAACACACATAAATCAATCAATGTGATACATCATATCAACAGAATGAGTACAAAAACCATATGACCATTTCAATTGATGCTGAAAAAGCATTTGATAAAGTTCAACATCCCTTCATGACAAAAATGCTAAAAAAACTGGGCATAGAGGGAACATAACTCAACTATTAAAAGTCATATATGGAAGACCCACAGCTAGTATCATACCTAATAGGGAAAAACTAAAAGCCCTTTCCTCTTAGATCTGGAACACAACATGGATGCCCACTTTTACCACTTTTTTGATAGTATTTTGTTGAACATAGTGCTCTAGATGGTATTTCCAGTACTATGTTATTCAATATAATACTGGAAATCCTAGCTAGAGCAATCAGACAAGAAAAAGAAGTAAGATCCAAATTGGAAAGGAAGAAGTCAAATTATCCTTGTTTGCAGATGATATGATCTTATATTTGGAAAAAACTAGACTCCACCAAAAAACTAGTAGAACTAATAAACAAATTCAGTAAAGTTGGCTGAGCACAGCGGTTCATGCCTCTAATTCCAGCACTTTGGGAGGCCAAGGTGAGAGAGTCACTTGAGGTTAGATGTTAAAGATCAGCCTGGACAACATAGTGAGACCCCATCTCTACAAAATATGTTTTTAAAAATTATCTGGACATGGTAGCACACCCCTGTAGTCCCAGCTACTCAGGAGACTGAGGCAGGAGAAGCACCTGAGCCTGCACTGTAGCCTGGGCAACAGAGCAAGACCCTGTCCCAAAGAAAAGAAAAAAGAAAAATATTCAGTAAAGTTGCAGGATACAAAATCAACATACAAACATCAGTAGGAATTCTATATGCCAACAGTGAATAATTTGAAAAGCAATCAAAAAAAGTAATTCCATTTATAATGGCCACAAATAAAATAAAATACCTAGGAATTAATGGCAAAGAAGTGAAAGATCTCTACAAAGCAAACTATAAAATGCTGATGAAAGAAATTGAAGAGGACACACACACCCACAAAAAAAAGATATTTCATATTAATGGATTGGAAGAATCAATATTGTTAAAACGTTTATATTACCCAAAGCAAAAATTCAATGCAATCCCTATCAAAATACCAATGGCATTCTTCACAGAAATAATAAAACAATTGTAAAATTTATATGGAATCACAAAAGACCCAAAGTAGACAAAACTACCCTGAGCAAAAAGAAAAAAATGAGGAATCACATTACCTGACTTCAAATTATACTCCTGAGCTACAGTAACCAAAACAGCATGGTACTGGCATAAAAACAGACACATAGACCAATGGAACAGAATAGATAATCCAGAAACAAATCCACACACCTACAGTGAACTCATTTTTTACAAAGGTGTCAAGAACGTACATTGGCAAAAAGGCATTCTCTTTAATAAACTGTGCTGGGAAAACTAGATATTCACATTCAGAAAAATGAAACTACACCCCTATTTTTCACCACATACAAAAATCAAATAAAAATTGATTAAATACTTAAATCTAAGACCTGAAACTATGAAACTACTAAAAGAAAACACTGGGGAAACTCCAGGACATTGGTCTGGGCAAAAGTTTTTTGAGTAATACCCCACAGGCACAGGCAATCAAAGCAAAAATGGACAAATGGGATTACATCAAGTTAAAAAGCTTCTGCAGAGCAAAGAGAATACAATCAATGAAATGAAGAAACAACCCCAAGAATAGTAAAAAATATTTGCCAGCTACCCATATGACAAGGAGTTAATAACTAAAACATATGAGTTCAAACAACTCTATAGGAAAAGAATTCTAATAATCCAATAAAAAAAAACAGAAAAAAGATCTGAATAAACCTTTCTCAAAAAAAGACATACAAATGGCAAACAGGCATATGAAAAGGTGCTCAGCATCATTGATCATCAGAGAAACATAAATTAAAACTACAATGAGATATCATCTCACCCCATTTAAAATGGTTTTTATCCAAAAGACAGGTAATAACAAATACTGGTGAAGATGTGGAGAAAAGGGGACAGACACTTGTACACTGTTGGTGGGAATGTAAGTTAGTACAACTAAAGAGAAGAGTTTTGAAGTTCCTCAAAAATCTAAAAATAGAGCTACCATATGATCCAGCAATTCCACTATTGGGTATATACCCCAAAGAAAAGAAATTAGTGTATCAAAGAGATAGTCCCGTGTTTGTTGCAGCACTGCTCACAATAGCCAAGATTTGGAATCAAACTAAGAGTCCATCAACAGATGAATGGATAATGAAAATGTGTTACTTCTACACAATGACGTACCGTTCAGCCATAAAAAGGATGAGATCCAGTCATTTGCAACAACATAGATGAACTGGAGATCATTATGTTAAGTGAAATAAACCAGGCACGGAAAGACAAACATTGTGTGTTCTCACTTACTTGTGGGATGTAAAAATCAAAATGATTGAAGTCATGGACATAGAGAGTAGAAGGATGGTTATCAGAGGGTGGGAATGGTGGCGGGAGGGATGGGGGGAGACAGGAATAGTTAATGGGTACAAAAATACAGAAGAAATAGAAATAAGATCCAGTATTTTATTTTATTTTATTTATTTTATTTTTTTTTTGAGACGGTGTCTTGCTCTGTAGCCCAGGCTGGAGTGCAGTGGCATGATCTCGGCTCATTGCAACCTCTGCCTCTCGGGTTCAAGCAATTCTTTGCCTCAGCCTCCCGAGTAACTGGGATTACAGGTGCCCGCCACCATGCCCGGCTCATTTTTGTATTTTTAGTAGAGATGGGGTTTCACCATCTTTGCCAGGTTGGTTTTGAACTCCTGACCTCGGGATCCACCCACCTTGGCCTCCCAAAGTGTTGTAATTACAGGCATGAACCACCATGCCCAGCCAAGATCCAGTGTTATATTTGATAGCACAAGAAGAATTATAGTCAATAACTTTATTGTATATTTTAAAACAACTAAAAGGGTATAATTGGATTGTCTACAACACAAAAGATAAATGCTTGAGGGGATGATACCTAATTTCCATAATGTGATTATTATTCATTGCATGCCTGTACCAAAGTATCTCATGTACCCAATAAGTATATATAGTATGTACTCACAAAAATTAAAAATTATAAAATGTTAAAAAAAGAAATAATAGAGATCATAGGACATCTGAAACAATATGTTTAAAGTAACAAAAGGGAAACAAAGTGTCAACATAAAATTATATATCTAGTGAAAATATCCTTTAAAAATGAAGGTGAAATAAAGACACATGCAGCTAAGTGGAAGGGGAGAAAAATGTCACCTGTAGACAATAAATGCTGAAGAGAAAGGATGCCAGATGGAAATTCAGATCTACAGGAAGAAACTAAAAGCACTGGAAATGATAAACATGCTGGTAAATATAAAATTATTTTTTTCTTAATTTATTGAAAAAACCATATAGACAGATGTTATTTGACTGTGCTTCTCAAGGTGTTCATCGACCCATGACTCAAGCTTCCTACTATTGCTCCAAGTCTTGGAAATTGTTTTGGGTTTTTGTTGTTGTTTTGTTGAGGCAGGGTCTTGCTCTTTTGCCTAGGCTGAAGTGCAGTAGTATGATGTATGGCTCACTGCAGCCTTGACTTCCCAGGCTCAGGTGATCCTCCCACCTCAGCCTCCCAAGTAGCTGGGACTACAGGCACATATGTCACCATATCCAGATTTTGTTTTTAATATTTGGCAGAGATGGGCTTTTGCCACATTGCCCAAGCTGGTTCAAACTCCTGAACTCAATCAATCTTCCCACCTTGGCCTCCCAAAGTGCTGGGATGACAGGTGTGAGCCACTGCACCCAGTCTGTCTTGTACATTGTTATGTCTGCCTGCTGTTGATAGGATGCGTATGTTGAATTGGTAGGGACACAAACTGTGGGAATCTGTGTGGATGCCTCTTTTCCTGAGCAAATGAAAGCAAAAACTATTTGCAGATGCCAGTGCTAGGGTGTATCACAGCTCCTCGAGGACATCTTAACAGGGGCAGGGACCAAAGATAACACAGTGAGAGCTTGCTGGAGGGGGCCACCTGCACCACACCATTGGTGACTCCATGGCTAAGGGCCGGTAAACAGAGAAATCACAGGGGTGGAGATGGTTTCTGGAGTGGATTGTGCAGGGTTATTCATTCAATACTCACTACACATGTGCTGAATACCTACTATGTGGCAGGCATTGCGACGAGTGCTCTACAGGGATGAAGATGTGAAACAGTCACAGTCCTGTCTTCGTAGTATGTAGGGGAGATAGAGTCACAAATGAATCTGAGAAAATTCTAACATAAACACTCATAAAAATAAAAACAATAGCAATAGCTAACAGAAAGTAAATCCCTATGATGACCAGCACTGTGCTAAGCACTTTATATGCATGAACTCATTTGATATCCACAACCCCCTGAAAGGAGCAACTGCCAACTGCGTTTGCCCCAGGGAGGAAATCAATGCTCTTGAAGTTTCACCAGATAGAAAACAGTGGAGCTGGAATTCGAACCCGAGTGCTTAATTCTGAGACCCAGTTGCTGATCACAGCAATGCAGGAGAAGGTAGGGTCTGGTGGGATCTGAGGATGGAGATTGCTTCTTCCCAGGAGGATCATGTAGCCTCCGTGGAGAAGGGGCATGTTAACATACCTTGAAGACAGAATATGGACTTGTATAGACTAGCGCTCCATGAATAAGAAATAAGAGCTCAGGAGTGCCAGGGCCTCAAAGGAGGCACAGGTAGAGTTTGGTGGGATCCGAAGATGGAGACTGCGTTTTCCCAGGAGGATCATGTAAGCCTCTGTGGAGAAGCGGCATGTGAACAGGCCTCGAAGGTAGAATATGGACTTGTACAGACTAACACCCCATAAATGAGAAATAAGAGCTCAGAAGTGCCAGGGCACAAGGAGCAGTAGTACTGTGTTAGTATGTGCTGCTGGGTGCTGGGGATATGCTGCACCCAGTGTGGATGGCACTGGGTCTCAGGAATGGATCAGACATGATCCCCAAAAAGATCCCAGCCCAGTAGTTTACATGGGGTCAGGTAGGTCCTAACTAAATCCACAAAGGGAGAGAGTGGCAAATTTATCTTTTGCCTTGACTGTAGCCACTTGTAAATAAAAATATGAAGGTAGCCTGTAGTCCCAGTTACTCAGGAGGAGGCTGAAGTAGGAGGATCACTTGAGCCCAGGAGGTTGAGGCTGCAATGAGCTGTGATCATGCCACGGCACTCCAGCCTGGGCAACAGAGCGCGATCCTGTCTTTAAAAGGAATTGTTTTTTAAACTATGAAGATATTTTTCTTCCCTGCTGTGAAAACAAGATTTGTGGAATTTGAATAAACTTATCAAATATAAACCTAGTCTGGCAGGGCCTTTCTTTGCCAAAAAAAGATGACTCAGACAAAAACGAAGGAGGCGAAAACAGCGATAAAGAAAAAGACAGAAATCTGACCACCATTGTCACCTGTTACAAACACCAGCCACTTTGGTCACCAGTGCTAAGGCCAAGTCATGTGCTAATTTCTAATTCCGATGCTTTCATGTAGACAAATCTAGTCACCCAAGGCAGAAACTGGAAGCCATCTGAGACACTGGCCATTTCCACATCACGTTAAGCGCCAAGTCTTTCAGCATTGGCAAATTGAAAACAAAAAAGATTCCAAATTTTTCCTATGTATTCAGACTTCTCTGCCACTGTTCTGCCCCCGTATTTCTGAGTGCCATGGCTTCTTTGGTAATTTTCTTGCTTCTAGTTTATTTCCCACTTACTCCAACCTCTCTGCTTCTGCTGAGTTAGCCTTCCACAAATGTAAAGCATTTTCCACCTCCTGTTGAAAGCCCTTCAGCGGCTTCCTACTGCGCAGAAGGTAGATTTTATGACATAACTTAAGAGGCCCTTGGTGACCTTACTCCTGCCTGCTGTCCAAGCTCCTCTTCACCCACTACCCCTGGACTCCAGCACCCCTTTGGCGCCCATTGTGTGCCCTGCTGTTTCACACCATCATACACCGTGTGACTCACTGTAAGCTTCCCAAGAAAGCCTTCTGCATAGTCAGGGTTCTCTAGAGGGACAGGACTAATAGCATACACTATGAAAGGGGGTTTATTAAGGAGAATTGACTCACACAATCACGAGGTGAAGTCCCACAATAAGCTGTCTGCAAGGTGAAGAGCAAGGACGCCAGTCCAAGTCCCAAAACCTCAAAAGTAGGGAAGCCGACAGTGCAGCTGTCTGTGGCTGAAGGCCGGAGAGCCCCTGGCAAACCACTGGTGTAAGCCCAAGAGTCCAAAAGCTGAAGAACTTAGAGTCCGATGTTCAAGGGCAGGAAGCATCCGGCACAGGAGAAAGATGGCGGACAGAAGACTCAGCCAGTCTAGTCCATCCATGTCCCTCTGCCTGCTTTTATCCCCTCGCTGGCAGCTGATTAGACAGTTCTCACCCAGATTCAGGGTAGGTCTGCCTCTCCCCGTCCACTGACTCAAATGTTAATCTCCTTTGGCAACACCCTCACTGACACACCCAGGAACAATACTTTGCATCCTTTAATCCAATCGATTTGACACTCAATATTAACCATCACACTTTTCCTCCTCGTGTCCACCTGGAGGCCCCAGCTCTAGCCTCACCCTTCCTGGGAAGGTGCCACTGGCATTTCCAGTCCCGGGGCTTCCGGACCTAACACCTCCGCCCACATCATGCCCTGGCACAGTCACAATACAGCAGCTGGGCTGATGCTTCCTAGATAAATGAGTACCTTTTGTCCTTTGCTTTTCTCACCTGTGCCTGCCGTCATCTCCCCCTCACCACCATCACCTGTGGCCCCTCTTGACCTCCCTTCCTGATCATTTGCCCAGATTTGCCTCCCATCTGACAGCCTCCGAGGAAGACATCCAGGAAAGCACAAAGCTCCAAAGGCACACACGTTCCCTCCCTCTCATTGGGGCTCACCTTCATTTGCCAATGCTGATCAGTGTCACCACCCACAAGTGATGGTAAGGGAGGCATTAGCAGGAGCACCAGTGACAATTCTCGGCATCAGCTGTGGAGAACACTGCTTTGAAAAGTGAGCCTGTTGACACCCAGGAACTGAATTTCGAGACTGTGCACCTGCAAGGTGCTAGGTGTCGGGTTCCCAGCCCCTGCCCTCTTGGGTCTTCCACTCAGAGATGATGGGATGTCAACCAAGTAGTGTTGCCCAGAGGATGCAAAGGAAAACTCATGTGTGGGATGTTAATAACTGCTAATGAAAGCGGGTCTTTATTTAAACATTTAGGAACTACTGCATAAAAAATGAACAGTTTTCTTTACTCTTGAGCTTCTTGGAACCTTGAAAATGACAGTGATTGCCGTGAAGCTCAACAAGAAGAGTCCAGTTTGCAGCCTCCTCCTCCTAACATGCTGATACAGAACCCCTGTGCGGGACCACATCTTTGGACAGCATTTCACCAAATAGACTATAGCAAATGTTTTAGGCCAGGCGCGGTGGTTCATGCCTGTAATTCCAGCACTTTGGGAGGCCAAGGCAGGCAGATCACCTGAGGTCAGGAGTTCGAGACCAGCCTAGCCAATATGGTGAAACCCCATCTCTACTAAAAATACAAAAATTAGCCAGGCATGGAGACAGGTGTCTCTAATCCCAGGTACTTGGGAGGCTGAGGCAGGAGGATCGCTGGAACCCGGGAGGCAGAGGTTGCAGTGAGCTGAGATTGTGCCATTGCACTGCAGCCTGGGCGGCAAGAGTGAAATTCTGTCTCTGAAAAAAAAAAGTTATAGATTATTACAATGCAGAATCCCAGTGCACCAATTACAGAGGGGGCCCAGAGAGGCAAAAACTGGTGATGGGGGATTTTTGAGACAGGCTCTCAGCAAATGGGTGCAGAAGTAGGGTGCTGGGAGGATATAATCTGAGCTCAGCCAAGAGGGGGAAAGCATTCCAGACCTGTGTAACAACTTGCACAAAAGCTTGGAGGTCTGAAATACTGCCACAGCACTGGAGAATGGCCCATCATTCCGTATCGTTGGAGTGTGAAATATTAAGGGGTGCAGAGCAGAAGAGAAAATGAACACCCTGCAGGGGACAGACCAGAAAGACCTTTGAAACCACCTAAGGGGTTTGAGCTTAGCTGTTGCTTTGTTGTACCTGTTTGCTTAGTGGCTAATGACACTCTTTCATCTGTTCTTTCCTCCATTCACTCCACCAGCATTTAGTGAGCATGTGTGCGGTGCCCAGTGCTACAGAAGGGAGGAATACAGGGAGGATTCAGGGGAGGCTGGAGACACGGCAGGGGTCGGAATCAGTAAGCTCCGCAGACCCACAAGTCTCCCTTGAAAGCCATTCTGTTCCTTGTGCCCCCGGGGCAGGAGGTGACCCAGGGTCTTCAGAATCTTTGGGCCTGGGATGGAGAGATGAAGCCACCACAGCCTGCCACCTCAGCCAGCGCCAAATTAATGACACAGATCATTGTCACTGAGGGCATGACCTTTTGAAATAATTGAAAGGAGACTTTGCCTGAGAGAGGAGTCCTGGGAAGACAGAAGTGAAAACAAAGCTGGAGATAGATAGTGCTGGCAGCACCCACCTCTAATGCCCGCAGCCCAGCCATGTGGGTTTGACAGGAACACATAGCTGCTAAGGCAAGTGATTGATAGAGCACATACCAGGAGGGTCCAGGGTGGTGGCAAGATGCAAGGCATGAGCCAGGGCAGATCACCTGTCCAGGCAGATGCTACCTGTAAACACAAATGTGGGCACAGAGAGGCCACTGGAGGTGAAAAAATCTCCTTCCCGGCTGCCCAGGTGAGTGCCGCCAGAGCCACATGGCAGTCAGCCATGGCCTCTCCATCAGCTCCTTAATGAGCTTCCAGCCAGACAAGCTGAAAATAACAGGACCAGACCAAGTGAGAGCTGGGTCCCGGCAGATGCAGTCAACGTGCCCAGCACAGAACAGCAGGCGCCGCCAGTTCCTCTCTGTCAATGCAACAAACTCCAGAGGGGGGGCCCTTCTCTCACCTCCCGTGTGTGAACTGAGACCCCAGACCCTCACCCTGTGCCCAGCACCCCCAAGGCATGGAGAATTTTGTCTGTGTCTCCTGATTTCAAGGGAGAGGCCATAAGCTTTGATCCCTTAGTCCCTCTGGGATTTGAGGGTTACCTAACAGGCAGAAAGAAATGAAAGACCCAGCGAGTGAAAGCAGGGCAGCTGGTGATTCCCAGAGTGTGTTCCAGAAGCATGGGCCTAGAGACGTTCCCTACAAACAGGATTTCCTGTTGACAGTAACACTGCGCATGTCACATTCGTTCATGAGAAGAGTTCTGAGTCAAGGAAACAGGACACACTCAGACCCTGAGGGGTGGAGGGATGCGGTACATCCAAGAGGTTCAGACCCATCAAAGAGTGGCTAGAAGGGCCCAAGAGTGTCTCACACCCTCCACTTGTCTTAACTGGCTTCCACCCCTCCCATACCAGCAAGTACGCTTTTCCTGGTAGAAGGAAAAAAAAAAGCAATTGAGACAATGCCGTTCACTGAGGCTTACTAGAAGCGCATAACAGGGTTTGTCCTCCTAGGTTGCTGATCAGGACTAAATGTTGCTGTCCCAAAAGCAATAGGTTTTCTGTACTACAAGTTCTGCTTATGTGATGTCTCAGACTGGGGTTAACCACCTCAGCTAATTAGTAGAAAGGCTTCCAGCCACCTACATATGACCTGTGATCCTACACAGACAGGAAGGAGA
Source organism: Macaca mulatta (assembly GCF_049350105.2). Taxonomy (NCBI): domain Eukaryota; kingdom Metazoa; phylum Chordata; class Mammalia; order Primates; family Cercopithecidae; genus Macaca; species Macaca mulatta. The sequence goes on from NC_133424.1 coordinate 40,480,547, forward strand.
AAACGTCTGCTGCTGAACCAAAGCTCCTTCACCCTGCTCATTGCCAAAAAGCAGCTTCACAGTCACACGGGAAGCATCTCTTTGGACTTAGGAACAATGGCCTCCAACAGCATTTTGGAATCTCACCCATCAGTAACTAGAGGAGCTTCTCTAAATCTTTGTAGTGAGAAAAGTTATTGTGGCTTCAGAATTGGATAGCTAGACTGGAAACTGTAGTTTGGCCACAACTGGCTGTGTGACCTGGGGCAAGTTCCATCTCCAAGCCTGTTTTCTCATCTGCACAGTAGGACCATAGCTGGAGTTTACTAATTCCTGTTCCACTGCTCTGTGCTTACCAGAGCTCATATATCTTCTTTCCATTTTGCTCCTATGTTTGTTATTTTTGTTCCTGAAATGAATTAATAACTGGCCACCACATACAGGTTCCAAAGAGAACATTTGTGTGAGGGTTACTGTTGGCCTCATCCGGCAAAGCTTTACAAGGCTCCCAACTAGGCTGCAGGTCTTGTCTCCTCCCTGGTCACCAATACAGGATGTGTTCACCTGTGCGTAAGACACTGGGCTGTGGGTGAGGCAGGCAGAGAAGCCATGTCCCAGAGGCATGATGATTGGCCAAATGCTTCTGTCCGGTTTGGGTGGTTTTCTTCCCTCCCTCACAGGACAGCTGGAGTAGATCATAGATCCCAAACCTCCCTATGCAGATTTCATGCTGAAACATTTGCTTTCCAAGTAAAGTCTTAACATTCAAGAACACAACCCTCAGCTCAGAGCTGGCTCTCTGCCTGGATTTCATGTTCTCTCCCTGTCGGTTTTCTGAGATCCACAGCAGTTATTCTCAAAAAACATCTGATTGTTCATTCTTCTCTCCACACATGTTCTGTGGTTCTAAAAAGGGTTTGGGAATTGGCAGCACGGTGATACACCGACTCCTGACAGCCAGACCAAGTCACCTGCTAGGTTTGATCAGAAGAGCTCCGCCTGCCATCCCAGTGCCCCAGGGTCTCCATGGCATCTGGGCATCTTTTTCCTCTTGTGCCCTAGTTTCACTCTTGGAAACCTCCTCTCCATAAGTTAGACCTAAGCCTGTCAGTGTATCCCTGCTTTGGACCACAGAAATTTGTTCAGCAGTGGACGTATCATGCAACCAGAGCCCGTGTGACATAACGACCTTGTGCTGATACACACGATGGAATTTTAATAAGGGGTAGCAGCAGCCCTGCCTTACCCTTAGAGCATCTCCTTATAAGCACAACAGGTAGGCCAGACCCTAGAGCCAGGGGTTAGATTTTACAATGCGAGGTCTCCAGTCTCCAGATTTCACAGCACAAGATCACGGGCCTTCTGACCCAGGGACTGTATGCACAGGCTTAGGAAACTGACTTAGCAGTCTCTCGGGAGATGTGCAGAAGGCTGTTACAAGGCACATCCATTCATCTCTCAAGGAGGGAAGAGCAGGTTTCATTTTTCTTCTACTTTGCTATAGAAAGTATGTGAAATTCAGCCCAGATTGTGTAGAGTCTCCTGCAGGCTCCTCGCATGTGTGGATCTAATATGCATACTCAGGAATAAATCACGTTTCCTCCCTCATCTATATGGGTATGAGGGGAGAGGAGTCTTTTTGTTGGCAGGACTTTTTATTTCTCCAACAGCCCCATCGCTGGAAATGCTGGCATCGAGTCTCTCACTCGGCTCCAGATTTAAAGCTGGAGAAATGCACTGCAGTCATTTCTCTGCCCTTAGGGAAGAGGCTGCCTGATAACAAGGCCAACACCAAGGAACCGGGCCACCCACCTGGGAAGAAGGAAGAGGATCGGGATGACTTCACCTCAGTCCCTGGGTCCAGCCATGCCTCACTTTCTCTGGATTTTGCCAATGTACAAGCTGAAATGTTCCCTTTTCACTTAAGTAAATTGGGTGCAGTTTAGCTCTTGCAAGAGAAAGCACCTTCACTGGCTTAATGCCCAAATATAAGCATCTTCAATGCCTTTCTAAATCTTGAAACACAGCTGTGGTGTAATACACTTCTGAGTCCCTGAATCAGAAGGGCTATTTAGGCACAGCCTTTCCCTCTTGCCAGAGCCCCTTACGTGACGCTGTCACTGGGTAGTGGCCTGGCCCATGTGTGCTCACACCCAGCGTTGGAATTCGCTGCCGCTAAGGCAACCCACTCTCTCTCCACACAGTCCTACCTACCAAGAAGCCCTTCCTCATCCCCTACCCCAGTGCTTCCCCCTCAAGCCATTGGTTGGACCCCAGAGAATAAACGTGGACCTTTTTCCTTAAGGGCCCTCTCGAAGTCGGCTGTCATGTCTCTGCAAGACAATAGGCTCCCCTCTAGGTTCAATTTCTTGTCACTTATGTGCCTGTTTCTATACTACAAGTTCTGCTTACGTGATGTCTCAGGCTGGGGTTAACCACCTCAGCTAATTAGTAGAAAGGCTTCCAGCCACCTACATATGACCTGTGATCCTATACAGACAGGAAGGAGAAAACGTCTGCTGCTGAACCAAAGCTCCTTCACCCTGCTCATTGCCAAAAACAGCTTCCCAGTCACACGGGAAGTGTCTCTTTGGACTTAGGAACAATGGCCTCCAATATTTCCTACTTAAATCAGTCATTTCCTACTTCAAACCCAATCAATAAGTAAGTAGTGCTTCCTTTAATGAAGGCTAAAGAACAGAAATCCAGTTTTACCTCGTTATGGCTCTGATGGCCTCAGCGTCCTACAAGCACATTGGAACTCAGCCTGCCTCCTCAGCAGGCATTTACCTGGAACACCAGGTTCAAGGATGGTGTGGAAGACAATGGAAGAGAGTGTTTTTGTGAGGAGGCCGGAAGACACTCATATTCGTTACAGCCCCAGGCACAGAGAGGTTCTCCGGTCCAGTCCTGTAGGTGAACTAAAGATGCCTCCAGAGGCTGTGCTGAAAATGGACCAGCTTGGGCCCAGCTTCTCTGCGCCTCTCCCCAATAAAGAGGAAGAAGAAATCAAAAGGTGTTATCCGATGAAGAACACAAGCTTTGGAGTCAGGGAGGCTCTATTTACATTTCAACTCTGCCTCTTCCTTTTGAACTGGAGCAAGATACTTCCCTGTATCCTCTTACTCAGCAGGGAAAATGACCACCTGTCTCAGGTGTGTAGATATCTAAGTCCTCAGACCCATATGTGAAGGCATACTAGTGGCAGTTGTTACAATAATATGATTACAGTCAGGCACAGTGGCTCACACCTGTAATCCCAGCACTTTGGGAGGCTGAGGCGGGCTGATCACTTGAGTCCAGGAGTTTGAGACCAGCCTGGCCAACAGGGTGAAAACCCCGCTTCTATTGAAAATACAAAAATTAGCCAGGCATGGTGGTACATGCCTGTAATCCCAGCTACTAGGGAGGCTGAGGCAGAGAATCACTTGAACCTGGGAGGCAGAGGTTGCAGTGAGATCACGCCGCTACACTCCAGCCTGAGTCAAAAAAAAAATAATAATAAATTAATATTATACATATAATATTAATATTTAAAAATATTAAAAATATTTTTTAAATCAATAAAAATCATGATTACAATTATTTCTGACTTTCTGAAGCTCCCAGCCTAATGGTGCCCCCCTTGAGGGGTGAGTGTGCTGGTTCCCCCATGAAAGAAGTGCTACCAGCAATTCAAACGGCTTGCCTGCCTAGGCCCTTTAGGTCCCTCCAAAGTCACATGCCGATCAGACTATTTTTATTAAAGAACAGAGTTATTGCAAAGAAGTGCAGCTATTCACAGAACAAGGGGAAGCAAGCAGCCGGACCCCAGCTTCTCACTTAGTTGACTTGAAAGTTTGAGTGCCAGGCTTCCTCCCAGCGGGGTGCACCTGTGCCGCGGCCCAAGAAGCATCCTGCCGGGAATAGTGAGAACTGTAGGTGAGTGCCTGGGAGCTGAGGCTTTGGGGAGCTCTGGCTCTTCCTGCCTCACTGTCCACAATCCTTGGGCTAATTCTGGATGGCAGAGTAGGGTCAAGAATGCTAGCATCAAACCTTCCCTAATATGGGCAGTTGAAGGGAGGTCAGGAGTGACAGGAAGTGAGGTCAGCAATGCTGAGCATCATCTAGGCAAGAAACAGGGAGGTCCTGTAGAAACTGTTTGGTGCTGCAAACCTGTGCCCCCACTGAGGCATTATGGCTCCTCCTCCACGTGAAGCGTCTTCTCTGAGAGTGCCTCAAGGTGCGAGGGGCAGTGGGAGGATTGCAGAGTCCCAGGTCCGCTGCTCATTAACCTCGAGACTTCAGCAGTCACCGCACAGCTTCCAGGCCTTGGGCACCCACCTGTGAAATGGGAAAGCTGGGATAGCCCAGTCATTCACATTTTGTGGCTATTGGCCAGGTCCCTGGTGCCCAGGCATGCAGCCACCTGCTGAGGGTGAGTTGGCACACAGGCAGCACCTGTCTCTGTACCTGACAGGGGAGTGTCTCAACAGCAGATGACTCCAAAGTCAAGGTCCGTAGAGTCAACCCAGATTTTGATACAACTGCTTGGTCCCCAGAGCACTTTAAAAGAGCAATTTGGATAGGTCTGTGGATGGACAAATGAAAATATCTGAGAAAGACGCTACCTGGTGGGGTCCTTTCCTTTGAAGTGAAATAGCATACAAGGCTGGGTGCGGTGGCTCATACCTGTAGTCCCAGCACTTTGGGAGGCCGAGGCAGGTGAATCACCTAAGGTCAGGAGTTTGAGACCAGCCTGGCCAACATGGCTAAACCTTGTCTCTATTAAAAATACAAAAATTAGCTGGGCGTGGTGATGGGCACCTGTAGTCCCAGCTACTCAGGAGGCTGAGGCAGGAGAATCGCTTGAACCTGGGAGATGGTAGTGGCAGTGATCCGAGATTGCACCAATGCACTCCAGCCTGGGCAACAGAGCAAGACTCTGTCTCAAGAAATAGCACAGAAGGCTTTAGCAGGACAATTGATAACAGCAATACCTCTGTTTTGAAGAGTATAACCATAATGCAGGCTTCCAGGACTGAAGCTGAAGAAGAGCTTTCCAACACCGGTTGATAGACTACTGGGTAATGTCATAGTTAATGTTGCTGAAGTGGTCATTAAAATAACATAATTATGCTAAGTAGTTTGAAAAAAGGAGAGAGAGTGCAATGGAACACACTTGTGATATAAACTATGGGTAATTGTGCTGAGATAATTTATGCCAATAACTCCTCGCAAACCCCCGTCAAGTTGAATGACTGTCTGCTGAGGGTCTTGCTCATAACATAATTTGACGGCTGGTTTAAAAAGAAAAGTGATAGGATAGGATTGTGTCTGGGCTAAATACAAGGGGAGCTGCAGGGGACAAAGTGCAAAACACTAGTCAACTGTGTTCTCATTTCAGATCAGGCCTGGCTAACACATTTTGGAACTGTTACAGAACAACGATCTACCCCTGCGGTTTTCTAGAACATAGCTTGGGTTTTCTCCTGGTCACTTCAAGTTCTTCCCTTCAAAATCAAATGGCTTAGAGGTGCCACAAGGGCTGACTGGTTCAATGAGTTGTGCGGACTCTTCCACAGGCAGCTTTTTCTCCCTTAGTATATCAAAAGAATTCTCACAGTGAACTATTTTGTACAGGAGATAACTTTCATTAAGAAAAGCACATAGCCCAGCACTTTGGGAGGCCGAAGTGAGAGAATTGCTTGAAGCCAGGAGTTTGAGACCAGCCTGAACAACATAGTGAGACCCCCAATCTCTACAAAACTTTTTTTTTAAGCCAGGTGTTCTGGAGTAGCCCTATAGTCCCAGCTACTTGGAAGGCTGAGGCAGGAAGATCCTTTAGGCCCAGGAGTTGAAGGTTGCAATGAGCTATGATTGCACCACTGCACTCCAGTCTGGGCGACAGAGCAAGACTGTGTGTATACATATACATTTTTTTTCTTTTTGAGATATAGTATATATATACACATATATATTTTATGTGTACATATATATGCATATACACACACACAAAATATAAATATTCATTTGTATGAAAAAAATGCCAGAATAACATACAGGGAAATATTAAGAATGTTTATCTTTGGGTAAGAGTTTTGGTAGTTTTTCCGTGTACTTTTCTGGGCTTTCAAGGTTCATTATGTTTGAATTAGAAAAACTATTTAAAATGTCATCTTTCTTGAAGTTTTCTATACTTCATCTCTATCATAACTCTATCTTCTCCCGTAACTGTGAAGAGTTGAATTCTCAATAAAAGAAAAATGTTAGATCTTAAATGATCTTCCCTTGTTCCACCCTCAAATCAATCACTGATCGATTCCCCAGCTCCTTCTCAAGTTCAGTAAATAAAAGGAAACTGTCCAAAAGTAAAGTGCCCGCCATCCACATCAACAGGCTCTACTGCTGGAATGTTCCACTCTCCCTAGTCTACTCTCTCGTGTTCCTTCCTCCCCCAGGAAGTGCCAGTTCCTCAGCACAGCCCAGCAGCATTTCCCGGCAGCTCTACCCGGCCTCCTTACCTCACTCTGCTGTTGAGAGCCACACCATTTCTCATCGATACTGCTTTCTACCCACCCACTCAACTCAGCAGTTGTAAGTAGTGAGGGCAAATGACAAATACACCCTTTTCCTTAAAGAATGTGATTTACACGGGTCTTCACGCTGAGTATCATCGACTCCTGGAATGCATTAGTGACGGTGGTAGCTGGAAGGATGGTATTAAGACTTCCCTTTGGCCTCCTGCCTACTGGTTTTCTTACACTATAATCTTTATAATCCACAACGTCCTGTCCATCAAACAACCTGCAACCCTTTTCTAAGAATCTCAAAGTCACTTCTCTGGCCAGGCGCGGTGTCTCATGCCTGTAATCCTAGCACTTCAGGAGGCCAAGGCAGGCAGATCATTTGAGGTCAGGAATTCCAGACCAGCCTGGCCAATATGGTGAAATCCCATCTCTGCTAAAAATACAAAAATTAGCTGGGCGTGGTGGCAGGCGCCTTGGGGAGCTGAGGCATGAGAATCACTTGAACCTGGGAGGCGGATGCTGCAGTGAGCCAAGATCGAGCCACTGCAATCCAGCCTGGGCAACAGAGTGAGACTCCAGCTCAAAAAATAAAAAAATAAATTAAAAATAAAAAGTGACTTCTCTGCTTCAAAAGGCCAGATCCCAAAGCAACAGAGAGAGTCCCCACTAGTCACTGGATGAACTTGTGTGTTTCCGAGCATTTTGGATCAGATTTATTGGCACTTACTGGAAGCAGAAAAGAGCCTGGAGATAGCTCTATTTTATTTCCGTGATACCTACTCCCCAGTTATATGATAACTCTAGACTGAGCCCAGCATGTAGAAGCCAGAAACTCACTGAGGTTTTTTTATCCAAATTCTTTGCTATATTCCTTCAGGCCAGAGATTCACAAATTTGGCTTCACATTAGAATTGGTTGGGGGCTTTAAAAAAATCTCCATGCCCAGGTTGTTTCCATCTCATTTAAATCAGTTTAAATTACGATTAATGCCTGGAGGTGGGTCCAGGCATAGTTTTTAAAGCTTAGCAGGTGATTCTAACATCTACGAAGTTTGAAAGACTGGCCCGAGGCTGTAGTTTTCAATCATGGCTGAACATTGGAATCACCTGGAGATGTTTTAAAAGTTCTGACTGGCAGGAATGCCTGAGACCAATTAAGTAGCAGGCTCTGGCAGTGGATCAGGTGTCAGTGGTTTTTGAAGCTCCTCAGATGATTCTAATGAGGAAACAAATTTGAGAACCGCTTGCCTAGACAAATCCCTTCGTGAAATGCAAGGAAACCTCTTGGTGGTGTCCTTCACTTCCTGAAAATAGTAAAATTGGCTCCTTCCCTTGGACTAGCTTCCCTACCTTAGCAAATGTCCATTCTTCCCATTGAGCCCGTTGAACTTACTTCGTCCAGAGTAATTCACATTCGATGTCGTCCACTCTCACCTTCTGCAAGTAAATAACTTCCCATCCCACATGGCTCTGCCTCTCTCTATGGCTCTGTAATTCCTGCAATCTTTCCTGACAAGTGGACTGTTTTTGGCAAACACACAGGCAAACAGATACACAGCCTAGAGAGAATGTTACAGTTTGACACTTGAGACTTGGCCATCTTTGAAAGCTGCAATAACTATCTGATAATAATGTAAAGGAAGAACATGTGCTAAATGTATATATCCATACCTGGGCAAGGAGCAGAGTGAAGAAGGGGGTGGGGAAGGGGGCTTCAACTGGATAGCTAATATTTTATTCTTGAAAATCTGAAGCAAAATTTAACAAACTATTAGCATTTGTTAAATTTGAACGGTAGGTTCATGGGTGTTTATTATTCTTGTGCTTTTTTGTATGCTTGAAAGATTTCATTAAAAATTTAAGAGTCTGTCTGGGCACAGTGGCTCACACCTATAATCCCAGCACTTTGGGAAGCTGAGGTGGGTCCATCACCTAAGGTCAGGAGTTCGAGACCAGCCTGGCCAACATGGTGAAACCCCATCTCTACTAAAAATACAAAAATTAGCCAGGCATGGTGGTAGGCACCTGTAATCCCAGCTACTCGGGCGGCTGAGGCAGGAGAATCACTTGAACCTAGGAGGCAGAGGTTGCAGTGAGCTGAGATTGTGCCATTGCACTCCAGCCTGGGCGACAGAACGAGACTCCGTCTCAAAAAATAAAATAAGAATCATAAAAATGTTTTCTAAAAGCTGTTCTCTCTATACACAGAGGATATTTATCCTACACATTAGTTATAGACAATAGAAGCAAGTTTACTGTTTCAGTTTTCAACAGCATTGGGATTTGTTTTTGTTTTTAGTGAGTTGAGTGGTTCTAGATCAGCACTGAACAATGAGGTAGCCAGTGTCCATGTGTGTGGCTATTTGAATTAACACTAAAATAACATGTAAAATTCATTTATTCAGATGCACTAGCCGTGTTTCAACTGCTCAATACTAGCACGGATTATAGAACATTTCCTTCATTACAGACAGTTCTATTGGATAGCTCTCGTCTAGATAATACATAATTATGTAACAAGATGCAAATGACTTTTCTACAATTAGTTTCCTGCTTCCCTTTGTATTGGCTTGAACTAAAGCCATCTGTGACTTAGAAGTTTTGAGTGACACAAGTAAATAAATGGTAAGTCTATTGTTTTTAGTCTTTCTGGAAAACAATTACTAAAGTCAAAATCACTGAACCCGCATATCAAGAACTGCACATTTATAGCACTTTTGTGTATAGGTGGATATCCATGGCTAATACACAAAGCCTTGACCACTGACAAATATTGGGAAGTAGCTGTCTAATATTAATTAATAGGAGGGGCCAACTGATGTTCAAAGTGAAGTAGTAGGTCAGGAAGGATGTCTTCCCAGATAGTCAGGACAATATAATTTTAAGCTTTTCAAATTACCAAACAAAACGGGTTGCGACAGCAAGTAAAATAACACTAAATCTGGAAAGAAAAGCCCTACTACCCACCTGCCCCCAACCCTACGCTCGTGCTCCATTCTAACAGCACAGCCACGCACGTTCACATTCTGCTCATGCTGACATAGTAAAGCAGCAATATATAGAGGGCATTTTTGTTTCTTACCATAGAGAACTATGTTACACACTTTGCCATTTGAGCTTTTTCACTTGGCAATATGTCATAGTAGACATCCTTATGCATCTATAAATACGAATAGAACTCATTTTTTCCCCAATCTCTTTCTGCATATGCATTGAAATTCATACATGTATATTCACACACACATACATATTTCTGAACATATATGTATAGATTATATAATTTTATAAAACTATACAGTATAGTTTTTTGTAATTTTTATAATTTTCTTGTAAAATTAGTCTGTATAAACATATATTCATAATTCATATATATATATATGAATATATCATTCATACTGGGCAGGGGCAGGAGGCAGGCAGTGGTATTTTCGTGCATTTTCTGTGATGGCTAGCTTGCTTCTATGTACCTACTCTCTTCCCTGGCCCTTCCCTCCTCCCCCAGAGCCATCTCAATCCCAGATCATTCACATTAGCAAGATCTAGTTTCTGCCGCATGTTTTCCACACAAATATGATTATATACCTATTCATATAATCATATACAATGACTTTTTTTTTTTTTTTTTTTGGAGACAGAGTCTGGCTCTGTTGCCCAGGCTGGAGTGCAGTGGTGTGATCTCGGCTCACTGCAACCTCTGCCTCCCAGGCTCAAGCAATTCTCCTGCCTCAGCCTCCTAAGTAGCTGGGACTACAGGCACGTGCCACCAGCTAATTTTTGTATTTTTAGTAGAGACGAGGTTTCACCATGTTGGCCATGCTGGTCTCGAACTCCTGACTTCGTGATCCACTCACCTCGGCCTCCCAAAGGGCTGGGATTACAGGCGTGAGCCATTGCACCCGGCCTACAACAACTTTTTATTGTTCCCTTTATGTCATTGTCACTTAGTTTGGGACCACTGTAATTTCACCCAAGCAAACATCTTTTTCCATTCACTTTTCCAGACTTCTGTTTTTATTTCTATGGAGTGTCAGAAGAGGAACTGCTGGGTCAATGAGAGTTTATTTTTGTTTTTGGAAAACAGCCTGGATAAGTGTATTAAAACTTTCTTCTATTTACGCCAGCAATGTGCAAGAGTATCATTCTCTCACACTTGTTCAACAGCAAAAGGTGCTATTACTCTTTAAAGTTCTGCCCATCTGATGGATGTAAAGTGACACCTCACTGCCATTGTGTTGACTTTTGACAATGACAAGATCTCATACCTACTCATCTATTAGGCACTCAGATTCATTTTTTCTAATGAAGGTATTTCACATACATTTTTTCCTACAGTTTTGTCCTTTTCTTGTAAATTTATAAGATCTCTCTATGTATGTTACAGATACTAACTCTTCGGATTAGCGTTTTTATTTTACAAATCTATTGTCATCCGATTTGATTAGTATCTTAAAATTCAAGATTTTAAAAAATACAAATAGGCCTATCTTTTCTGCTATAGGTTTTGTTTGTTTTGTTTTTTGTTTGTTTTTTTGAGATAGAGTCTCTCTCCGTTGCCCAGGTTGGAGTGCAGTGGCGTGATCTCGGCTCACTGCAACCTCCGCCTCCCGAGTTCAAGCAATTCTCTGCCTCAGCCTCCCAAGTAGCTGGGATTACAGGCACCCTCCACCACGCCCGGCTATTTTTTTTTATTTTTTTATTTTTAGTAGAGATGAGATTTCACCATGTTGGCCAGGCTGGTCTTGAACTCCTGACCTCAGGTGATCCACCCGCCTTGGCCTCCCAAAGTGCTGGGATTACAGGCATGAGCCACCACGCCCAGCGTCTGCTATAGGTTTTAAGTGTCCTTCCATGATTAAAAAGGTCCTCTCCCCACTTAAACTGTATGTACAGTTCCTAAAATTTTTCCTTAAAAAATTTTTTTACATGCATCTTTAATCCCACTAGAGTTTATGATAGCATGATAGGAGCTGGGGTCCAACTCTGCTTTCTTCCAAATGAATAGTACTCATTGCCAGCCCTGTTTATTAAATAAATCAATCTTCTCCCACTGAATTGAATCCCGTCTTTCTTGTATTAAATTCCTGTAGCTTGAAATCTCATTCTTGATAGTCTATTTTGTCCACTGACCTGTCTGTCCTCATGCCAATGTCATATTAACTTAACTACAATAATTACACTGTAGGTTCTCAAATCTTTATTCTTCTGTTTCATACTTCCCTTGGATATTTTTGGATATTATTTTATATAAGCTTTATGATTTTATCCTAAATTGGATCAAAACAAAATGCTGTAGAGTCTAATTGGAAGTTTATTATTAATAAATGTACATTAATTTGAGGAAAAGACTTTTTTTTAAGTGAAAGCAAAGCAAACGTATTAGAACAACAGAGTACAGAAAAATGTCTGCTCCATAAACAGGGCAGGGTACCCCACAGGCAGGGTACCTGGAAAACACTCTGTTTTTTGTTGTTGTTTTTGAGACAGAGTCTCACTCTGTTGCCCAGGCTGGAGTGCAGTGGCATGATCTTGGCCCACTGCTACCTGTATCCTGGGTTCGAGCAATTCTCATGCCTCAGTCTCCCGTGTAGCTGAGATTACAGCCACCCACCACCAAGCCCGGCTAAATTTTGTACTTTTAGGAGAGACAGGGTTTCACTATGTTGGCCAGGCTGGTCTCAAACCTCTGACCCCAAGTGATCTGCCCTCCTCACCTGAGGTCAGGAGTTCAAGACCAGCCTGGCCAACATGGTGAAACCTCATCTCTACTAAGAATACAAAAAATTAGCCAGGCGTGGTGGTGGGCGCCTGTAATCCCAGCTACTAGGGAGGCTAAGGCAGGAGAACCACTTGAACCCAGGAGACAGAGGTCACAGTGAGCCAAGATCGTGCCACTGCACTACAGCCTGGACAACAGAGTGAGACTCTGTCTTTAAATAAATAAATTAAATAAAGATACTCCTCTATTTTAATTATTGTAATTATTCCCTATTCCACGTCTATTGATGTCTTTTTCCTTCTTTGTTCATTTAATAGTATTGATACCACCTTGCATTCCTAGAATAAATCTCAAAGTTTATTATTCTTTTGCAGTATGACTAGATTTCTTTTACTAGTATTTTATTTAGAAAATTTCATTAATTCAGTAAATGAAACTGACATTATTTTTTCTATATTTAATGTCAGGTTTTAATATTATATTTCCACTAAACTCACATAATGAATTGTTGGAGCATTCTATAGAACGCTATGGATTGAATATCTGTCGCCTCCAAAAGTTATGTTGAAAGTTAATCTCCAGTGTGGCAGTATTGATAGGTGGGGCCTTTACAAGGTGATTAGGTCCATTCACAAAGTAATGAATTAATGGGCTATCATAGAAGTAGCATAAGTGGTTTTATAAGAGGATAGAGACCGGAGCTAGCACGCTCAGCCCCCTCACCGGGTGACCAGGTGATGCCCTGCACCACCTTGGGACTCTGCTGAGAGTCCCCAGCAGCAAGAAGGCCCTCACCAGTTGCGGCCCCTTTACCCTTGAACTTCTTAGCCTGCCATGGGCATCACCTGGGAAAGTGTTACAATGCAGAATCTCAGGCCCTATTCCAGACCTACAGAATCAGAATATGCATCATTAACAAGATCTCCAGGTAAATGGCATGCACAGTAAAATTGGAAAAGCTCTGACCTGAACGAGCTGGAAGTTTAAACTGGAATTATCTTTTCTTTAATGTGTCATATAGAACTCAGCTATGAAGCCATTCAGTCATGGTAACTTTTTATACTTAATCTCTGCTAATTGGCATGTTTAAGTTTTCTATTTCTTGGGCTAATTTTGGCATTTTATATTTTTGCTAAGAAGTCATCTGTATCCCCTGGTTTTCACAATTTTGTTACTATGGAGTTGCATGCTTTTATTATTTTAATTTCTTCCATCAAGTGAGGATGGCTGGCTCTTCATTTTATATATTTTTGCTTTGCCTCATTTTTCTCATTATCAAGCTTTACAAAAGCCTTATATATTTTCCTGATCATTTCAAAGAACCAGCTTTTACAGCCAATTAGTATTAATTCTTCAAAGCGAAGAGGAGGGGGACATTACAATGTGAACCATTGTCATGGATGAATTCAGCTTTGCTTTCCATTAACATCAAAACTACGTACACATGCAAATCTGAACTTCCAGGGGCCAAAGTATCATGAGAATGCAGGATTAATACCAACCTTTGATTCAGAATCGCGTTCTGAGTAGGGTCTACAGACCTCCACCTAAGTGGCCTTTCTACATACCTAATCACATTCTAAATGCCATCTATTGCCTCATTAAATAATGCTTTGTGCATTTGTGTCGTTTTACTGTTGATATACCTTTTCTACACACTATCTCATTTGAAATTTATATTTAAAATGGTCTAATAGATAATCCGTCACTAAGAGGAACACTGCCTCTAACCTGATTTTCATGTACTGAGATGAACTGGGGACCCAGGAATGCCTTGTCTCTCTAAAGGGCTGAAAGGGGCCACAGCAGAGTGTGCCTTGAGGAGAGCGCTAAGAAAGCAAGTATTCCCTCAGATAAAGCAAAAGGCACGAGTTAAAATTTCAGCCATGCCCCAGTGGAGAAAATGGCAGATTTCAGATACTCCCTCTAGACAGGCCAATTTTGTGAAATGCACTAGCTCTCCTCTCCCTTCCATTAAGAAACCAACGTTTTGTTTGCCCTTTTAAAAATGTATGAAAACCTATTACTTAGATACTTTCATTTCTTTGCAAATATTCTAATAAAAAAGGATTTCAAAAGCCAGATGATGGTTACGGTTTTGCACTCAAATTGATCCAAGTTTGGGATAATAACTGTAAAAATATAAAGTGTAGTTTATTGAATTTAGGATTTTCAGTTCACTGATAGACTAGTCTTAGGTTGATCATTAAGGCGGAGTTATTAGAGATATTGCTGAAGCCCTCCACAAAGTTAATTTTAATCTTGTGCCACAGACCAGAGATTTCCGATCTATAATAATCTATTTCATAAGCACTCACAGAAGCAAGCACTTGAATAGTCTTCCTTTTGTGGTGTATTTAGGTCTTCTTTAAGTACCTAGACTAGAAACCATCTTAACCTCATATTCCTGGCAGTACTGTGTTTAGGACATTGTTAAACTCCAAAAAATAGTGCAGAGTACTGAAAAAGAAAATCATCCTGACTCCTTCCTATCTCAGAAGAGAACTGATCAGTTCACCTGCTTGATAATATTTTTCCTCTCTAATCAAAATGTTCCCCTCCTAAATCCCAGGATGGAAAATGAGTAAGACAGATAAAATGGTAAAATTAAATGAAATGACATCCATTGCATTTACAAGTTTTGAAAATAAAATACTAAATGACAGACCTTTTGACATTGAAGTCTTACACAGGCAGAACATTAATTACAAAACAAACATAACTAAAGTAAAATCTCAGTTTTTAAGATCTTGAATTCATTATTTATGCTTTTCAAGTTTTTCTTATGGGAATGGTTTAAATTTAAATCCAAAATATACCGTAATATCTCCTCCGACCTCAAGTCCTGGAAAGATAAGATACACTAATTTTTTTCTTCTTTTTTTTTTTCAGTCCTGATGTTTACACAATACTCTTTGGAAAATCTTCCTTTCAAATGCCACTCAGAAATTCACTTTTTTTTTTTCATTTAGAGCACACAACTCCACGGCTGAGTAGTTGCTGTGGGCCTCAGCCCTCCGTCTGGTGGTAGAGGGGAGACAAACCAGAAACGTGAGCTTTACAAAAGAGGTTAATATAAATACCACAACGGATATTTCCTGGTTATTTCGGAAAAACTGAACTGTGAAAGGGCCTGTGAAAGGGCCAGGGAAGGCTTCCTGCAGGGCGCTGCGCCTAAGCAGATAGGCAGGCAGTGGATGAAATAGCTAAAATAAAGATGATAAGAGGGAAACAGGCAGAAGGGGTAGCTTGGGAAGAGACTGAGAGAAAACTACAAAGAATGTAGGTTACAAGTAAATTCTGTTACTAGAGCAAGGGGTTTACTGATGGGATGGTGAGGACCTTGTGTAAGGAGTTTTGACATATCCCTTGACACATACTAATGTGCTACTTCCTAAAACAACCCTGAGTGGGTATTATTTTTCAGATGAAGGAAGAGGAATGGATTGAGTAATTTATGTCAGGTCACACATCTAGGAAATGGCAGAGCTGGGACTGGAATCCAAAACCAATGTCATATTCTTAACCTCCACACTACTTGGCAGCTACACGGAGGACAAATTTTATGGGGACAGAATTGGAGAAAAGATCTATCTGGAATTTTACTGCAGTAGACTAGGCAAGACTTAACAAAGCCTCAATTAAAATGCTAGAGTATAAAATGGGGATCAGGTTATAGGCTCTGGACTTGAGATTCTCTGGGTTAAAATAAAAATTTTGCCTCAACAAACCTACCAGGAATGGCTGTAGAAAAGAAACTTTGGTGTACCTCAGTTTCCCCATCTGTAAACTAGAAATAGCAACATTACCTGACATTCTGGGTTTCTTAAACATTAAGAGAGACCATATACTTAACGTACACTTAGCCTAGCGGTCAGTAATGGGTGCTCAAAAAGTTAGCCATTATTAGAATGCTACAGATGACACAGACAGTAATGGTCTTATTATAAGTAAATTAGCGAGCCGGATGCGGTGACTCAGGCCTGTAATCCCAGCATTTTGGGAGGCTGAGGCAGGCGGATTCCCTGAGCTCGGGGGTTCGAAACCAGTCTGGGCAGCACGGTGACACCCCATCTCTACTAAAATACAAAATATTGGCCGGGCGCGGTGGCTCAAGCCTGTAATCCCAGCACTTTGGGAGGCCGAGGCGGGCGGATCACAAGGTCAGGAGATCGAGACCACAGTGAAACCCCATCTCTACTAAAAATACAAAAAATTAGCCGGGCGCAGTGGCGGGCGCCTGTAGTCCCAGCTACTCAGGAGGCTGAGGCAGGAGAATGGCGGGAACCCGGGAGGTGGAGCTTGCAGTGAGCCGAGATCGCGCCACTGCACTCCAGCCTGGGCAACAGCGTGAGACTCCGTCTCAAAAAAAAAAAAAAAAAAAAAAAAAAAAAAAAAAAAAAAATACAAAATATTAACCAGGCATGGCAGCGTATGCCTGTAATCCCAGCTACTCAGGAGGCTGAGACAGGAGAATCGCTTGAACCTGGGAGGTGGAGGTTGCAGTGAGCCAAGATCACGCCATTGTACTCCAGCGTGAGCAACAGTGAGACTCTGTCTCAAAAAAAAAAAAAAAAAAAAGAGTAAATTGGCAGAACTAGGGGACTGACTTGGGGCAAAGTGGAGAGGAGACAATGGAAAGGAGGCAGGGAAGACTAGCAGGTTTTTTGCTTGCCGGGTAGTTAACAAGGTAGATGGAGAGGGCACTGACTGAAGTAGAGAAGTTGCTTCATGGGAAACAGAGATGACGTCTTTTCGTTTCAGACAGTTTAAGGTGTTAACAGGACATCCAAACATAGATGCCCAGTAAGCACAAGAATATGAAACTCAGGGAAGTGGTTGAGGGGAGGTGGTGATAAAGTGTGTTAGAACAGTGGGCTAAGGATAGTAGTCCAAAAAATACAAACATTATTTTGGGTTAATATATAAAATGCAATGAAATTCAAATGACATGAAAATACAGAAAATGAAATTTAATACTGTGAGAATGAAGAATTACTTCTGATATTTAAATACTATGTTTCTACAGTTTAGAAAAATGAGGGTACTAAAGCACATTTTGATCCAATCAGGACAAATGCCCTCTACACAGTCAGATTGAGTCAAAGATTTTACAAGGGTATACTCAGAAAAGACCAAAGAAAATTTGATGTTATCTTTAACAAATAATGCAACATTTTCAAAAAGGCCATTTTTATAACACTTTTTAAAGCGTAATGAAAAACCTTGGCTCTCAAGATTGTCCCAAGAATCATCCCCAATAAAATGCAGTACATGTAAATGATCTGATGTCAGGGTGCTGACTGGTCAGGTTTATTCTATAAGTCATTTCCCCCTAATATCTACGATTTTGTTTTCACAGAATGGTAAAAATGTAACACAGGTCTGCCGTATCCATTCAGCAAAGTAGCATGAAGTGACTTGACTTGTCCTGTCACTTGTGGAACAAAGCCTTCTTTAAAAACTAAATGGGCTACTAGGATTTAACAGCATCCCACCATCCAACTCTAAATATGATAGATGAAGTAAGCAGCCACCAAATACAGCAATTCCGGCACTGAGGACCTTAGGGACCTGCAAACCTCCTACTTCTGTCCTCCACCGCCATATAGAATTTCAAGGTATCACTTTGGGGTGGGAGGTGATAAGGGGTATCAGTATTTATAGGGAGGGGATGCTATTGACATTTTTAGCAGCACAAGTTTTTTAGTGTGTGGACCTGTGTTCCCATCACAACTCAATGTTTCACATTCCAATTCTTGCCACCAACCCCTCCTCCAACCCCCAATCCAAAGAGTGCCTCCACTATCTAGAGACACAGAATATAAAATACTTGTGTCCCACCAATTATCACACATGCTAATTTCATTTCTAGAATGGTAAAAATGAAGCAAAGACTAGTATCTACTCACAAGCATAGAAAGTTTGACATTTTCTTTTTTCTGTCAACACATAGCTATTAACACCAAAGACTGGAATCCTGGATGGTCAGTTCCCTTTGGGCAGACCTAACCCAACCACTTTTGCAATTTTAAAAAAGTGTACATGAGATCATCAGGTGGACTCAGTAAAGCATATGACTGGCCCACCTCCAAACAGTAAAGACAAACACATCAAAAAGTGGCTGTGATTCTCAAAGGACAAAGCCCACTCCCATATCCCAGGAGAAAGTAGACCTGAGTCTTGTTTCACCTGCATAATTGGAGGCAGAAGAAAATAGGATGTGAATTCTGATGTGCTCTGCGTCTGGTTCCACACCATCTTACAGTGAAAAGTGCTGAGTGACTGTAAACCCAACAGGAAAAAACATTGTGTCATCACTACAGAAACAAACCCAGCAGGACCACTTCTGCATGCAGGCAATGTTAGGTCTCAGATGCTCCCTTTCTGCCTCCTGATAGAGTGGATGCAGGAGCTTTGGGGACATAACGATCCACACACAAAATGAAAGAAATGGCAGAGCACTCTCATTTTGGAAAGCTTCTCTCAGATAATATCCCATCACTGCCTATTAAGACTAAAGGATTTTTAAGTATTAATTTACACTCATAAGGGACTAATAAAATTTCCTGGCCTGTCACTTAAGGAGAAAAACCAGCAGACCAGACCTGAAGATAAACCCTCAGAGCTACTAATGCCTCATTCAGGACTCTTTCCCACAGATTAGAGCTGACATTATCACACAGCTTACACAGTAGGGAGGAAACGCATAGCGAGTACTCTTACCAAGTCCGGTCAATAAGAAATACCTAGATACTACTGTTTCTGTCAATGCCATAGATACCTCCCAGGACTCAGAGATGACACGTTAATTTTACTTCATCCCAACAATGAGCTTTGCAGAATCTCTGTCCCTGACGCAAAGCAGGAAGCAAATATTTGGGCAAAAAGATAAAGTCAGTTACAGATTTCACAAGTATATTGTACATCAGTCTGTAATTTTTAATTAGAATTAGCTAAAAAGACATTGTACCTTTCAAATGTATGACTGAGCACAACAATGCTTAACAGCGGCTTTATTAAGTGAATGCTTGAAAGTATTCAACATTAAATTCAATTTACTTCACATTAATGTTGCAAACACATCATCAATTCTTACATATTTCAAATCAACTTCAGGTACAGAAGGCTTGCTCTCAAATAAGTCTTCTAAGGTGACGTAAAGACTGAAAGAAGCCTATGACTTGAGTCCAAGTCTCTAACCAACCACCACCATATCATCACTGGTGAACTCATATGGGGGGACTTCAAGGTTGAGAGGAGCAGGGCCCAATCTGATCCTGCCAGATGCATCATAATGTGACCCATGGCAAGGGCAGTAAAAACCACCAAAATCTCCTGCATTTGCAATGGGTACACAACCAAGATGAGTGCAAACACCTATCAGGATAACCCATTCAGGCTTCTTTACTCGATCTAGATCATGCTGTGGGTCCCTCAACTGGGACAATTCAACTGCAGCTTCCTGCTCAATTTCCTTCTGGGTTCTATGACGCACAAACAGGGGTTTGCCTCTCCATTTGAAAGTCATGTTCTTGCCTTCTGGAATATCGGATAACTTGATTTCGATTTTCGCCATAGCCAACACATCAGCAGAAGCACTCATGGTGGAAATGAACTGGGTGACGACATTCTTGGCAGCATATGCAACACTCACAGTAGTTACTGCAGTTACCATATAGGAGAAACCTTTCCTAGCCTCGCTGCTCTCTCTGGAAGACTTCGTACTATCTAAAACTTCAAGGCGGCGGTAGTCATAGAAGTCAGGCACCTTGACGTCTGTGTGGGAATAACAAACAGAAGCAGGGACTGCAAGACAAGCAGAAGGTTAAAAAACACAATTAGATGAGTATCCTGAAAGGAGTATACATCAAGAAACAGTCTTTTATGGATCCACAGGTAAAAAATCAAATTCTAAAAATGTGAAACATGGCACTCACTGGGTCTCAGAACAAGTCAAATTGGCGGTGCTAGCATATAAAATCTCAAAAATGAAATGAAGTGAACCACTACCTATCAGATTGGTATGAAATCACAAGATACTATTTGTAAATTGAGCTACTCCTGGTTGGTTGAACATTGCTGATTCAGGATTCACAACATCTCAGTGCATCGCGCTAAAAACGTTAAACAGCAAAATAAACAGTAATACTTCAAAATTTCCAAAAATTCAACTGCCAAGACATGCTATATAAATCATGCTAAATACCTCCCATACTCTCTGGATTAGAAGGAGGCCCTAAAACTCATCTAGTCCACACAGTAAGTTGACGTGTGATCACCTTATTAATGCAAATGTCCGCCCCTTATAGTCCAATCTATATTCTCGGAAAAAAACTGTTAACAATCCATAAAACAATAATGACACAATAATAAACATCCTGTGAACTGTATAACTCTAGCTGCAGAAAAATTAAGGTTTCTATTTTATACTCTAGGGTATAAATAGTATTACTTTAACTTAAAACCACTAATAAGCAGAGAAAGACATCCTTATCAGAGCTCTCAAAATACAATGAAATCTGCAAAAGAACTAATTATTTCGATTTAGCGAGGGGAAAAAGGACAAAATTTTCATATCTCCCCCTATGCACTAAAGGGCAACAGTCACTGTAAAAGCAGGGGTATTATCTTTCCTTTTCACTGTTGCAGTTCTCTCAACTGGGGCACTTCTAGTGTAGGCCATAAAAGAGCCCAAATGAATGTTAAATAATTACTATGTAGTGCTCTGGGAGCAAGTAGTTTCTTTGGTAGTTTAAAAAACAAAAACACGACACAGTTACATCCTTCTCTCCCATACTATTTTTAAATACCTGACCAAAAAACTTTTTTAACTAGTACCACCTCTAAGTATGTATCAGGAAGCAAACCTCTTTGCAGATTGTACATTCATCTTAAGAAATTTGCCACAAAGTTTCCTTTTTAAAAAAGGGGACACTAAAAATTCCTCTTTTAGAAAACGTGTTTCCAAAACAAAGATTTCTTTTAAGATGCATTTTTATCGTAATAAACTGCAATTCTACCTTCTTCTACTAGGATATCTTCCTAATATACTGTACTTCCTTGAGTAGTCAAACATTACAATACGGAATATTTGAACTGCTTTTCACATGATTCTCAAGTCAATAACTTTATGGAAGCCAGAAGTATTCACAAACAATAGTGAAACCTATCAAAATCACTCTATATGCTTTTCTGACTAACTCAATCATTTCCTGAAGACCAGGACACAGATAATGGCAACTTGAGATTCACATCCCAGAATCTGTGGAGTCAAAGTGACATTACATCCTATACTACTACTCTTAACAAATAAATGCTAACCTGCCAGTATACACTGACATTTGGAATTAAGCATAAATTACTTGCTCCTAGCTCTACCTGAGATTACAGAAAAGATGTGTTTCCTACCTAAGAGATAAAGGAATCAAAAGTTCATACTTCTACCTTAAAAACAGTATCCACAATCCTTAACACTATTCAAGGAAATGTATAAGAAAATACAATAAAATGGCTTTGCACTTCTCATTCAGAGATTAGGTGGCAAAAGTCTCCTCCCACTCTACCTACCTGGTTACACTTTAGTAGGCTACACCACCAAGAATCCTTTCAGAAATTAAATTGCCCTATTGCATAAATCATTCTCCAAATACTTACATGAGCTGCATTAGCTCTGCCTTTTAGTAAGATGCTAGATTTAATTCTAACCTAAAGCAAAATCAAACACTTAAAGGATAAAATTTAAGGAATTTTAACAAAACAAGTTTTATTTTAAGGTGAGCTCCAATGCGCCTTGGAAATCTGCAAGAAAATAGTACAACCTTCCTCTCCAACTCAACAATCTTCTCCAGATCCAACCCCTCCCCTTCCATTAACCATCTTTCCATAAACCTAGACAGGTTATAACGTGAACTTAAATTACAGGCTGAAATGATTACAGAAAAGGTTTTTGCCTCATGGTCCTACATTATTTGCCTGTTTCTAAAAAAAATTTCTTAAGTCAGGTGAGCCTCCAATTTTTTGAAGAAACTCTAGCAATACGACAAATTCCAAAGATGCTTTTCTGTTGCTATTGAAATGTTCTCCTTCCTTCCTTCTCACCTCCAGGTCCCAAGGATGGGCTAGGGTACTCTACACCCGCCATGGACAGTTTTTTCAAAACCCATTGGTGCCCCTTAACATTCATTCATTCACAAATACTTTGCACTAACTGTATACGAAATCCGACGCTGTGAAAGATAGAAAAATAAAGAAGACATTACCTTTTCTATGCCCTTAAGCCCAAGGTTGGAGGAGTTACCAATAAACACAATACAGAGTGTAAAGTGTATGTGCTATAAAGACAGACAAATCAGCAAATAAAAACTTTATTCACCTGATCCTTACCTGAAATTGAAAAGATGGGTAAGGAAAACATGTGGACATGTAGCAACTTAGTGGAAGGACCATGGAGAAAGTGCAGAGCCCAGGGTGAGTGAAGGCAGAGTAAAAAGAAAAGTGTCCGGCAATTTGGTTAGCTCGTAGGGGAAGAGTCACACACAGCTATCAATGGAGCCAGGCTGGTAACACAACGAAACACGCAGACCTGGTAAAGACTGTGGCAAACTGAAGAAGACCACTTGTTCCAACTGTGGGGACGGCCACTACACAGCACACTACGGACTTTTCCCAAGTAGAAACTAGATCCCAGTATTGCCAGCTTCCAGCATTTTAAGAGATGGCGTTAGTCTTTACAGTTTTTCTGAAAACTACAAAGCCTGCAGGCATACTGCCCACAGGCTGCCATTTCTCTATCTCCCATACCGGGCCAAGTAAAGATGGAAGGCGAGGCAAAGAAGATAAACCGGGATCTAAGGACAGAGGGTGTTGAACAGCCCCTGCGAAGAGCTCAGTGGCTACGACAATCCGTCTTGTCAAATCCCTGCTACCACATGTCCACACCACGGATCCTGGTGCGAGTTAGTCTACCTCATCTGTTTTCTCATCTGTAAAATGTAAAAGTCATCAATCTCTGCCCGTTCTTGAGGACTGATTATGTTGTGACACTACACTGTAACTGACCTTGTGTATGTCTTTTTTTTTTTTTTTTTTCGTGGGGGGGGGGTGTGAAGGGGAAGGACACTGAAGGGGTCGGTAGTGGTGAGAAGACCAACTTCCCAAGAATTAGTAAGTTTCCACTTCTTAAGCATGTAAGTGCCCAAACTGCTAATGGCTTTACGTAGAATTCCTCCATCTAAGCCTCACGACACCCCTACAAAATTGGTAAAGATATGAATCCATTTCACAGGAAGTACGTTTAGAAACTTGCCCAAGGTCAAACGACCTGCAAGCAACAAAACCCCTCAGAGGTGGCTGGAGCAGCGGGACTTCAGAGCTCGTGAACTCGGCCGAGGAGGAACCCGGTGGAGCCGGCGGACGCGAGTCCAGGCCGGCCCCCGAAAGACAACCCGGGCCCGGGTGCCATGCCCAGCGTCGCGGAGGCCGCCCAGCCCGACCTGATTCAGGCTCCGCTCGTGCACCCGCGGCCGCTCCCTGCTGGGGGCCAGAGGAGCGGGCACCGAGAGACCCTCAGCCCCGCTTGTGGCCCTCGCCCCGGCTCACCATTGAGGCCCACGGAGGCGACCAAAGGCCGGCGCACGGCCTGGCCGCTCAGCGACTCCCGGCTGAGGAAGGGCCGCTTCAGGTCCAGCACAGGCGGCTTCGGGGTGGCGGGCACCGTGGCCTGCACCAAGGGCCGCAGCGCGCCCGCCACCCCGCGGGACGTGGCCGACAGGACGGGCGCGAACGGTCCCGAGCGGGCTGCGACCGACAACATGGCGACAGCTGCTCCAACCGCCAAGCCGGTCACAGGGACGACCTTCCAACCACGGCGCAGGCGCGAAGAGGAGCGCAACGCGTGGCGTCAGCGCGCCGCCGGAAAGTAAGTCCTGCAGGGCGGGGCAAACCTGGAGAGGCGCTGCGTCAGGGGACGCGGCTACAAGCCCTCGCTGGGGGCGGGGCTTGCGGCCCACCTGTCAGTCCCGGTGCCACTTGGTCTGTGTCCCGAGAGATGCCCAGAAGAAAGAGACGGCTGAACAGGGGACTCCAGTGACGTCCGATGGGCCGACTTTACGATCCTTTAGAGTAAAAATGTCATCCAGGAAGACCTAAAGATAACAATAAACGATTATAGTTTAACTTAGGACGGTACTATATCTCAACTAGGACAAAGTCCGGCACATAGTAATCGCTATGTTTTTACTATGATGATTATTATTATCTTCGTCTAACAGCAACAACAAAAAAAAAGGCCAGAGGCATCTGTGCAAAACTCGGTAATGCTAATGGATTATGTTTATTAAGCATTCGCTGTGTATTTGGTTTTGTGTTTTATTATACCTACCTTCTTTCATTTGTTATCAAGGTCTCTATGAAGTCAGAGCTATTAGTATCAGCATTTTGCCCATGAAGAAACCGCGGTGTAGAGAGATTCTTTTCCCGGAACTGGATAACCAGCAAAATGTGAAGCAGGGTAATCTGTCTCCTGAGTCTGGGCTCTTCAGTGACACCACTGTTTCCCCAAGTAAGATTTTAGAATTTTAGAGGATGCAGAGTTGGCTCATTCACCTTCCATCACATCGTGAGAACGTTTTTGTTTTGTTTTTCTCTTTCAATCCTGATTGCACCAATGAGAAAGTCTCAGTTTGGTACTAATACATCTTTAATTAAAACACACACACACACACACACACGTACAGATGGGGTCTCACTATATTGCCTAGTCCAGTCTCAAACTCCTGGCCTCAAGGAATCCTGTCTCCGCCTCCCAAAGTACTGGGATTATAGGCATGAGCCAATGCACTTGGCCTCAGTTTGATCCTAATATATCTTTAATTCCTCTCTACACTTATCTCCCACTTTTAACAGAAAAGATCTTGAATTAGAAGCTCTTATCAGACAACTGAGTCTAGAGTGATTTCGTTGTATGGTTCATAGTATTGATTTTCTTTCCATACTGGTTTTCTATTCTGTACTATACTGAGATAAAGTTTTTCATTTATTTAGGTCAAAAATGATTTAAATATTAAGTAAATGTTAATATAAGCAGTGCACAGAATTGGCTCTGTGCTGTGCATGGGCTCTGTGATCTGGGCAAGTTCCTTCACCGCTCTGTGCCTCAGTTTCCTCGCCTGCCAAAAGGGGGCAGTAATGATGCCATGTGTGTTGTAAAGTTACTGGGAGGAGTAAATGTACTGAAATGTGTAAAGCACCTACAAGCAGGCCCAGCACACAGGCAGCACCAAGTGAGGATTTGCTGGTGGTGTTTTTATCTGAAATGCCACCTCCTCTAAGAAGCCTTCCCTTGATCCTTGCTGACTCACTGTTATTCCTCACGCCATGTCCAAAGTGTACTGACAGTTTTCCCCTTTGACTTTCCTATGACTCCTCTTAGGGCCTGGGCTTTTCCTAGCCTTATAGCCCAAGGGACTATATTGTACTCTCAAGACTGGGGGCTGCCTCCTCAGGGGCCACCCTGGCCAGGCTCATCACACAGCTGGCTCAGTGCTCTCCCCTGGCAACAACCTTAGGATAAAAGACATTTCCAGAGAAGTTGTCACACACCATGCATGGTTTGAGTGCTTCACATGAAATAATATCGCAACTGTCCTCTGAGTTGGTAAGAGTAAATGAAAAATGAATGAATGAACGAGTGAATGAATGAATGAAGGAGTCTTCACAAAACCTTCACAATGTCCCAGTTGGGTGAACAGAATAGGAATTATCTCCAGACTTCCTGCATTCAATTTTAGTTTCACCACTCACTAGCTGTGCCCTAGGGCAAGTTATTTAATCTCTGTGTGTGCCTCTCAGTCTTTCTCTTGTAAAACAGAGATAATAACAGGGTCTACCCTAGAGAGTTATTTTAAGGATGAAATGGATTAATATATGTAAAATGCCTAGAACTGTGCCTGGCACACCGTATGTAAATATCCATAATAATAATAACTTTCTATTTTCTAGATGAAGAAACTAAGACTCAGAGAAGACAAAGGACCTGCCCAAAGACACATTGATAAGCACCCATCTGGTAGTGGTTCTAGTCCAGTGTTGCAGCAGAGAGAAGGGTAATCGTATAGTAGAACATCTGTCCTCTTGTGGAAGAAGGAGGGCAACGTCCAGGAGTGGCAGGCATACTGGAACTTGGACTTCTGTAGGCCAGCCTGGGTTCCACTTGGTAGATGAGGGTCTTGCTGTGTTGCCCAGGCTGGTCTCAAACTCCTGGCCTCAAGCAATCCTCCTACCTTAGCCTCCAGAGTAGCTGGGACTACAGGTGCACACCACTGCAACTCCTCGGTGGTTGTTATTTAACTGAAGAGGGTTTTAGCTTTCATGTATCAGCTCACTCTGGAGCCAGACAGCCTGACTTTCATGCCAGCTCTGCCCCTTACTACCTGTGTGATGTCGGGCAACATTACTGAGTGTCAGATTTCTTATTTGTAAAAAACAGAGATAAAAATGAGATTGTTGTGCAAATTAAAATAAAGAATCCATGTGAAATATTTAGCACACTGGCATACAACGAGAGCTTAACAAACATTGTTAGTTTTGTAAACTGAGGGGAAAAAATAGCCACAGGCCTGGGAACATAAATGCTTGGTAAGCTTCTCAGTTCTCTGGAAGTCTGACAAGCAATGCGTATGTATGAACAAGGCAGGAGGAAGCACGACGCCAAGCCTTCCTTTTAACAAATACTGTTTAAATCAGAGGTCAGAAGTCATGGACTGGAGATTCACTCTCTCCCCACTCATTTCTGCCCAGAGACACCTGGTGATCTGGCATACACAGTGCTATGAACCTCAGAATTATTTGCTAGCATTTACAAATTGTGAGTATTCCCACATACAAACTATGGTAGATGGACTAATGCCTCGCCACAAAAATGTCCACAGCCTAATCCCTGGAACCTAGGAGTATGTTACTTTACATGGCAAAGGAATGTTGTAGCTGTGATTGGAGATTGAGATAGGGAGAGTGTATTAGTCCTTGTCATGCAGCTATGAAGAAATACCTGAGACTGGGTAATTTACAAAGAAAAGAGGTTTAATTTGTAAATTACAGCTCACAGCTGAGCACGGCAGGTTGGGGACACCCTCAGGAAATTTACAATCATGGTAGGAGGGACCTCTTCACAGGGTGGCAGGAGAGAGAATAAGAGCCCAGCGAAGGGGGAAACCCCTTATAAAACTATCAGATCTCATGATAACTCACTATCATGAGAACAACATGGGGGAAACTGCCCCCATGATCCATCACCTCCACCTGGTCCCGCCTTGGTTACAATTCAAGGGGATTGTAACAATTCAAGATGAGATCTGGGTGGGGACACAGAGCCAAACCATATCAGAGAGTCTTCCTGCACTGTCCGGGTGGGTGCAGCGTGTTCATAGGGTCTTAGAGGAGGGAAGCAAGAGGTGAGAGGACAGAAATGCCACACTGCTGGCTTTGAGGGTGGAGCCAGAGGAGGGGCCTGCAGGCAGAGGTGGAGCTGGAAATGGAAAGGAAACAGTCTCCCTTAGAGTCTCTAGAAGAAGTGCAGCCCTACAGACCCGTGTTAGGCTTCAGACCTCCAGAATTGTAAAATAATAAAATTGCATTATTTTAAGCCACTCGAGGCCCGTGTCCTCAACATAGAGAAAGACAGTGGGGTGCTGTCAGTCAGGGTAGGTACCTGCTTGGTGGTCTAGGTCCTTTCCCACTGCGTCCATTCAGTTCCGTTACCTGCCCATCTGCTGAGGCCTTGAGTTTGGGACCTCAGGTTTATATGATTCCTTGCACAAGCATGATCGATTGATTCCGGAGAGTGACAGAGCAGAATACCGATACGCAGGGGAATCTCCTAGTGTGAATTGTAGTCTAGATACTTCCTGTTCCCTACAGTCTTTTTGTTTGTTTGTTTGTTTTTTGAGACGAAGTTTTGCTCTGTTGCCCAGGCTGGAGTGCAGTGGTGTGATCTCAGCTCACTGCAACCTCTGCCTCCTGGGTTCAAGCAATTTTGCCTCAGCCTCCCGAGTAGCTGGGATCACAGGCACGTTCCACCACGCCCAGCTAATTTTTGTATTTTTAGTAGAGATGGGGTTTTGCCATGCTGGCCAGGCTGATCCCAAACTCTTGACCTCACGTGATCCGCCCGCCACAGCTTCCCAAAGTGCTGGGATTACAGGTGCGAACCACCGTGCCCAGCCCTCTTCCCTAGTCTTAATGTGTTCATCTGGGCAATGTGTGTAGGGGGTGCGGATAGGGAGGGGAGCTCTAAGGTGAATGTGCTAGGATTCTGCATTTGTCATCCTCAAAACAAATTTATCACTGGGTAATTCTGCCTATGATCCTGCATAATGTGCAAAGCCAGTAAGATGCCTTTGCCTCGTCCCCAGGGAGCATGCCTCCCAGCCACTTGCCCACACAGAAAGGCAGCCACCTCCCTGCTGAAAGGATCCCATTTCTATCTCCTGTTTCCACACAATTACCCCGGGAAATGCCTGGCTTCCCATTTCCAGTTGCAGCCATCGTGACAGTTTCAGCCTCTCCCCTCAGCCCACGTCCTTCGCTTGAGCAGCGAGATGTGAAGATGGACAGCCGCTTGAGAACTGCACAGACTGTCCTTAATCTAAGCCATTTAAAAGGCATTTGTGTTCCATAAAACCCGTTTCCGTAATTCTGTGCCCCTACTTCTTTGAAACATGGTAACCCTAGGGAGGAGAAGAAATTAGCCAGGGGGGAGAAGTTCAGATGTGCTAATATTTTAATCGCTCATTCTTTCATCACGTTAGTCACATTCATTAAGTATGATTAATTTCAGGCTTTGTTGAAAACCCTATCAGTTTCCCTATCAGCCACACATCCATCTCTTGCCAAGCAGGCTGCTGCAGTAGCACCAAAAGTCCCCCAATGTTTTTTACACCTGGATTGTATTATGTGCCCCCTGAAAATTTGTGGAATTCATTGAACTCATTTGTTTCAAATACTTTGCAAGAGCCTGGGCTCTTGAGTCAGGCAGCCTAAGTGTGATCCCAAGTCCTCCAATTGCTGGAGTCACTTGGGCAAGTGACTGATGCCCTCTGAGCCCTGGTGTCCTCGTCTGAGGATGGAGATAAGAATACCTATCTCAAAGGTTGGTTGTGAAGATGAAAGAAGGCTTTCAAATTGCTAAGTTAGTTGGTTGTGATTGTAATTAAGGGCCCTTGGAGATGGATCATTCATCCAGTCAGAAGATTTGTGTACAGTGACTATATGCAACGCTGTGTGTCCACTACTGATGAAAGAGATAGCCGCGAGCACAGCAGTCAAATGTGTGTGGCCCCCAGGACCTTATATTTTACTTGCGGAAGCTAGACAACCACCAAACATGTAATATACGAGATGGTGGTACGTTCTATGGAGGAAAGAAAGGACGAGGGGCAGGGAGTCCTGGGCTGGTGGGACAGAGTGCTATGGCTCAGAGGGAACTCAGAGAGAACCTAATTCAGGCCCTGACCTGGAGGGCTCATGCTTTGCACACTGTGCTAAGAATTTGGACTTTCTTTCTCCAAGAATAAGGACAACGAGAGCCAGCAAGCGGGGAAGTAGAGCAAGGATGATGCCATCCGGCTGCTCACCTGCTGGCTAGAACTCCCGGAGGACACTGTGAGGATACGGGTAGAAGGTGTGTAAGCGTGTGACTGAATGGAAGCCCTTGGCATGTAATCCACTCCGTGTTCCAAATTGCCATCCTTTCTGTGTGCTGTTAGGGACTTCCCCCGGCTCTCCCTGCAGAGTGAGGAGTACTCTGAGAGAGACAGGTCTAGGATGAATTGTTTTGATGGAGAATTGAACATTTTTTGGAGGGAAGGAAGATTTCGGGGGGGCAGGAGATAAATTGAAGGGGTATGGCTCTGAAAGTCCTTGGACAGTTTGTAGAGGACAGAGAAGGTGGTAATGTCAGTTTCTGCTCCCCTCCCACCTCCGCCTCTGTCCTTCTCAGTGGTCCCACGGCTCCCTACCTTCAGTCATCTTGTTCTCAAGCCTGAAGTGCTGGATCCACTCAGCTGCGACCCAGCTCAACACCTCTGTGGAAGCTTTGCCCATCACTCAGGAGAAGCCGAGATCCAGAGACTGATGCCCACGTTCTGTCTTTGCAGAGGGAAGCCCACCAGAGCCCTCTTCTCCCTGGGGAGGAACTGGCTCCCTGAGTCTCCAAGACAACCCCAGACAGCCCTGGGGACCTTGAATGTGAGCAAGGGGAGCAGGAAGGAGACTCCAGCCCAACCAGAGCCCCTGCAGGGTCTGCACACACAATTACAGGTCCTCATTTCCCTCTCCTAATGATGCCCCAAAACATTAAGGGAAGTTAAATCAAACCACCAGGTGTCCAGCATGAACAGTTGAAATAATAAATTCACAAAGAAAGTAAGACATTTTATTTGTGCTGTTTCAAAATTGGTAGATGCAGGAAAGCAAATTGTGATGTGCTTGGGATTTAATTTGTATTTCAAGGTACTAATGAAGGCAGCACCCATGTACCCAAAGGCCTTTTAATCCCTGACTCTTGAGAGCACTTTTCTAAGCATGCTGGGAATAAATTAAGTTGCGAAACCTCCATGAAAAAGATTACAGTTAAAACATAATTTTGAGGAACCACTTGAGTTTATCCATTTACCTGCTTTTAAGTACACACACCTATTTTTTTACAATTATTTTTCACAAAAGAAGGAACTTTGTGTGACGTATACAACCAGGTGATGGCAAACCTCCAGCATCTTTAAAATAAAACTCAAGTTGGGCTGGGCAGGATATCGCATGCCTGTAATTCCAGCACTTTGGGAGACCACGGCTGGTGGATCACCTGAGGTCAGGATCTCAAGACTAGACTGACCAACATGGTGAAACCTTGTCTCTACTAAAAATACAAAAAATTAGCTGGGCATGGTGGCGGGTGCCTGTAATCCCAGCTACTTGGGAGGCTGAGGCAGGAGAATCACTTGAACCCAGGAGGTGGAGGTTTCAGTGAGCCAAGATCGCACCATTGCACTCCAGCCTGGGCAGCGAGAGCAAAACTCTGTCTCAAAAAAGTAAAATAAAATAAAAATAAAACTCAGGCTGAACTAAACCAGCCCTCTGAGTCAATGTGACTGTAATTAAACCAGATATTCCATAATGAAGTATGCTGATTAATAAATTATTTGATTACCAGGTAAGTATACCTACAATCAATACAACTGCCTGAAAGCTCTGAATTAGAAATGGTGCAATAAAATATAACTGAAAGGTGTTAGGAATTGGTCGTTTTAATTACAGAGAATGATTAATTGGTCGTTCAGATAGTATTGATCTACAACTTATTTAATTCTTTGCTATTTAATTTGTCAGATTTGAATTCAAATAACTGATGATTTGTTCCATGAATGCCAGAGCTGGAAGGGATGGGGATGGCGGAAGAGACAAGACTGGATCATGGACCTGGTGGTTCTGTGCAGAGGCCAAAGCTACTCTCCTTCCCACCTGGCCCTGTGCTGGGCCTAACCTGGAGCCCCCTCCATCCTCTGCCTTATTCACCTCTGGTTCAAGGTCCGGCAGAAACTCCACATCCTCCAGGAAGCCCTGGTGGACTTGGGCAGACCTGGAGACACGTCCAACCTCCTGGCAAGATGGGGGTTACAAGAGTGTGTATAAAGGGGAAGGCAAGAATGTGCCCTTGGTGGAGCAGTGAAAAGAAGCCTTCATGTGACAAGTGCTTTGCTCCTAACCCACCCCCTGTGGTGACATCTTCTAGGTTAACTGCCCTTGCTGATCTCTGCACATAAACCAAGCTAACTGTGGGAGGACTTTTGTTTCTAGTTTAAAGCAAGGAGGACCACAGTTCCTTCCAAACGCTCACCCCCAAGGAGATAAGGAGGGCATCCCATGAGCAACACTGTGTGTTAAAGATGCACATGAGCACTAGGACTCGACCAAGGACAAACACGTCTCCAGGCCCCTCAGACCCTCGCTGCTGCCCAGATGTCCATTGTCATCGGTCACATCCTAACCTCAACCCCCTCCCCTCCTCCCACATAAAAGGAGGCTGAAATTCATAGTAACTTCAGATGGTTCTTTAGGACACTGGGCCACCACCTTCTCAGTTGCTGGCTCTCCAAAACAAAGCCCCCTCCCTTGACCCAACTCCTTGTCTCTTGACGTACTGGCTGTCGTGCAGTGCGTGGTACCGGCTTGAACTCGGTTATGCTGGCACGGCCTCTGGCAGTGTTCAGTGTGTGCGGATGAGTATTTTACAGCTACTGTTCTATTTCTAGTCCCCTTCCTGTGGACGGCTGTGGGATGTGCTGTGGATGCCCTCTCTTAGGCTGGAATAAACCGCCCTACCTTCTCTGCCTTGTCTCCACCAAATAAACTCCTTAAGGCAGGGATAGAGTCTTGCACTCCACAAAGAAGTATTGCTGCGTCCTCAGCTGTGTAAGAGTGACTGGGCTCCTTCTATTCCACCTCTAATGGAACTTTAGGCACGCAGAGAGAGACAGCAAATTTGTGCTAGCTGAAGGGGTCAGCAAATGCATATGAGGCCTCTTGTGCTCCAGAGAGAGAATGGAGTGCAGTCAGTGAGACCCTGATGGGAGATGGAACCAAAAGCCTGGGCAGAAGGGATCGTGGAGGTGCCCGGGGTCAGGAGGGACGGGAAGGGTGAGGAACACAAGAGATCACCTGGAGGCATGAGCAGAGAAGGCAGGCACTGGGGGACGGTGCTGCTGATCCAGGTGGGGCAACATCCTAGGACCCGAGCGCTGGGCAGGTGCATCCGTGGAGAGAGGCTTCTCTCCTCTCTTGGCTCCTGCTGAGAGAGGCATTCATTCCCCTGGCTTGCCCTGCAAGAGACAGGGGCTCTAGGTAGATCTGTGCCATCTAGGGAATGGAATGTGAATATCTAACGGTTCTAGAGGTCAAGTCTTAGGTTTCCTCTCAGCTCAGAACCCAGTTGGTGTACTCTAGCCCAACCCCCTTTTCTTGTAGATTTGCTACATGGAGAGGCAAATACCTTGCCAGACACCAACAGTCCCTTCTCAGCACTTTTGTGCAAAGGCAACTCAGACCCTAAGAGAATGGGGTCTAATTTGCAGGTGCCCCTGGAAGGCAGAGGTCACGGGAGCCCTGAACTTCGGACAAGGTAGAGGGATCCTGGAGACAGCATATCTGGCCCTGGAGCCCTGCCCACCCGGGGAGTGAGGGCAGCTCTCCTGCTCTCCCCTGAGGCCTGCCTGAGGACCCCCATGTCCTCTATGTGTGGGATTCTGCAGTTTGCACTCACAACCCAGAGCCTTTTACCCAACCACCCTGGTTGTAGGAATGTGTTCAAAATAAGCATCAGACAAGTACATGAAGATGAATGTGCAAAGACGTTCATAGCAGGGTTGTTTATAATCATGAAAAATGATCTGCAGATTTCCTGTCCGCTGTGCAGGATGAGTTAGACGGGGCTGCATCCATAAAATCACTTTGCCCTCTTTTAAAATTATATCATAGATCTGTGTTTAATGACATAGTAAATGGTACTCAATGCATTAAGTGAAAAAAGCAGCTTATACATCAGGATGTATATGATCAAGTTTTTGTTAAATGGATGCATGTATGCAGGTCAGTAACTGTCTGCGTTTGCAAACAAAAAGTCTAGCAAGATGTGCATCAAATATTAACAATCATTATTTTTGGATAGTGGATTTATTAACATCTATTTTTGACTTTGCCCTTTGTTTTCCTATGTTATCTTTTTTACACTGAGTTTATATTATTATTTTTACAATTAAAATGTCAATCCATCAATCTACCTCCATTTGGGAAGTAGTGAAAAGCAAATCTCACCTGCGTCCATTTCAACCACACAAGGACGACAGGATAGGGAGGAATAGCACTAAGTATGAGTGCCTGTGATTCAGAGAGGGAAGTGACTTGGAATTCTAGGCCAGCTCCTCCACCTTCTCCATCTCTAACTCTTCCACTCTCCCATACTTGCTCCTGGTGCCCCAGCACTCCTGGGTGCCTCCTGTCTTCCCAGCATGCACAATCCAACTGAGCTTATTATTGGTACCCACTTTACACCTGATCTTTCCGCCCTTCACACCTCTTGTCACTCCCAGTCACTCCATCGATTTTTATTTTTTTATTTATTGACTTCATCACCATCTGATTCAACGGTGTCTCTTTGCCTGTTCACTTACAGTTGGCCCTTATTTACTACTGTGGGAAGCTAATGGTGTCTGCTGGAGCCAAATCAGCACATTTATTTATCTATTTATTTAGAGACCGAATCTCACTCTGTCGCCCAGGCTGGACTGCAGTGGCATGATCTTGGCTCACTGCAACTTCTGCCTCCCATGTTCAAGTGATTCTCGTGCCTCAGCCTCCCAAATAGGTGGGACTGCAGGTGTGAGCCACCCCGCCCGGCTAATTTTTGTATTTTTAGTAAAAACGGGCTTTCGCCGTGTTGGCCAGGTTGGTCTCGAACTCCTGACCTCACGTGATCCACCCGCCTCGGCCTCCCAAAGTGTTGGGATTACAGACGTGAGCCACTGAGCCCAGCCTATTTATTATTATTATTATTATTTTTTTTTTTTTGAGACGGGGTCTTGCTCTGTCTCCCAGGCCAGAGTGCAATGGTGCAATCATAGGTCACTGCAGCCTTGAACTCCTGGGCTCAAGCACTCCTCCTGTCTCTGCCTCCCAAATAGCTGGGACTACAGGTGTGTACCACCACACCTGGCTGTAATCAGCACCTTTAAAGAACCTAAAGATGGACTTCTGCCCATCCCACCCCATGAAATCTACATCTGAATATTAGAGAAACTCCAAGGGAGTTCTCAGTTTTCCCATATCTTCTCTGCTCACACCTGTGTCCCCACAGCAGCATACACCTTGTCCCCTGTATGTGCTCAGTGAGTAAGTAACGATCCAATTGATAGATAAGTGGATGCATGTCTCCTGAGTCTTGGGGAAGGAAAGAGAAGACAGAAAAGGCTATATTCAAGAGGAAAGTTTTTAGGCCACTGGGCAGGTACAAACAAGGCCGGGCGTGGTGGCTCACACCTGTAATCCCAGTACTTTGATAGGCTGAGGTGGACAGATCACCTGAGGTCAGGAGTTTAAGACCAGCCTGGCCAACATGGTGAAACCCCATCTCTATCAAAAATATAAAAATTAGTCAGGCGTGGTGGCACGGCCTGTAGTCCCAGCTACCTGGGAAACTGAGGCAGGAGAATCACTTGAACCCGGGAGGCAGAGGTTGCAGTGAGCCGAGATCGCACCACTGAACTCCAGCCTGGGTGACAGAGCGAGACTCTGTTTCAAAAGAAGGCAACAACAACAAAAAACAAGAGTAGATGAGTATCAATGAGAAGAAACCCCCATCCCCAGCAGTTGGTGAGCTGGGAATCACGCCAACAAGGACACTCGGAACAGCCAGGTCAGAGAGCAGCGGCCCCTGGTGATGGCCTGGCCCGCCTAGACAGTGAATGCCATTTTCTAAACCTGGTGAGATGATAACCTTTTAACCTGCTAAGTAAAGCTATTTTTAAACTTGGAGGGGCAAAAAATAATCTTTCCCCAGGTGAAACCGTAACAGTCACTTAGAGCACAATGGATCTTTATTTTTTATGACCAAGTTATAAATTGTTGAAAATAAGAGTTTCAAATGGAAATGTTGACATAATAATCTTATCTATAGCAGCATGAATAACCAACCATAACCGTTATTATTCTGTCTCCTATGAAGGTTGGCTTTTTTGAAAGTTCAACTTGCTCAATATGTTTGCCTTTTAACATGAGTTAAGAGGTAATTTGCATGAACACAAATAAAGAAGTATCAATTCAGTGGCATTATGAATTAATTAGCTGCAGCCCACCATCATGAATTGGGAAATGCAACCACACTTTCCATCTCTTTTCTTTATAGCCCACTCTTGCTACGTTACACCTTTTCAGATATTAAGTACCGAACATGGTTGCTTCTTAAAAAGGTTAATTATCCAAGACAGGTTTATGGTACCTTATCTAAAGGCCACATATTCTACTTCTTTGGCATCTTGGATTTACATAATTACAATCAGTGGAAAGTTAGTCGGTCAGATTTCCTTTCCCACCACTCCCCAGCAGGCACCTTTCTCCTCTTGAGATCTACCAGTACTGGGGGTCTCCACCAGCTCGTCTTTGTTTCTTACTCCGGCAAAGCAACATCAACAGCTTGCAACAGCCAAGTTTCCTCGCCTTAAATGTGAGGAATGACCACATGAGCAAGGCAGGCTGAATCCAGTCCAAAGCCTGCAGCACCTGGAGCAGAGCTCACCAGTGGAGGCTGTGGGCAAAATCAGGCCCACAGTCATGGTTTTTTTGGCCTATAAAGTGTTAAAAAATGGGATTGTGTGCCTATAATCCTAGCTACTCAGGAGGCTGAGACAGGAGGATCACTTGAGACCAGGAGTCTGGCTATGTTGCCCAGTCTGGTCAACATAGCCAGACTCCATCTCTACAAAACAAAATTTTTTTAAAAATTAGCCAGGCGTGGTGGTGTGGATCTGTAATCCCAGCTACTTGGGAGGCTGAGGCAGGAGAATCGGTTGAGCCTGTGAGATCAAGGCTGCAGTGAGCTATAATTGTACCACTGCACTCCAGCCTGGGTGACAGAGCAAGACTTTGTCTCAAAAAAAAAAGGAATTGTCAACCAGTATTTGAAAATTTGGAGGTTACACACACACACACACACACACACACACACACGCACGCACACACCACACAGACAATCACACTGTCAGACCATATCAGGCACGCTCCCAGGCGGCAACCAGGAGGAGCGGTGTGGAGGCCCCAGTTTAGACAGGGCCTGAGTTCTGCAGCTTCCCCGCGGTTGTTCCCAGCTCCCGTGGTCTTCCAAAACCTGAAGCTGAGTGCTGGTTGTGATTTATCCCCCAATATTGGGTGTGTTGAAAACTGTATGGTACCTGCCTGGCCCTTGTAACTGGAGGAGACATTTACACGCAGGCAGGGCTGCACCCGGGGTAGGGAGGGACAGGGAGGGAGAGGAGGGCAAGACATCACATGAGGCATGGGAAGAGAAGGCAGGCCCCAGGGTTGACGCCCCCGATCCAGGTAGAGTGAGCATGCCTGGCACCTAAGTGCTGGGCAGATGCATCTGTAGAGGGAAAATTTGCTCCAGCCTTGGCTACTACAGGGAGAGAGGCAGGAGGACGTCCCCCTGGGAGGCGCTCCAGGGGACCGGGGTGCAAATCCAAGCCCTGCAAAGCCAAGAACGTAGGCTTCCAGCACTCTATTCAACCACCCGCAGACAGTGTGCAAGGTGAGCAAGACAGAAGGCAGGACTGCAGGAAGCAAGCAAGGAGGTGATACAGCCAGCGCCTGGAGCTGGGAGTGAGAGCTGCTCATGTGCATGATCAGTGAGGGCCTCTCTGTGACAACAGCAGGGGAGCGGAGACCAGAACAAGGTAGCCCAGGAAGGGCTGGGGTAGATGTTCAAAGGCCCTCATATGGGCGTAAAGGCGGTACCTCCTAGGCTCTGTGGAGACACTGGGGTGATGGGTGTTAGTGAGCTAGCCTGAGGTGAGAGGGGAAAGCCTGCAAGAGTGTGATCAGCTAGTGTTTTTCTCTTTCTCTTTTTCTTTTCTTTTCTTCTTTTTTTTTAGAAACAGGTTCTCGCTGTATTGTCCAGGCTGGAGTGCAGTGGCTGTTCACAGGCGCCATCCCACCACTGATCAGCAAGGGAATTTTCACCTTCTCTGTTTCCAGCCTGGTCAGATTCATCCCTCCTTAGGCAACCTGAGGGTTCTGCACTCCTGAGAGGTCACTACATAGGGGCTAAACTTAGGACAGACACCCGACTGGCACAGCGCATTACCGCCCCGAACTTCTGGGCTCAAGCCGTCCTCCCACCTTGCCTCCCGCGTAGCTGGGACTACAGCATGCACCACTGCACACAGCAAGGGCAATGTTTTTGAACTGTGAGTGAAGACCCATTATTAGATCATAAGATGCATTCATTGGATCTTAATCAGTATTTAAAAAATAAAATGAAATAAATACATCATAAAACAGCATAGGATAGTGGAGAAAATACAAATGCATTGCCCGTAGGAAGGGTGAACTTGCTTTGTGAACCTTTGTTTCAGTTTTACGTATGCACATGCACACACACTGGGTCTGGACTTCGAGTGTCAGGCTGCAGACGCCTTTACCTTGCTGAGGCCCCCAGCTGCCCACCCGAAGGAAATCAGATAAGTGAAACTGATGCGATGTGATCCTTTAAAAGTCAGGCGGAACAGTCAGGAGGCCCTGAGCTGAACATTGCTAGCAGCAAGGTCACAACTGCCAGAACAGCCAAGGCCACTCCTGCTCAGCACAGAGAAGGCAGCCAAACAGATTTCTTGGAGCAGCTGCCAACAGAGTCTGCCCAGTGTGAGGGAGAAAGAGCCCCACATGTGGAGCACCTGCCAGGCGCCAGGCACTGCACATCCGACCTCTGGGTGAGCTGTGCTCCAAGGGCCAAGTCCATGTCAGTGTTGCCGTAAGGGATGCTCCAGGCCCAGCAGGCAGTGCGTGCCCCCACCCCCGCCCACCCCCATGAGCTGAGTGTTTCTGGTCCTCACAACAGCCCTGCAAGGCAGATCTTATGATCTTTGTGTCAGGGGTGAAAAAATCAGGCAGTGTTCAGTGATTAGCTGAAGGGGCAGAGCCAGAATTCAAACCCAAGTGAGCCTGACACCAGGGCCTAGGTTTTCTCTTCCATGACACAGCTCTCACAACACTGAGAGTTGGAGGAGGCACAGGTCCTCTCCTGGGGCTTCCAGAAGAATACTGCTTACAAAAAATAACAATTAGAGGAAAAATGAGGGGTGAGGGATACTATGGACACAGCTCTGCATTGGCTGGGAGAGGGACAGATCAAAAGCCTTCTAGCAAATATCAGCTCCATGAGGACAGGCACCGTGTCTGCCCTGCCTTCCACCAAATCCCCAGGTTTCAATACAGCACGTAGAACACGGTAGCTCAGTAAGTATCTGGTGGATGGGTAGATGGATAGATGGATGGATAAATGGATAGATGAATGGACGGGTGAATGAATAGATGGGATAGGTGAGTGTATACATGGACAGATGGATGAATTGATCGATGTATGAATAGGTGAATGGATACATGGATGGATGAATTGATGGATGCATGGGTGTATGGTGAGTGGATAGATGGATGGATGGATGGATAATGGGTGGATGAGTGGATTGATGGGTGAATAATACGTGCATGGATGGATGGATGGATGGATGGATGGATGGATGGATGGATGAATTGATTGATGGATGGATAGGTGAATGGATACATGGATGTATGAATTGACGGATGCATGGGTGTATGGTAGATGGATGGATAATGGCCGACTGGGTAGATAGATGAATGGATGAATACATACATGGGTGGATGGATGGATGGATGGACGGATGGATGGATGGATGGATGCATGCATGGAAAGAGATCTGTGGTGTTGGTCTACACCTTCCAATGGCTCATTTGTTAGCAGGCCACATCCTTATTATTGGCCTCAATTCTGCACCTGTAATCTGAGGGCCTGAGTCAGACTGTATTCAGGGAGCTTCCATGGGTGCCATCAGAGGTCTCCAGGGCAATCCTACTAGACTGGCTCCTCCCTCCATTCCTGCCCCTATCCCTGGAAAAGCATAGAATGCCAAGGCTGCCCAGTTGTGCACCTGAGGCAGCCTAGTTGGGCATCTCTAAGAATGTATGTAGATTATGAATGTGACTGACTCCACCCTGGGTAGTGCCGCAGCTTTGAACTAACACTTAAAAAACAAAAAGCAGAGCAGACACACACATGCAAACACACATATTCTGGAGTGAGCTTGGCAAACTGCTTCTGAGCCATTCCTGTGTGGGTAGAGAGCACAGTAATTAAACGGACTGGCCCTGGAGCCAGATTCTTGGGCTCATCTCCTTCATGGCAGTGAGACCAGGCACTGGATTCTCCGAGGTTTCACTTATCCTCTGTTAAATGGGATAGCACCTGCCTCTCCAGGTCACTGTGCGGGTCAGACGCTCCCCTTAGTGGGGACATCGCTGGAGCTTTATGCCCTAACTGGGATTCCAGACTTTCCACATCACTGGGGTTTACCCACAGGTCGGTAAACCCTGTCGCAGTGGCAGGGCTTCTCAAGTTCAAGTTCAACAACCCCCCCCCCCCAGAAATAGGTGGGATGTCCTTTTCTTGGGTTTACAGTGTCCTGGAGCTTTGCGAAGGGGCTGGTGTATCACATGAGGTAATGATCTGGGACTGGAAGGACTCCCAGGACAGACATGCATGTCACTCCTGCTGGGTGGCCAAGGGGCACGGTGCTGGACACTGACAACATGAAGTACTCATCTCTATGCAATGCTGACTCTCAAACCCAAGCAAATAGAGTCTGCAGGTGTGAGTGGGGCATAGGGCCGGGTGGCCTGTTGAAGAATTCACTGCCTTGCCATCCCTGAGCACATACACGTGGTTTCTCCCAGACCTTTGACAGGCCATAGCCCCTGGCTTTCCCCAGTACGTTTCCTCCTTATATAGTTTTCCCAGGAGC
Source organism: Macaca mulatta (assembly GCF_049350105.2). NCBI lineage: Eukaryota > Metazoa > Chordata > Mammalia > Primates > Cercopithecidae > Macaca > Macaca mulatta. The sequence continues at coordinate 40,521,384 of NC_133424.1, forward strand.
CTAACACCTCACTCCCACCTAACTCTTCTTCCTCCCTGCTTTCCTGAGAGATATTTTAGCCATTTCTACTACCACCATTGCCTCAAACCCTGTTCTCTTCCTTTCACAGGGAACCTTGCCTTATTTTCCTAGGAGCCTAAATTATTATCAATGGAAAAAAATGCTTGCTAGAAGGCAAGGCTGGCTTACTTATTATACCCTGCTGAAAAATAGGAGAACAATCACTCAGTCCAACAAAGGAAGGGAGACAATGACACTTGTATGGCACTCACTAGATAGGCTCCATACCATATTTCTTTTTACTTTTTTGAGACAGCCTGTCACCCAGGCTGGAGCACAGTGGTGCAATCTTGGCTCACTGCAACCTCCATCTCAAGACTCAAGTGATCCTCCCACCTCAGCTTCCTGAGAAGCTGGGACCACAGGCGTGTGCCACCATGCCTGGCTAATTTCTTGCATTTTTTGTAGAGATGAGGTATTGCCGTGTTTCCCAAGCTGGTCTTGAGCTCCTGGGCTCAAGCAATCATCCTCCTTGGCCTCATAAAGTGCTGAGATTACAGGCATGAGTCACTGTGCTCAGCCTAACATATTTTAAGTGAAAGAAAATATTAGTAAACTTGAAGACAGCACAATGGAAATTAACTCAGTCTTAGGTATGTACACAAGAAAGGTTTAAAAAATAAAAAGACTTTCAGAGATGTGTGAGACAATAGTGTGTGGTCTGAAATGCATGTCATTAGAATCCCAGAATGAGAAGAGCAACAGAAAAGGAAAGAAAAAAATATTTAGAGAAAGAATAGCCTCAAAAGTTCCGATATCTGTTGAAAAAATTAGCTTGCAGACCCAAGAACTCAATAAACCCCAAATAGAATAAAACTAAAGAAAATTCTACTGGATATATAATACTCAAAGCTCTGAAAGCCAAAGCAAGAAAATTTTTAAAACATTCAGCAAAACTGACTCCAGAAGAAAACCAGCAAGAATAATGTCTGAGTTCTTATCATGAGCTTTGGATACCAAAAGAAACAGCAACAATATAATTCAAGTACTGTAGGTTGGAAAAGAACAGTCAACCAAGAATACTATATTAGGATAAAATATACCTCAAAAATGAAGGTTAGAGACACTTTTAGAAAACAAATACTGTGATAATTTGCTACCACCACCAGACCTGCACTACAAAAAAAGTAAAGGAAGTCCTTTAAGCTGAAGAAATAAAGAGCTCTGAAAATAGTAGATATGTACATAAATACAAAGGACCATTTGTTTAATTTTCTTCTTTTAAAAACTGTGATTGTTTAAAGCAAAAATTGTAATACTGCACAAATGGGTTTACAGTATATATATATATATATATTATATATACACACACATATATATCATGAAAATAACACTAATAATAGGGTGGCAAATGGAAGCACAATATTTCAAGTTTCCTATATTTTAAGTAAAGTAACTTGATATTAACCACAAGTAGAATGGGTCAACTTAAAGGTAGCTATTGCAATCCCTTTAGGAACCACTAAAAACATAATGCAAATATATATATTTTGGAGATAGGGTCTCACTCTGTTGCCCAGGCTACAGTTGTGTGCCACCATGCCTGGAGTTTTTTTTGTTTTCTTTGTTTTGTTTTGTTTTGTTTGGTAGAGATGAGGCCTTGCTATGCTGCCAGGCTGGTCTAAAGCAATCCTTCTGCTTCCACCTCCCAAAATAGTGGGATTACAGGTATGAACCACATGCCTGGCCCTGCAAAAATATGTAGATAGAAAGCCAATAGGGAATGTAGATGAAATACTAAAATATTTTAACAAAAAAGAAGGCCAGAAAGTAAGAAAACAGGAAGAACAACACCAAATAGATCAGGCAAGTAGAAAATATATAGAAAAATGGCAGACTTTAATACACCATGTCAATAATTACATTAAATGTAAAAAGAATATTCAATCAAAAGGCAGAGATTTTTAAGGGTTGGATAAAAAGCAAGAATTGGCTGGGCACAGTGGCTCATGCCTGTAATTCCAGCATTTTGAAGGCTGAGGCAGGAGGCCTGCTTAAGCCCCAAAATGTCAGACCAGCCTGGGGAACATGGTGATACCTCAACTATACCAAAAAAGAAAAAATAAAGGTGGGGGTAGTGGCACATGATTATGGGTCTAGCTACTCAAGAGGCATGAGGATCTCTTGAGCCTGGGAGGTTGAGGCTGCAGTGAGCTGGGTTTACATCACTGCACTCCAGACTGGGTGACAGAGAAAGAATTCTGTCTCAAAAAGGAAAAGAAAGAAAAAGCAGGAATCAAGCATATGCCGTCTACAATAGACACAATTTAAGTTCAAATACAAGAAAAATACATTGAAAGAAAAATATGCAAAAAAATGCAAAATGTAAACATACAAAAGCTGAAGTGGTCATAATAATATTGGTCAAAATAGACTTCAAAACAAGTGGTATTACTAGAGGAGAAGAGGAAATTTGCATTACAACAAAAAAGTCAGGCCGGTCGCAGTGGCTCACGCTTGTAATCCCAGCACTTTGGGAGGCCAAGGTGGGCAGATCACGAGGTCAGGAGATCGGGATCATTCTGGCTAACACAGTGAAACTCCCGCTCTACTAAAAATACAAAAAAATTAGCCGGGCGTGGTGGCAGGTACCTGTGGTCCCAGCTACTCGGGAAGCTGAGACAGGAGAATGGCGTGAACCAAGGAGGCAGAGCTTGCAGTGAGCCGAGATCATGCCACTGAGAGCGAGACTCCATCTCAAAAAAAAAAAAAAAACAGTCAATACAATCAGGAAGATATGGCACTTAAAAAGGCGTATGTGCCTAATAACAGATCTTCCAAATGCATTCTTAAAAACTTGACAAAATGAAAAAGCAAAATAGACAAAGCCAAAGTCATAGTAAGAGACTTTAGTGCACCTTTCTCAGGGATGAAGAGAACTGCTAGACAAGAAACCAGTAAAAGTATGGAATGTCTGAAGAACATTATCAACCACCTTCACCTACTTGACATTGATAGAACCCTGCACCAAACCACCAAACAACTGCAGAACACATTCATTTGAAGTGCAAACGGGTGTGCACCTAGTAGATCATACACTATGTCATCAAACAAATTTCAATAGATTTCTAAAGAATGAAATCTTCGAGACCACGGTGAAACCCCGTCTCTACTAAAAATACAAAAAATTAGCCGGGCGCGGTTGTGGGCGCCTGTAGTCCCAGCTACTCGGGAGGCTGAGGCAGGAGAATGGCGTGAACCCGGGAGGCGGAGCTTGCAGTGAGCCGAGATCGCGCCACTGCACTCCAGCCTGGGCGACAGAGCGAGACTCCGTCTCAAAAAAAAAAAAAAAAAAGAATGAAATCTTACAGAGCATGTCCTCTGACTGCAAAGAAAGTAAATTACAAATCCTAGCAGAATTCAATCAGTAGCAGAAATCTCACCCTGTCTAGCATCCTGAGAAACTTTTGAGGAAAATCTCCCCTCTGCAGCTTTTCAGTAAGCACTGAACTGGGGAACTTCAAAAATAAATTTTTCTTTTAAAAATAACTATCCTGTTTCCACTCTGATAAGCACATGAGCAACCATTCCTCACTTTGAGCTGATGGCAGAAAATGCAACTCCAGCTGGAGTTAGCAAAAAATAAATGCATTAGCTCATGTGAACAGAAAACCCCAGCATGAGGGTATGGTCTCACCCTCAGCCTCCCAGCTCTACTTTATTCTGTGTGGACTCCCTCTTGAGCAATGTCTTCTATGGCAGGATGGCCACTTTCATCTTCATGTCTGGCAGAAACAGAGCTAGTGTTTTCCAAGAGGCACAGCTTTTCGGTATCGCTGGTTCTGATTGGCTAAGTCCAGATCACATGACCACTCTTGACTCTGAGGTTGGCATCAATCATTCCACTCACTGAAAGGGTTGATAGTGAGTTGGTGGTTTCCCAGAGGGACATTGAGGTTGAGAAGAGAGAATGAACTGAGCAGGCAATGACAGCAGATGTGCACTCCCTGCACCCACTGGGTTTAAAGATGGTGGAGCAGGAGGTAGGGAGAAGGTTGAGGGGATCCGATGGGCAGATGAAATCCCAGTAGGTCAGAACTCACCCCAGAACCTAGCTTAACCCCCCGTGTCTTTCCAGACAATGGTCACTTTCGGGTGGGGGGCTGATTAGTGCATATGTGTACACACACACACACACACAGACACACACACGCGTTGTTTTCATTTTCTTTTCATTTTTTTCACAATGAATACAAATTATTTGATTTCTGTACTGTTTTTTGAAAACACAAATATTTCAGGCAAATACATCCGTTAGGGGCTGGAGTCTTTTTTCTTTTTTGTGGGGACATAGAGTGGTATTATGAAAAGATGCTTATCTTCAAGGTCAAAACTGTATACTCCACAGGTGCTCTTACCAGCTACAAAACATTTAGCAAGTTTCTACTTTTACCCTCAAAATAGGAATAACCTCTGATTTAATTACCTCTTAAGTTGTGGGGGAAGCCCTCACCAAAACGTGGAGCATTTGAGATAGTGCATGCAAACCGGCTTTCTATACCCAAGGTGTTTTACAAAGGAGAGAAAAGGTTCCCTGTATTTCAATTCTGGAAGCCACAGGAAAGTAACTTGCGTTCTGGAGCTCCTATTCAGAAAGGATGCTTTTCCACCCTTCAGAATCACAGCCTTCTTTCCCTCAAAGGAAGAAGCCTTTACCTGTTATATCTCTAGGCTTTAACCACTACACAAATAGAAATAACAAGAGTCGGGTAGAACCAACCCAAGGGACAGAGGCAATTAAAGATAAATCAGGCATCTTGGAAAAAGTCATTTGCAGAAACAGTTGTGTCCACAGCATGCAATATGGAGGAAATACATTAAAGCAAAAAATAATTTAATAAGCACTCACCCTCATTCTTTGTAAAGGATCGAATAGTATAAAATACTTCATTAGGCAAAGTCTCAGCGGGGAAACATGGAGTTTTTCAAAAAAAGACTTCGTAAGTTAGAGATGGAAGAAAAAAAAATAGAAGAGAGAGATGGGGAGAACATGGCTTTTGTCTGAGTGTGCAGCTTTAGAATAGGACGGGGAAGTTCAGATATGGGGAGAAGATGGTCAGGGTGCTTAAGAACCCCTCATATCCCAGGGATCCCATCATGCTAGAAACACACAAAGCCAGTGAGACAATGGCAACCTCTGCCCAGATAATCCACACACACAGAACCACATCTGATTTAAGACTCAGAAATGGCTTCAACAGTGCCATCTCCTGCCCTAAGCCGCTCTGCATTTGCTCTGGGAGGTGAGTAGAAATGCCACTGAGGAAGGTAATCATCTGATCTCCCCCCAGTTGATCCCAAAGCATTGCATGGTGCTGGGGGATCAGCTGATGCCCCCAAATGCCTGCTGATTGATGTAATGAGCATTTGGGGGTGCCAACCCAGGGTCCTTTTTCTGTTCACTTCCTACTGATACCCAGTTTTTTCTTCAGGAATCCACCTCAGCTCATGGCCCGACCCAAAATTCCAGATTGGGGCTTTTAGTGGCTGAAATAAATCCAGTTATTCCATTCCCCAGAATTGATCAGAGGTGACCCTTCTTTAATGTTGAGACAGGAACACTCACCAACTGGAGTCTGTGATATGCAGGCAGGAAACCTAAAATTGTGGGAACAACTATGGCTGCAAGAAGGGAAGTCAGCCCAAGGCCAAAGCCAGCAGACACAGAAGGACCCAGAGGGAGATCAAGCAAAATAGGGCACCTTGATCATGCCATTCCTGAAGCTGTGCTTTCCTTGATTTCCAACAGTTTATTCCAGTAGGAATACATCTTGCTTGTTTTATAGGCTGGTTGGAATTTTGCAGCTGTTTGATGTTTGCATGTTAAGAGTTCTAACTGACACTGAGCACGTTGGAGAATGAGAAAGAGTAAGACAAGAGAAAGGAAGGGAGAGCGAAATTAAGAGAGGGAAGAAAGGAGAAAAGAGAGGGAAGAAGGGAAGAAAGAAAGGGAAAAAAAGGAGAAAAGGGGAGGAAAATTAAGAAAGGGAAGAAATGAGAAGAGGCAAATAATAATAATAATAACCCAGAAGAATAAAATGTTTTTAGGGCAGTATGGGGTTGTGTAGACTAGTATGTCCAGCTCTCATATTATAGATGAGAAAACAGAGGTCCCAAGCAGTGACGTGACTCTACCAGGCCCACACCATCAGTGTGACCGAGCATGAGGACCCAAGCATCCCGGCGCTCAGCCCCCCTCTTTCTTCCCCCAAGTCGCAAATGTAGAGAAGCAGTTTTTATAACTAAAGTAGTTGTTGCTTATTACAGAGAATTTGAGATGTGCACAAAAGTAGAAAAAAGAAAAAAGCCATAATGTTACCATGCAGATATAACCATTATTAACATTTAACCAATTTTCCTGTCAGTGTTCTTCTGTATTTAAGGATCATTTTTACAGAGTTTTAAACCCTCAGTTTATATAATTGTATTCCCTGCTTTTTTCTCTTATCTCATAAGCATTAGCCATGTTACTGTATATTGTTCAGGAACAAAAATGTTTGACTTTATAATATTCAGTCAGGTAGACCCTCATTTATTTAACAATTTTCCTACCAGGGGACATATTTTTCAAATTTTCAACATTTACTTTCAAAACACTCAAAGATCCTTGCATAAAACTTTTTCGTGTGTAAGAATATTTCCTTATAATTGATTCACAGAAGTGAAATCTTAGAGTCAAAGGCCAGGAATTAGGGTTGCCACATTTAGCAACTAAAAATGTAGGATTTAAATTTTCATTTCAAATTCTTTATCTGCAATTGAAATTTAACTGGGAGTTCTGTATTTTATCTGGCAACCTTAGCAGAAATACTTTTAAAGGTTTCCGTACATATTTTCAATGCCCTCAGGTTAGAAAAGAGGGAGAATGAGGGAGTAACACCTAACATTCTATTTTGTGCCATGCACTCATTTAAATATTTTATGGCCATTTAAGTGCATTTAAGCTTTGTGTTGACCTCTAAGTTAAGGAATTATTGTGAGCCCTACTTTGCAGATGAAAAAGCAGAGGTCGACGAGGTTAAGTAAAATGTTCAAGACTACACAACTAGGACTCCGGGAAACTAAAATTGAACCTGGGCAGCCTGACTGCTACAGTGTCCCCAGAAAGCCAAGGAAAGAGTGAAACACGCCGAGAGAGGAGATTCAGACTGTGACTCTTGAGAGAAGCAGGCATCCATGGTCCTTCTTGCCTGGGTCCCCCTCGAAGTCAAAATCAGCCATGTGAGCAGCCTTTCCCGACTCGGAGACCCCATATCCTCACCACACATTAGAAGGATATTGATCATTCACTGAACACATTGGGGCAAGACAGGGATCCACACATAATGGAAACAATTTCATACAATCCATTTTAAACCTGGTCAATCCCGTCTCGAGTTCCTCTCCAGCTTCCAGGCTGGTCCTCCCCCTCTTTCAGCCTCCACACCCATCACTCCACTCAGCAAAAAACACCCCCTCTACCACCTAGACCTGCCCTCCCTGGAAAGGAAAGGTTATACTTAATAAATAGCTCAGTGTCTAACTCTACCATTTTTAAAAAATATCAAACAGTAAGGGACTTTATTCCTTCTTTCTTCCCTGTCTCCCATACATTTCCTTCCTTTCACGTCCTCCCTTCCCCATGTGACACTCACCAAGCACCAAGAAGATCTTCTTCCACCCACAGGCAATGAAGGCATCCCAGGCAATAGCCCTAGGCAGACCACAGAGGGTAGCCAGGCTGGAAGGCTTCAGACAAAGAGCTGGGAAGGCCCAGAGGGGAAACAGCACTCCCACCTGGGTAACGTGTAAGGGCTGCGCGGCGCAGGTGCCACTGAGCTGGGCACTGCAGGGCTGATAGATTTTGTACATGTAGAGATGGATTGGAATTAGGCCAGGGGTGAAAGGGAAGCAGGGGGCTGCCCCTCCCCAATGAGAACAGTTTGAGGATGCAGTTTAGGGAAAGAGAGAGCAGGGCTTGAGCCTGAAGCAGACTGAGTTCTCTGAAATCCCCATGCATACTTATCAGCAACTCCTCGTGGCTGATGCCAAAAGGGTCCTGGGTGAAGCTGGAGCTGGCTTCTGGGATCTTGTTTTGGGGAGCATCCCCACATGGCCAGGACCCCCAACCATTGCTGGGACAATATACAGTTGATATGCATGGGTTCACCCAGGCCATCTTTTAAATGACACACAAAATGCATCTAGGATTTTAAAACCGCTCATAAAAATGGATCAATCAGCACAAGGCTGAAATAATTCGTTCCTTTTGCTAGGGAAAAAAAAATAGTGCTTCTTAATTATTGTACTGATTGCCTGAGAGTTTTTTTAAAATGCAACAAAGAGGCCTCTGAAGGCCTTGTCCTTCTACCTGCCTATGGGGAAAGAATCTAATTAAAACAAAGAAAATAGATGAATATTTAATGGTATGATTTTCCCCAACTACTTTTTACTTCTCAACTTAACCCAGTGACGGCTCCAAAAATTCCTCCAACAAAGAACACGCAAAATCCCACGAGCGTGATCTGTCAGAGCAGAGTTTGCATAAACAGCTCTGTGCCTCAGAGCTGACGCCAGAGCTCCTCCCTCAAGCCAGCCGGGGCTGCCGCTTCCACAGCCCTCCGAGGATGCTCTGGCCTCCTGTCCTAAACATCCGGGGCCTTCAGAGCTGCCTGCCCCCAAGGTCAGTCCCGACACTGCCCCTTTGTTATGAGGACCTTGGGGAAGTGGCCCAAGCACAGCGGCATTGCCTACGGGTTGCCTGAAGGATGCCACGGGACCAGGTAAGTAAGCACTTAGCAGAGTACCTGACACAGAGCAGCCACTCAGCCAATGACTGGATGGCATTTGTGACTGTAACACGCTTGGAGACCAAGGTCCAGGGGTGAGGGAGGGTGATTTTTACAGGTTGGTGGTAGAGCCATTGTGAATTACTCCTCCCCGTATTCTTAATTACCTCCCATGTGTTGGCCTCCAGTGCTGGCTGTATTCTCTGCCACTGGAGAATGGTCCTTCTTGCCTGCACTTCTGTGCTCATCACTTTGGCCTCACAAATGCCTGTGGCTCACCTCGGGACCTACCTTCATTCATCCTATTCTAGACTGGATAGGTATCCTTCTATATATCTGCTAAATTAGTTTTGATTCTAAGAGACAGAAAGTTTAAGCACACTGACTTAAGCCAAAAGGGGACTTCATTACTGAAATACCCTAGGGTAGGATTTCAGGCATGGCTGGATCCAGGGGCTGGACTGATGTCCCCAGAGCTTGCTTCTCCCTCTGGCTTCTCTCTCCTGCAGCCTCGATTTTCAGATAAGCTGTCCTCTAGGTTTTGCAAGATGGTTCTTGAAGCTCTCACCCCTCATCTAAGCAAGTAAGCAAGTCACCCCCACTCACAACCTGCCACAGGGCTCCCAGAAAAAGTTCCATCATAGTTTATAGACTCAGGTAGAGTGGGCAACATGCCCATTCCTGAACCAATTGCCATGTCCAGAGGCATGTGATGGACGACTGGCAGGGCTATTTCCTTTGAGTTCCCATGAGTATCATTAGTGCCTCTACCCATGAGTCACCCAGAAGCAGCAAAGGGTGGGTTGTTCTGTAGTTTTCTTAGCCAGAACAAATTTTCAATAATAAATCTGTACTTCTGCACTGGAGAACAGTGAAATGTGACTGCAGGCGGTGATCACACAAGGAGACTAACACATCAAATTCAGCCCTCCGATGGACGGAGCGTGTCTGCACTGGATCTTCGAATGGGGATTCATTATCAGCATGAAACTTTGGCAGAGTTCCCACAGACATTCAGGTTCCCAGCTTCCTTGGTAAAATTGGGTTGTGGCCAGAGGGGCATGTCCCTGGCTCTGCCCTGCTAGTCTTTGCAGCAGGCCACAGAACCTGCCTTCACTGCTCTCAGTTACTGCCTGGGTGCTGTGTCCAGCTAAGTTTGCAACCCCTGGTGGAAGTCCACTCAGGGTTCATGAGAATCCCCCTCAGTCTAGAGCACTGTTCACAGTGAGCGCCTCCTTGCAGGAGCCCTCACACTAGGAATGCCACTTCTCTCATCTCCAAAGAGTGTCACAGCAGGCCCGGGAGGCGGATGGGCCGTTTGGGGGAAGGAAGCTGAAGATTGATGAGGTTGAAGGATACCGAGGTAGAAACAAGTGTTAACCTGCGTAGCCCAGGCAGTGGGAGGTAGGAGAGGTGGGCTTTTCCTCAGACCCTATCCCTGGGTCTAAAATGGAAGAAACCTAGATATAGGACCCTATGAAATCCAAAAGGGGAGCAATTAAAGGTGTGTGGGGCCAGGCGCGGTGACTCACACCTGTAATCCCAGCACTTTGGGAGGCTGAGGTAGGAAGATCACTTGAGGTCAGGAGTTCAAGACCAGCCTGGCCAAGATGGTGAAACCCCGTCTCTACTAAAAATACAAAAGTTAGTTGGGCTTGGTGGTGGGTGCCTATAATCCCAGCTACTTGGGAGGCTGAGGCAGAGAATTGCTTGAACCCGGGAGGCGGAGGTTGCAGTGAGCCGAGGTCGCACCACTGCACTCCAGCCTGGGCGACAGAGCAAGACTATCTCAAAAAAAAAAAAAAAAAAAAAAAAAGAGCGTGGTCAGCAACTTCTGTCTCCACCTTCCCCATCTCCCTGCCTAGTGGGAGGACAGGAGCAGCACCAGGATGGCAGACAGAACACCTAGGCTGCTGGGCAGTTTCACCTTCCCTCCATCCACACCTATCCCCACAACCCTGGGGGCCCCCCTGAAAATCAGTCTCTCAGGCTGAGAGCTGTTCTGTAGGCGTGGGGTGGGGCTGGTGTTCAGGTAAGCTAGCCCAGATGACAGCAAGGCAGACGGCTTTCTCAAAAGTAAAATACAGCCGGGCACGATGGCTCACACCTGTAATCCCAGCACTTCAGTAGGCCAAGGCAAGAGGATTGCTTGAGGCCAGGAGTTCTAACCAGCCTGGGCAAATAGCAAGACCACCAAATTTTAAAAAAATTAGCTGGACATGGTGGCACACGCCTGTTCCAGCTATTTGGGAGGCTGAGCAGGAGGATCACTTGAATCCAGGAGTTTCAGGCTGTTGTGGGTTATGGTCACACCACTGTACTCCAGCCCGGGGAACAGGGGAAGATTGTCTCTAAATTAAAAAAAAAAAAAAAAAGTAATCAATTTCTCTCTTGTGGTGGCATCTCACTCCCACATACACCCTAAATCTGCCCCTTCCTCTCCACCTGTTTTGACTTCAGCCTAGACCTAGCCCCATCATTCTTACCTGGACAGCTGCTGCTTCTTTTTAACTATTATGATTATTTTCAGACATAGAGTCTCATGCTGTCACTCAGACTGGAGCGCAGTGGTGCAATCATAGCTCACTGCTAGCTCAATCTCCTGGGCTCGAGCAATCCTCCCACCTCGGCCTCCCGAGTAGCTGGGACCACAGGCACGAACCATTGTGACTGGCCAGCTCCTTTCTTTCTCCCGGGCTCCCAAGAGCCACTCTTGCCCTGCCACACACCTACAGCCTACTTCAAATCTGCAAATGGCTTCTGATTTCACAGGCATAAAATCCTTACTATTTGCAGAGGCCTAAGAGGCCTTTAGTGATGCATCTCCCTTCATTTTTGCCGCTTTCCTGCCCCGTGTCATATGCTGGGGGTGCCTCACGACTTCCACCTGTGCGTTGCTGAGGAGCAGTGCCCTGCTCTACGCTCCACCCCATGGCCTAGAACTGCACCTGTCACAGAGTGGATGCCGAATGAAGGAATCAATACATGAATGCATGAATGAATGAACATGATTCGGAAACAATTTGAGCAGTCTGAACTTCTGTTTATCAGTAAGGACAACTATTTGTGAATCCCTATAGACTTCTTTTAAAAATTTAGCTGGGGTACAAGGATGGTACAGGGAAACGGGAAAGTTGGCATTATTTTACAGTTTATTTAATTCTCTCCTCCTGCTGGCACTAATTTAATTCATCTCCATAGCTAACGGAAGGATGGAACTGAAATATTAACCTCAAAGGCAGTGCGGAAGCAGATAATGGGGCTGTTCCTGCAAGCACAGAGTGGAAAGATAAAAGAGAGGGACGGCTGCTTCCAGAGGAGAATTACGGGGGGAGAGAGGTATAGAAGCCTTTTTTCTAATGGTTCATTTTCTTTCTCTTTAGTCCAAAGTGATAAAAGCAAATAAATTTGTGTATAGAATCACAGACATAGTACAGGACCATTATAAAAACACATCTTCCCAGTGAAACTTTGTCAGAAGTTCTTAATGTCGAAAGCGTGCAAAGTGGATTAAAATATCACAGGCAAGCAGCAGAGATTGTCAAAACGACAGAATATTATTAAACCTGTATATTTATCCCTTCATTTTCATCTCCACACGAGACCCCAGCGTGGTGCTGTTTCTGTGCGAAGCCCTCGGCCACGTGGCCCGCTGAATGTGGGCGGGGAACCTGCCTGGGCAGAGCTCAAAATGCCTTCCCAGCTCCCCCGCCTCTGGCTTGAACAGAGTCCAGTCGAAGAGTCGGAATACACAGAGAAAGCGGCCCTTGTGCCTGGGTGACATGTAGCTGGCATTCCTTCCCTCCTGAGGGAACTGCTGGGCAGTGACAGCAGAAAACACTGCAGGGAGAAGGGGCGGGAGTGCAGGGCCAGCTGTGAGGTTTGCATGGGGTGGCTGCTTCTGTCTGCAGGGTCCCTGGGAAAGAAGAGCAGGTGGGCGCCTCGAGGCTCCTTTCTCTCTGCGTGAGTCCTAGCAGCTACCACTGATGGCGCGTATCCTCTGTGCCTGGCTGCGTACCTGGGCTTTGGACACATTCTCTCACTTATCCTCATCATGGCCCCCTGAGGAGGGAGCTGTTGTCCTCCCCGTTTGAGAGATGAGAAAACCAAGGATTAGAGGCCAAGAACTTGGCCAGGGTCTGCAGCTGACACCTGATGGCACCAAGTTAGAGCCCAGCTCTGCCCGATTCCAAAACAAAGCAGTACCTCCGTGGTGCCCCCTCTAAGGCGGCTCCAGGGGTAAAAAGCATGGAGTTACTGTGACGCATAGATATGGATACAGAAGGCTCTCCAGGACAGCATGTCCAGGGCGCAGGCAGCTGCAGAGCAGTGGCTCCAGTGGCTCCAGGCTGGAAGAGCTCAACACGTCTGCATTGGCTTATAACAGCTCGGGAAAAGTGCTTGGCGGGGACAGGTGCGCCAGCAGTTTGGAGCTGGGGGATGGAGGCAGCAAGGGAAGCAAGACCTGCATTTCACTGTTGACCCTGTTGTGCTGTTTGAATTTGTCTTTCTGTGTGCATGGATTTGAAAACACATATGGTAAAACAACGTGAAAAGTAACTCAGCTAGATGGAAAAAAGAAGCCCGAGAGGTCACCTCCTCACCTGACCTCTCCCTGTTGCACACATACCTTGCTTTCATCTGCCAGGCTGGGGTTGCCCAGGCCCCTGCCTCGTTTCTGAGCCAGGATCTCCTCAGGGCTCTTTCTCCGTTCACTCCAATGCCTGCTCTCCTCTCCCTTTCAGCGCAAGTCTTGCTCCTTTTCAGCCTCAGATCTATTTCTGCCTCCTCCAGGCAGTCTTCCCTGACTACCCCAAGCCCTCTGTCCTCTCTCAAGATGGTGCTCAGCAAAGAAAACTTTCCTGTCTATAGCCCAGACACACAGCCTCACTGATATGGTTTGGATCTGTGTCCCCATCCAAATCTTATGCTCACTTGTGATCCGCAGTGTTGGAGGTGGGGCCTTTTGGGAGGTGATTCGATCTTGGGGGTGGTTTCTAATGGATTAGCACCATCCCCCTAGTGCTGCTCTCATGATAGAGTTCTCACGAGATCTGGTTGTTTAAAAGTGTAGCTCCTTTCCCCTCTCTCTCTTCCTCCTGCTCTGGCCAGGTAAGACGTGCCTGCTTCCCCTTCACCTTCTGCCGTACGCCATGATTAAAAGTTTCCTGAGGCCTCCCAAGAAGCCATCACGCTTCTTACACAGCCTGCAGAACTGTGAGCTAATTAAACATCTTTTCTTTATTAATTGCTTGTCTCAGATTTTTTTTCTTCCTGTTTTTCTTTCTTTCTTTTTTTTTTTTTTTTTTTTTATTACGCTTTAAGTTCTAGGGTATACGTGCACAACGTGCAGGTTTGATACATAGGTATGCATGTGCCATGTTGGTTTGCTGCACCCATCAACTCATTATTTACATTAGTTATTTCTCCTAATGCTATCCCTCCCCCAACCTCTATCTCCCAACACGCCACAGTGTGTGATGTTCCCTGCCCTGTGTCCAAGTGATCTCATTGTTCAATTCCCATCTATGAGTGAGAACGTGCAGTGTCTGGTTTTCTGTCCTTGTGATAGTTTGCTGAGAATGACGGTTTCCAGCTTCATCCATGTCCCTGCAAAGGACATGGACTCATCCTTTTTATGGCTGCATAGTATTCCATGGTGTATATGTGCCATATTTTCTTAATCCAGTCTATCATCTAACATTTGGGTTGGTTCCAAGTCTTTGCTATTGTGAATAGTGCTGCAATAAACGTACGTGTGCACATGTCTTTATGGTAGCTTGATTTATAATCTTTGGGTGCATACCCGGTAATGGGATTGCTGGGTCAAATGGTAATTCCAGTTCTAGATCCTTGAGGAATCACCACACTGTCTTCCACAGTGGTTGAACTAATTTACACTCCCATCAACAGTGTAAAAGCTTTCCTATTTCTCCACATCCTCTCCAGCATCTGTTGTTTCCTGACTTTTTAATGATCGCTATTCTAACTGTCGTGAGATGGTATCTCATTGTGGTTTTGATTTGCATTTCTCTGATGACCAGTGATGATGAGCATTTTTTCATGTGTCTGTTGGCTGCATAGATGTCTTCTTTTGAGAAGTGTCTGTTGATATCCTTTGCCCACTTTTTGATGGGGTTGTTTGTTTGTTTTTTCTTATAAATTTGTTTGCATTCTTTGTAGATTCTGGATATTAGCCCTTTATCAGATGGGTAGATTACAAAAATTTTCTCCCATTCTATAGGTTACCTGCTCACTCTGATGATAGTTTATGTTGCCGTGCAGAAGCTCTTTAGGCTAATTAGATCCCATTTGTCTATTTTGGTTTTTGTTGCCATTGCTTTTGGTGTTTTAGTCATGAAGTCCTTGCCCATGCCTATGTCCTGAATGGTATTGCCTAGGTTTTCTTCTAGCGTTTTTATGGTTTTAGGTCTAACTTTTAAGTCTTTAATCCATCTTGAATTAATTTTTGTATAAGGTGTAAGGAAGGGATCCAGTTTCAGCTTTCTACATATGGCTAGCCAGTTTTCCCAGCACCAGGGAATCCTATCCCCATTTCTTGTTTTTGTCAGGTTCGCCAAAGAGCAGATGGTTATAGATGTGCGGTGCCATTTCTGAGACCTCTGTTCTGTTCCTTTGGTCTATTTATCTGTTTTGATACCAGTACCATGCTGCTTTGGTTACTGTAGCCTTGTAGTATAGTTTGAAGTCAAGTAGTATGATGCCTCCAGCTTTGTTCTTTTTGCTTAGGATTGTCTTGGCAATGTGGGCTCTTTTTTTGGTTCCATATGAACTTTAAAGTAGTTTTTTCCAATTCTGTGAAGAAAGTCATTGGTAGCTTGATGGGGTTGGCATTGAATCTATAAATTACCTTGGGCAGTATGGCCATTTTCATGATATTGATTCTTCCTATCCATGAACATGGAATATTCTTCCATTTGTTTGTGTCCTCTTTTATTCCCTTGAGCAGTGGTTTGTAGTTCTCCTTGAAGAGATCCTTCACATCCCTTGTAAGTTGGATTCCTAGGTGTTTTATTCTCTTTGTAGCAATTGTGAATGGGAGTTCACTCATGATTTGGCTCTCTGTTTGTCTGTTAATGCTGTATAGGAATGCTTGTGATTTTTGCACATTGATTTTGTATCCTGAGACTTTGCTGAAGTTGCTTATCAGCCTAAGGAGATTTTGGGCTAAGATGATGGGGTTTTCAAATATACAATCATGTCATCTGCAAACAGGGACAATTTGACTTCCTCATTTCCTAATTGAATACGCTTTATTTCTTTCTCTTGCCTGATTGCCCTGGCCAGAACTTCCAACACTACATTGAATAGGAGTGGTGAGAGAGGGCATCCTTCTCTTGTGCCAGTTTTCAAAGGGAATGCTTCCAGTTTTTGCCCATTCGGTATGATATTGGCTGTGGGTTTGTCATAAATAGCTCTTGTTATTTTGAGATATGTTCCATTAATGCCTAGTTTATTGAGAGTTTTTAACATGAATGGCTGTTGAATTTTGTTGAAGGCCTTTTCTGCATCTGTTGAGATAATCATGTGGTTTTTGTCTTTGGTTCTGTTTATGTGATGGATTACGTTTACTGATTTGCATATGTTGAACCAGCCTTGCATCCCAGGGATGAAGCCAACTTGATCGTGGTGGATAAGCTTTTTGATGTGCTGCTGGATTTGGTTAGCCAGTATTTTATTGAGGATTTTTGCATCGATGTTAATCAGGGATTTTGGTCTAAAATTCTCTTTTTTTTGTTGTGTCTCTTCCAGGCTTTGGTATCAGGATGATGTTGGCTTTATAAAATGAGTTAGGGAGGATTCCCTCTTTTTCTATTGATTGGAATGGTTTCAGAAGGAACAGTACCAGCTCCTCTTTGTACCTCTGGTAGAATTTGGCTGTGAATCCATCTGATCCTGGACTTTTTTTGATTGATAGGCTATTAATTATTGCCTCAATTTCAGAGCCTGTTATTGGTCTATTCAGAGATTCAACTTCTTCCTGGTTTAGTCTTGGGAGGGTGTATGTGTCCAGGAATTTATTCATTTCTTCTAGATTTTCTAGTTTAGAGGTGTTTACAGTATTCTCTGATGGTAGTTTGTATTTCTTTGGGGTGGGTGGTGATATCCCCTTTGTCATTTTTTGTTGTATCTATTTGATTCTTCTCTCTTTTCTTCTTTGTTAGTCTTGCTAGCGGCCTATCAATTTTGTTGATCTTTTCAAAAAACCAGCTCCTGGATTCACTGATTTTTTGAAGGGTCTTTTGTGTCTCTATCTCCTTCAGTTCTGCTCTGATCTTAGTTATTTCTTGCCTTCTGCTAGCTTTTGAATTTGTTTGCTCTTGCTTCTCTAGTTATTTTAATTGTGATGTTAGGGTGTCAATTTTAGATGTTTCCTGCTTTCTCTTGTGGGCATTTAGTGCTATAAATTTCCCTCTACACACTGCTTTAAATGTGTCCCAGAGATTCTGGTACGTTGTGTCTTTGTTCTAGTTGGTTACAAAGAACATCTTTATTTCTGCCTTCAGTTCATTATTTACACAGTAGTCATTCAGGAGCAAGTTGTTCAGTTTCCATGTAGTTGTGCAGTTTTGAGTGAGTTTCTTAATCCTGAGTTCTAATTTGATTGCATTGTGGTCTGAGAGACAGTTTGTTGTGATTTCTGTTCTTTTACATTTGCTGAGGAGTGCTTTACTTCCAATTATGTGGTCAATTTTAGAATAAGTGCAATGTGGTGCTGAGAAGAATATATATTATGTCGATTTGTGGTGGAGAGTTCTGTAGATGTCTGTTAGGTCTGCTTGTTGCAGAGCTGAGTTCAAGTCCTGGATATCCTTGTTAACCTTCTGTCTCGTTGATCTGTCTAATATTGACCCTGGTGTGTTAAAGTCTGCTATTATTATTGTGTGGCAGTCTAAGTCCCTTTGTAGGTCTGTTAGGACTTGATTTATGAATCTGGGTGCTCCTGTTAGGACTTGATTTATGAATTGGGTACATATATATTTAGGATAGTTAGCTCTTCTTGTTGAATTGATCCCTTTATCATTATGTAATGGCCTTATTTGTCTCTTTTGATCTTTGTTGGTTTAAAGTCTGTTTTATCAGAGACTAGGATTGCAACTCCTGCTTTTTTTTTGCTTTCCATTTGCTTAGTAGATCTTCCCCCATTCCCTTATTTTGAGCCTATGTGCGTCTTTGCATGTGAGATGGGTCTCCTGAATACAGCACACTGATGGGTCTTGACTCTGTATCCAATTTGCCAGTCTGTGTCTTTTAACTGGGGCATATAGCCCATTTACATTTAAGGTTAATATTGTTATGTGTGAATTTGATCCTGTCATAATGATGTTCGCTGGTTATTTTGCCCATTAATTGATGCAGTTTCTTCATAGCATTGATGGTCTTTACAACTTGGCATGTTTTTGCAGTGACTGGTACTGGTTGTTTCTTTCCATATTTGGTGCTTCCTTCAGGAGCTCTTGTAAGGCAGGCCTGGTGGTGACAAAATCTCTCAGCATTTGCTTGTCTGTAAAGGATTTTATTTCTCCTTCATGTATGAAGCTTAGTTTGACTGGATATGAAATTCTGGATTGAAAATTCTTTTCTTTAAGAATGTTGAATATTCTCCCCCACTCTCTTCTGGCTTTTAGGGTTTCTGCTGAGAGATCCGCTGTTAGTCTGATGGGCTTCCCTTTGTGGGTAACTCGACCTTTCTCTCTGGCTGCCCTTAACACTTTTTCCTTCATTTCAACCTTGGTGAATCTGACAATTATGTGTCTTGGGGTTGCTCTTCTCGAGGAGTATCTTTGTGATGTTCTCTGTATTTCCTGAATTTGAATGTTGGCCTGCCTTTCTAGGTTGGGGACATTCTCCTGGATAATATCCTGAAAAGTGTTTTCCAACTTGGTTCCATTCTCCCCATCACTTTCAGGTACCAATCAAATGTAGATTTGGTCTTTTCATATAATCCCATATTTTTTGGAGGCTTTGTTCATTTCTTTTTACTCTTTTTTCTCTAACCTTGTCTTCTCACTTTATTTCATTAATTTGATCTTCAATCACTGATACCCTTTCTTTCACTTGATTGAATTGGCTATTGAAGCTTGTGCATGCATCATGAAGTTCTCGTGCCATGGTTTTCAGCTCCATCAGGTCATTTAAGTTCTTCTCTACACTGTTCATTCTAGTTTTAGCCATTCGTCTAATCTTTTTTCAAGGTTTTTTGCTTTCTTGCGATGGGTTTGAACATCCTCCTTTAGCTCGGAGAAGTTTGTTATTACTGACCTTCAAAGCCTACTTTTGTCAACTCATCAAAGTCATTTTCCATCCAGCTTTGTTCCATTGCTGGTGAGATGCTGCGATCCTTTGGAGGAGAAGAGGCACTCTGATTTTTAGAATTTTCAGCTTTTCTGCTCTGGTTTCTCCCCATCTTTGTGGTTTTATCTACCTTTGGTCTTTGATCTTGGTGACCTACAGATGGGGTTTTGGTGTAGATAACCTTTTGGTTGATGTTGACGCTATTCCTTTGTGTTTGTTAGTTTTCCTTCTAACAGTCAGGTCCCTCAGCTGCAGGTCTGTTGGAGTTTGCTGGAGGTCCACTCCAGACCCTATTTTCCTGGGTATCTGTTGGCACCCACTGGGAGGTGTCTCCCAGTTAGGCTACACAGGGATCAGGGATCCACTAGAAGAGGCAGTCTGTCTGTTCTCACAGCTCAAACGCGGTGCTGGGAGAACCACAACTCTTTTCAGAGCTGTCAGACAGGGATGTTTAAGTCTGCAGAAGTTGTCTGCCTCATTTTGTTCAGCTATGCCCTGCTCACAGAGGTGGAATCTAGATACAGTAGGCCTTGTTGAGCTGTGGTGGGCTCCGCCTAGTTCCAGCTTCCCAGCTGCTTTGTTTACCTACTCAAGCCTCAGCAATGGTGGATGCCCCTCCCCAGTCAGGCTGCCACCTTGCAGTTCGATCTCAAACTGCTGCACTAGCAGTGAGGAAGGCTGTATGGGCATGGGACCTGCCGAACCAGGCACATGAGAGAATTTCCTTGTCTGCTGGTTGCTAAGACCTTGGGAAAAGTACAGTATTTGGACAGGAGTGTCCTGTTTTTCCACGTAGTCTGTCACAGCTTCCTTTGGCTAGGAAAGGGAAATCCCCTGAACCCTTGTGCTTCCTGGGTAAGGCAATGCCCCACCCTGCTTCAGCTCGCCCTGTGTGGGCTGCACCTACTGTCCAATCAGTCCCAGTGAGAAGAACCAGGTACCTCAGTTGGAAATGCAGAAATCACCCATCTTCTGTGTCGATCATGCTAGGAACTGCAGACCGGAGATGTTCCTATTCAGCCATCTTGGAACACCCCCCCACCCCGCCCTTTTTTGTTTTTTGTTTTTTTTGAGATGGAGTTTCACTCTGTTGCCCAGGCTGGAGTGCAGTGGCATGATCTTGGCTCACTGCAACCTCTGCCTCCCGAGTTCAAGCAATTCTCCTGCCTCAGCCTCCCCAGCAGCTGGGATTACAAGTGCCCATAACCATGCTTGGCTAATTTTTTTTGTATTTTTAGTAGAGATGGGGTTTTACCATGTTGGCCAGGCTAGTTTCGAACTCCTGACCTCAAGCGATTCACCCACTTCAGCCTCCCAAAGTGCTAGGATTACAGACCTGAGCCACTGCACCTGGCATCAGATATTTCTTGATAGCAATGCAAGAACAGACTAAGAACAGGTCACATTCTATCCTTCCTTCATCCCCTCCTCAGTGCATTGGGAAGTTCAGAAGAAACATCTGTGTTAAGGTTAACTGGGCACCTGCTATCCACAGAACCGAATGCGCTGAGCTCAGTGTGAAGCTAAGGGCTGGGCCTGGGGCTGGGGGCTGTTCAGGTCAGGCAAGGGAAGGAAGAGAGGAAGGGCCATTTTGAGGGCTGGCTCTCCGTTTAGCAAGGGTGACCTAAGTAGAGTCAGCGCAGAGAGATCCAGGTTTGCAAGGCACGAATCTTATACAATCTGGGGACCCAGTTTAAGAAAAAGAGTATAATATTATAAATACTAAATTTTGTATGAAAATGAATTTATATTATGAGAATATAAATCACAACAAATATTAGAGGCTTAGACATTCAGGTCCCTTTTCAGATTTCTTTAGGCAATTTGCCAGAAATACTTCTGCAGACACATTTTATGATCGCCCTGGCCCTCCTCCCCACCCAGAGCTCTGCTGAAGTCCCAAGCTGCCAGCAGATGAGAGGGCCTGATGCTTCATTAACTTCATAATCAATTCATCTCTTTGGAGAAGATCCACCATGCCAGGCTGCCTTCGTGAAGAATGAAAATGACAAATCAACAAAAACCAGCTGTGATCCAGTGAACCCAGCTCCTGTGATCCAGCCCAGTGCCCTCCTGGCCCTGGGAGGGGCAGAGCAGCTCACAGCAAGCCTCAGCCTTGAAAAGCTGGGTTAGAATCCTTGGCACTCAGGCCAGGCCTGGTGCATAGGAGAGACTCAGCAAAAGGTACATGAATGCGTGGATGATAGAGAGTAGCTGTAGGGAGAAATCAGCCGGCAAGGCTTTACAGGAGAGAGGGCTCAGAGCCTGATGGCTCTACCTGTGCATTTAATCAAATATTTAAGAAGAAATAATGCCAACTGTACACCTCTACACTCACTCTTCTAGAAAACAGAAGAGTAGAAATGACACTCTGACCCAGCTTCATTAAACTAGAGTCAGATATTTGGTAGCACGTATTTTTTTTTTTTTTTTTTTTTGAGATGGAGTCTCAGGCTGTCACCCAGGCTGGAGTGCAGTGGCACGATCTTGGCTCACTACAACCTCCACCTCCCAGGTTCTAGTGATTCTCCTGCCTCAGCCTTCCGAATAGCTGGACTTACAGGTGTGCACCACCACGCCCAGCTAATTTTTGTATTTTTAGTAGAGACGGAGTTCTACCATGTTGACCAGGCTGGTCTCAAACTCCTGACCTCAAGCGATCTGCCCACCTTCGCCTCCCAAAGTGCTGGGATTGCAGGCGTGAGCCACCGTGCCTGGCCAGTATCATGTATTTCTGATACCAAAGCCAGACAGAGAAATTTCAGGGAAAGCCCAAATTACTCATTAAAGAACCACTGCATATGTGCTAGAATGTCTGAAATGTGAAAGTATTGACTGTGGGGAGAATGTGGAGCAACTGGAAATCTAAGCCACAGCTGGTGGGATGTAAAACAGTGCAATCACTTTGGAAAACAGATGGAAAGTTTCTTTAAAAATTAAACACACACAAAAAAGACATACATGTTTCATGTAACCCCATGATTTCACTGTTAAATATTTATCCAATAGAAATGAAAACATAGGGCCAGGCATGGTGGCTCACGTCTGTAATCCCAGCACTTTGGGAGGCTGAGGTGGGTAGATCGCTTGAGTCAGGAGTTCAAAACCAGCCTGGTCAGCATGGTGAAACCCCGTCTCTACTAAAAACACAAAAATTAGCCAGGCTTGGTGGCAGGTGTCTGTAATCCCAGCTAATTGGGAAGCTAAGGCAGGAGAATCGCTTGAACCTGGGAGGTGGGAGTTGCAGTGAGCCGAGATCATGCTATTGCACTCCAGCCTGGGCAACAGAGTGAGACTCTGTCTCAAATAAAAAAAAAAAAAAAAAGAAAGAAAGACAACATAGATGTTTTCATACAAACACTTGTGTGTGAATGTTCCTAATACTTTTATTCCTGCGAAACCCAGCACTGAAGCGAGCATCCATCAGTGCATGAACAGATGCAGAAGCTATGGCATGGCCATATAATGGAGTGTTATCCAGCAATAAAGAGTCTCAAAATAGGATTGTAAACTAGTTCAACCATTGTGGAAAACAGTATGGCAATTCCTCAAGGATCTAGAACTAGAAATGCCATATGACCCAGCCATCCCATTACTGGGTATATACCCAAAGGATTATAAATCATGCTGCTATAAAGACACATGCACACGTATGTTTATTGCATCACTATTCACAATAGCAAAGACTTGGAATCAACCCACATGTCCATCAGTGACAGACTGGATTAAGAAGATGTGGCACATATACACCATGGAATACTATGCAGCCATAAAAAGGGATGAGTTTGTGTCCTTTGTAGGTACATGGATGCAGCCGGAAACCATCATTCTCAGCAAACTATGGCAAGAACAGAAAACCAAACACTGCATGTTCTCACTCATAGGTGGGAATTGAACAATGAGATCACTTGGACTCGGGAAGGGGTACGTCACACACTGGGGCCTATTATGGGGAGAGGGGAGGGGGGAGGGATAGCACTGGGAGTTATACCTGATGTAAATGACGAGTTGATGGGTGCTGACGAGTTGATGGGTGCAGCACACCAACATGGCACAAGTATACATATGTAACAAACCTGCACGTTGTGCACATGTACCCTAGAACTTAAAGTATAAAAAAAAAAAAGAGTCTCAAAATAATTGTACTCAGTGAAAAAAGCCAGACACAAAGAGTGCGGACTAATTGATGCCATTTACATGAAATTCTAGAGCAGGCACACTAATCTGCAGTGACACCAAGCATCTCGTGTTTGCTTGAGGCCAAGAATGAAGGGTGAGATTGACTGCAAAAAAAAGAGAATTTTGGGGGGTGATGAAAATATGCTACATCTCAGTTGGGGGGAAGTGGTCACGGGAGTGTTTGTCAAAACCTAAAATGTACAATGAAGTTTATTTTAAACTTGAATAAATATAAATGAATAAAAATACACAGTTTCAAGCTCTACTCCTAAATATTTTGATTTAATATTTAATGTCTGGATAGATAGAGCCTAGGTATTTTTTATAATGCTCTCCTGGTGCTTCCAGGGTGAGACCCAGGTTGGTGAAGGAATTGGACTTAACTTTTGAAAAGGTTAATGGAGTCAAGTCACTTCTCTGCTCAAATATTTACAAACACATCCCATTTCCATCTCTGCAGTCTCGTCTTAGAATACTCTGTGTCTCTCTCACTGTGACTCTACCACCTGGCCTCTCACCCATTCCCTTATTGTCCCCAGTGGTTCTGCTGGTTCAGGCCGCATGCTGCCCTTTGGCCTGTGATGCTCTTCCCTGCACAGAGCCACATGATTTCTGACATTCATGGCACCTCCTTCAGCAAGGCCTCCCCTGACCTCTCCATCTGTGGTCACCCTCCATCCCCAGGATCTCTCTTCATTTCTTTGTTTCCTTTTCTTCACAGTACTTATTGCTTTGTAAAATAATCTAGCTATTTCATTACTTGTGATTCACCCTCTCCATAGTTTATAAACACACTGAGAGCAGGAGCTTTGTCTGTCTTGTTTCTGCAGAATCTTGTCCCCCAAATGGTGCACATAAGTGCTTAATAAAATCCAGCTGGATAAATAAGCTCACAGAGTTGTTGTGAGGTAGTGAAACTGAAAGATTCACCATTGACCACTGAAGAAAAATTACAGAAAAGGTTGAATAAATCTTAGAATGGTACTACAAGCAGTGAAGGAAATGCAGCGCTGCATTTTCTTCTTTAACTTTCTGATATTTTCCTAAATCTTTGCAAAGAGCAAAAATTGTCATGAACTCCTATGAGTACATCTGTCCAGCCAATCAGCCACCATCCGCCTCTCCAGAAACCACCATACGGATTCACATGGAGGAGCCCCACCAAGGCAGTCCTTTTATACCCCATCCTCCCTGGACACAGCTAATTGGAGAAGCAGTGGACACCTTACCCTTCCTGGACCAATCAGATCCTCTGTAGGTGGCTGGCTAAGGTGGGAAGTTAGCTGGCTCCCCCTAGTGAAGGGAGAAGGGGCTAAGAAAGTGGAATGTGTTGCACCAGTGGGAGGGGAGCAGGGCAAATGTGGAAAGGAGCAGGCTAGATCACAGGGCTCTCCTGTTCCAAGGCCTGCTTAGCTCAAACACATCCTCACCTTAGAATTCCCTCTCCTAGAAACTACCCATTATGTTTTGTTTTGTTTGTTATATTTTTTGCTTAGGCTCACTTGAGTGCTTCTCTTACTTGGTACAAGAAGGATTGTAACTAATCAAACCTCTATTACTGTAATAATAAGAAAAATAGTGCTATAAGAATTCAGTTTACACGCAAACATTTTTAATACGAGTACGTATTTACAACCAGAACATAATGAGAGGTCCTCTTGTAGTTTCTATCTTGCCATTCTTGACTTGCAAGTTCTCTCTCCTCTAGTCCAGGATTCCCTTGGAAATGTCTGATTTCCAAACCAAAGCCAGAGCTGTGGGGATGCTGATGGTGATGTGGGTGACTGGGTCCCAGGTTGTCTTTGCTGTGTGTGGGAGCAGCCGTCCCTGAAGACACTAGTGCCCCATGCCCACTCAGCACTAATTTGAGCTGTGACACCATTTTCCAAGCTGTCACCACCTCCAGCCACAACAGAACCTCTCTCGGGGGAGCAGGGAGGGTTGGTATTCAATTTCCCTCCTCTGCTTCTCAAGAGCCGAGTTCCCAAGTTCAAAGACATCTATCATGGTGAGTGATGGATTGTATTTCAGAGCAGGTTGGCAGCAGGAGGGAATTGGATTTAGAAACAACCATCTGGCTTTTGCAACTGTGTGCCCTTTGGCCTGCTCAGCGTCAAGCCGGCTGTCGCACAATCTGAATGACGCCGGGAGCAGACCCGGCTCTCGTGTCCAGCCCAGACAGGTCTCTGTGCTGGAGAAGCAGACAGCACTCAGGAAGCTGGTGAGGACCCCGTGGGGCTGCTCATGGAGGGAGATGGGGCCGAGCACAGAGACTTTTTTGAGAGCCAACTATGTGCTGGGCAATGGGGAGACAGACTGAGGAAGACAAAATGCCTGCCTACCAACAACACTGATTCATTCATTCATTTACTTATTCATTCATTCATTCATTCAAAATTATTTAGTTTGTTGTGTGTGTGTGCCTACTAGGCCCAGGCATTGGCAAGTTTGCTTCCCACTGCACAATGAGCAGCTCGTTGTCTCCAAAATTGCACTCTCTGGGCTCAGATGCCAGCTCCATTGCCTTGTTTGTTGTGCAACACAGGTAAGTGGTGTTGATTGGTGGTCGAACATCAGCGCCTTCCCTCTCTACAGCTCTGTGTCCTCCCCTGCTGGTTGGGAGTAATAATAACACCCATCTATCTATGGTCTCTGAAACATTGTCAACAAGGGACCTGTGAGTAGTAAATGCTCACTAATATTAGCTGGTAGTACTTTTTGTTTGTTTGTTTTTGTTTTTGCTGTTACCACTTTTATTGTGTCCATGCATTCTTTATTCAAACACAATTCTTTGACCACCTTTTTACCTGACTTATCAATTGCTGCGATATCCTTACACCATCCATTTTAGTAGCCATTTAACAGATTTTAATGCAATAGCTCACACTAATAAGGGGTGTCCCTCTTCGCATGTAATCTCCCCTGGGTCCGCATAAGCTGGGGCTCTGGGTGGTTCCAGAGTCTCACAAATGCAACATCTCAGTGCCATCTGTGTGGCCAGCAGCTTGACACTCCGGCTGCATTTTCCATTCTGTGAGCAGATTAGGAGGCAGCCAGGGTGAGCACCAGCTTTTAGGATACCTGGGGAGAGAGTGTGTCTTCTCACTGTTTAGCACAGAGTGGAAGAACAACCAATCAGTAGGCAGCAGGCCATGACGGCACTTGCAGCTGACAAGCAGTGTCACTCTCTGTCATGTTCTCAAAAACACTTGAGGTGTAGCAAGCTCTAGAAGACACCAGCTTATACATGTTTAGCAGAGGCTGCGTGCAGGGGCAAGTTGCAGTATGTATGCTTTGGCCATTCATTGAAATGAATCCTAAAATTAGAAAAAACACTGGGCGTGGTGGCTCACGCCTGTAATCCCAACACTTTGGGAGGCTGAGGCAGGCGGATCACGTGAGGTCTGGGGCTCGAGACCAGCCTAACCAACATGGAGAAATCCCATCTCTACTAAAAATACAAAATTAGCCAGGAGTGGTGGCGCATGCCTGCAATCCCAGCTACTTGGGAGGGTGAGGCAGGGTAATTGCTTGAACCCAGGAGGAGCCGAGATCACGCCATTGCACTTCAGCCTGGGCAACAAGAGTGAAACTCCGTCTCAAAAAAAAAAAAAAAAGAAAAGAAAAGAAAAAGAAAAGAAAAGAAAAAAGTAGAGAAAAACAAGAAAAAGGCTGGATGCAGTGGCTCACACCTGTAATCCCAGCACTTTGGGAGGCCAAGGAGGGCAGATCACCTGAGTTTAGGAGTTTGAGACTAGCCTGGCCAACATGGTGAAACCCTGTCTCTACTAAAAATATAAAAGTTAGCTGGCCGTTATGGTGCATGCCTGTAGTCTCAGTTACTCGGGAGGCTGAGGCAGGAGAATTGCTTTAACCTGGGAGGTAGAGGTTGAAGTGAGCTGAGATTGTGCCACTGCACTCCAGCCTGGGCAACAGAGTGAGACACTATTTCAAAAAGGAAAAAAAAAAAAAAAAAAAACCACCAACAACAAGCAAAAACACATTGGGAGGTTATTTACCCTTTACTCTTTACCCTCAAGGGACTCTCATCTGGGTAGTAAAAGTATAAAATCATTTGATGAAAAATTATAAAAAGATGTTTAAACCCTAGTGGTGTGTAGTTGTAGCTGTGTGTGTGCGTTAGTGTGTGTCTAACAGAGACAAAGAATGAGACACCAGCCAATGACGTCATCCACACTGAATACAGAAATCACCACATTAGCTAACATTTATGGAGTGTTTATTGTGTTCCAGACACTGTATTAAGTACTTCTATGTGCATTACTTCATTTAATTATCACAACATAATAATGTATGTAAAACACTTAATGCCTGGTGCTGAGAAGGTGCTGAATATGAAACTGTCACCATTACTATTATTAATTATTATTGTTTAGATCATCATCCCCAGTTTCCTGATGAGGAAATTGAGACTCAGAGATGCAAAATGGGCTGCCCTTGCTTTTTAATTGCAAAACGATCTCAAACCTGGTGTGTGTGAATGTGTGCGCATGCACGAATCTAAGGATAGAAAGAATGGAAAGTGACCTTTCTCCAGTACCTTTCTAGCACTAAGAATGTAGTAACTACTGCCATTCATACACTCACTAATTCTTGTTTCGTTTACTTAGCTGACAGATCAGGACACAGGAGGATGGAAGATAACTCAAATAACTTTTCCAGAGTCACAGAGTGAGAGAGGCATGGAGTTAAATTCTTCCAAGGTGGATGGGCATGAACCCAAAGTTCTCTTCCCCTCAGACAATCCATCCTCTAAGACGCAAGATGCTCAACTGCAGAGTGGTCAGTGACTCCTGCAGGCTCAGAGCCACAGGAGAGCCAGAAGAAGCTACGCATGTGGACACCTCAGTGGGAAATCCTGTCCACTGCGTAAGAACCCAAGAAACAGTTGGGTCCCCTGTTTTAGTGTGAAAATGCAGCATCTGTTCACACTATGGGGTGAGCAGTCCACAGAGCAGAGCCCACGGTTCTGCAATCCAGGGTTGGCTCTGCCCCGTGCCCCTCTCTGGACACACATTGGCAAGGACATGGCTCCAGCCCACTGCCCTGTGCCTGGAGGATATCTCAAGTCCCACAATCACCCAGGAAAATGCCTTTAGTTCCAGAACCAGAGAGAAAAGGGAGGCTTCTTGGGGAAAGACAAGGGCGGCTAGAGGTTCATTTCTGCCCTTGGTCATCCTTTCCACATGTCATGTGTAATCCTGTCTCTAGGTACCTCCCTGGCTCAGCTGGGCATTCTCATGCCAACTGGGATGAAGAGCAGCTGGTTCAGGCTGTGACTGGTTCCTGGACCTCTTCTTCCCCTACTGCCAAGGCTGCAATTGCCACCAAATGATGGTTTCCCCTCCCTCTGACACTGCGTGGAGCCCAGTTGACTCCACACTTCACTCCTCCATCCTGCTCTCCAGTGATAAGAATAGCAACCACAGCATCACCCCAAAACCCTCCAGGGTGAAGGAAGGGGCAGCTGTCACCTTAAGTGTCAACTCCAGGTCCTTGTGAGCTATAGAATCAGGTTTGAGAAACACCCTTTGAAAACCCCTGGTTGGGGAAGTAAGCACCAGACACCCCCCTGCTGGCTGAAAGTGGAATTCAGGTTCGTGGCTCCGCTGCAGCCTGGGAGGGTTCCCTAATCCTCATGGACATCATTATCCCCATTTTCCAGATGAGGAAACAGACAAAGAATTTACCCAAGACACCACTTCTAGTCAATGATGCCTCCAGGCTCATCCCATTCCAAATCTCCTTTTTATTTCCATGGAACTGCCTAAATATCTAGATGTTACACACCAAACCTTTCAACTCTCCCTTCCCATGCCTTTTGTTTCAATAAATGCACTATTTGTATTCCCTTGGAAATTCCACTCTGGAGGGAGAATCTTTTGACAGAGGCGTGCTGCATCCTGAGACGCTGAGCCGATGCAATCACTCATTATCTCACTGATGCAGGGCAGAAAGTCCGCTCCCTTCCAGCAGGCCACAGAGGAATTCCTCGGAGGATGCAGATGCTGCATGTCTTGACTTCCAAGCCAGGGAATTTCTGCCTTTGTGTCTGCACCAGTATTAATTAATCATTCTTCTAACGCTGGCTGTGTCTACATGCATTATTCTAACAGTCAATTCTGTTCTTAAAAATAAGCTAATTTAAGTCAGTGATCTGCTGGGGTTTTTTGTTTGTTTTTTGTTTTTGTTTTTGCTAAATTTTGGTTTTAAAATAAAATCAATCTTAAGAATAGAGAATTCAACAAGGCAAAATTCTTGAAAAAAGCATATCATTCACATATTTATGTAGCATGTATGTGACAAGACCAGGCTAGCAATGTAGGGAGTGGATAAAATAGAACTGACAGCAAAGGTCCCCGGTCTCATATGGGGAAGAGAGAAAAGAAAAACTCACTGCAGAATGCAGAGAAGCACACAACACAGGCAAATAAGTGTTCCTTTTCCCATTTTCTCCCCTTAACAGCCAAAAAAAAAAAAAAAAACTAAAT
The DNA here is from genome assembly GCF_049350105.2 of Macaca mulatta. Lineage (NCBI taxonomy): Eukaryota > Metazoa > Chordata > Mammalia > Primates > Cercopithecidae > Macaca > Macaca mulatta. Next base: position 40,551,220 of record NC_133424.1, read on the forward strand.
ATGCATTCATCTTGCAGGGCATAAAAGAGAGGTCTGTTCAATTGTCAAATCTAGAGAACCTTGACGGTGAAGACAGAATTCACGCCTATGAATTTACCATCAATTGCTGAGATTATTAGAACAACACGGACATGCTTGGGAGTGGAGAGGGGACTGAGATTAGCATCAACAGGGGAGTGCAACGCTGGGTGGGTTACTTCTTGTAGGGAAATGAGCAGGTGTCAATTGCCATTGCTTGCACAATGGCATGGATAAGGTTAGGCTAGCATTTGGCCTCCACTATCTGTAAAGAAAGGGTTTTTTAATAGTCCTCACATGTTTAGAGGGTATGACAGATTTAAATTAGATAAAAGATAAATTGTTTTCAGGGACTAATTAAACAATGCAGTTAATGATATTACAAATCACTCTCAGCTGTCATTGAAGCAGTCCTCTGATGTTGTCCATGAGGCCCAGTTCTGTCCATTTGCAAGCTGCTCTGTGGCCCTGAGCACAGACCTTGCAGCTAGACCATGTGGGCCCCTCCCTGGCTCTGTGCCTCCCAGGCTGTGAGCCTGTGATCACGTCACCTCACATCCCGGAACCTCAGCGCTGCATCTGTGAAATGGGGCTAGCTTCCGCATCTCCTCAGATTGAGGTCAACCATGTGATGCCATAGAAAGTGTTTAGTAAACATGGTCACCACTATTTAAAAAACAATCACACAAGCTTGGGATGGATGTGATTTGTCTGTGCAAAGGGTTGACAGTGGTGGCATGCAGTGATCGGCAACTCACATTATCTAGCAAGATGGCTCTGCCACCATCATTCTTGTGACTTCTGGGGGAGGGATAGAGCCCCAAAGAAGAGGAAAGAAGGTCCCAGAGCCTCTGGAGAGACCACATCACATGGTGTGGGTTGTGTTCCTGAATGTGTCCATACTGGATTGTGGGTCCCTGGAGGACGGACGTTCCCAGTTTCTCTCTGCACCGCCACCACCCGCTGGCCCCTACTCCTTACCCTTCTCCTTGACTGGAAGGGATCATGGCCTCCTTTCTCCTGGGGGTTCATCTCATGGGGGCTTCCTTCCTCCTGGAGCCTGGAGAGAAATGCGGGGGGCAGAGGTTGCTCCCGCTTTTGAGCAAGTCCTGCATTTTATCTCCCACCTTGCCCTGCGTGCAAAGGACAGGATACCTCTCATCTTGGTGTTCTGCCTCCTGGATGGACTTTCCAGGCTGTCCACATTGATGTAAGGCCCCAACACACAACTGCTTATTCTGCAGGGTGACTCCTGATCAAGGCCAGACTCAGCACCGCTCTCTGGATTGTGTGCTCCCTGAGGCAGGGCCCTCCATGTTGCCTTTCCGAGCCCCTAACAGATCTTGTTCAAAGCAGGACCCATAATCAATGCTCAGAGAAAGTGTGGAACAAACACATGCCCCAAAGAGTCTGAGCTTCTTCATTTAAGTTTCCTGAGCTCTGCCTCCATCCTCAGAAATGACCCATCCATTTCAAAACGAGGATCTCCAGCGTCAAACATTGAACCTCCCCAGGATCCAAATCAATTTCCCCGCTCCTCCAGCACAGCACAATTAATAGACGTCCCACTGGCTGTGCCATTCCAGGTTGGGAGCTCACAGCATCCCTTGAAACCATGCCGGCGGAGAATTTGTCACCATCAACCCACTGCTCCTCCCATGGTCCCATGCCCCAGATGACACGGAGCACGGCCTGAGCCTGTCAGCAGACCCTCCACTGCTGCTGTTGCCTGCCCTCAGGTCTCATCCTCCTTCCAGGGTCACCTTTGGGAAATGCTGCCCACTGAGTAAGCTCCCAAGAAACAATCATATCTCCTGTTTTAGTGTGAAAATGCAGTGTCTGTTCACACCCAGGGGTGAGCAGTTCACAGAGCAGAACCCATGGTTCTGCAATCCAGGGCTGGCTCTGCCCTGCATCCCTCTCTGGATTGTGAGGTTGTGTGGGCTGTGCATCCATATCACATGCCAAAATGCTCTTCCTGGGGAGAGGGATGCAGAAATCAGCAGACACACACCAAGACACTGATAAACTGGGAGCCACCTACAATCCAGAGCATGTCAGCTGGTGACAAGGGCTGGGAACACCCAGAGTGACTGTGTGGCCAGCACAGCATCCTGAAGAGGAGATTGCCAAACTGTGCTGGAATTACATGAGTAAGTCAGCCACGGACAGTCTGAAGAGTGTGAGCCAAGCAGAGGGAAGAGCACATGCAAGGGCCCTGTGGCAGGAATGCGGTTGGCTTCATCTGGAGGCAGAGGAAGCTGAATGACTAGAGTGGAGTGACAAGGGGGAAGAGAGAGGCAGAGGCTAGAACAGGTAGGGCCTGTGAGCCATGGGATGAGTTTCTCTGAAATTCAGCCCCCTGAATTTTAGATTCAGGGGTCCATGTGCAGGTGTGTTCCATGGGTGTATTGCCTGATGCTGAGGTTTGGGCTTCTATTCAACCCATCACCCAAATGGTGAACACAGTACCTGACAGGTGGTTTTTCAATCCTGTTCCCTCCCTCCTTCCCCACTCTAGCAGCCCCCAGTGTCTAGTGTTCTTATCTTTATGTCCATTAGTATCCAGTGTTAGCTCCCACTTACAAGTGAGAACATGTGGCATTTGGTTTTCTGTTCCTGTGTTAATTCACTTTGGAGAATGACCTCTAGCTGCATTCATGTTGCTACAAAGGACATGATATTATTATTAGTAGTATTAGTATTAGTATTTGAGACAGAGTCTCGCTCTGTCGCCCAGGCTGGAGTGCAGTGGCGCGATCTCAGCTCACTGCAAGCTCTGCTCCCAGGTTCAAGCCGTTCTCCTGCCTCAGTCTCCCGAGTAGCTGGAACTATAGGTGCCCGCCACCACACTCGGCTAATTTTTGTGTTTTTAGTAGAGACGTGGTTTCACCATGTTAACCAGGATAGTCTCGATCTCTTGACCTCATGATCCACCCCCTTGGACTCCCAAAGTGCTGGGATTACAGGCATGAGCCACCGCACCTGGCCCTCATTATTTTTTACAGCTGCATAGTATTACATGGTGTAGATGTACCACACTTTTCTTAGCTAGTTCACAATTGGTGGGCACCTGGATTAATTCCGCATCTTTGCTATTTTGAAAAGTGCTGCAATGAACATACAGGTACAGGCGTCTTTTTGGTAGAATGATTTATTTTCCTTGGGGTATAGACCCAACAATGGTATTGCTGGGTTGGATGGTAGCTCTGTTTTTAATTCTTTGAGAAATATTCTAACAGTTTTCCACAGGGGCTGAACTAATTTGCATTGTCACCAACAGTGTATCAGCATTCCCTTTGTTCCACAGCCTCGCCAGCATCTGTGATGTTTTGACTTTTTAATAATAGCCATTCTGACAGATGTGAGATGGTGTCTCATTGAGGTTTTGAATTGCATTTCTCTGACGATTCGTGCTGATGAGCATTTTTTCCTATGTTTCTTGGCCGCATGTGTGTCTTCTTTTGAGAAATCTCTGTTCATGTCCTTTGCCTACCTTTTAATGGGGTTATTTCTGTTTTTTGTTGCTCTTGATGTGTAAGTTCACAGAAGGAGTTTCCATCTGAGGCTGAGTGTGGGCAGCAGAGGGACGCCGTCTCATACAGAATATCCAGAATGTCCGCAATTCTCTTGGCTCCCCACACCACGGGGCTTGAGGAACAGCATCCGGCACAGGAGAGCCTGGCTGCAGCGTGGACAGCAGTGGGAGGCTGGTGGGTGCGGAAACGGGGAAGTCATTCAGGAAACGGTGGCGGGGGTCATGAAGCAAGTAGCAGAGGCTAGGCCCGCGGGGGAGACTATGGGGAAGGAGAGATATGGGCAGCTCCAGGGAGGGCGGCCCAGACCCCGGGACAGACTGACGGGACCCGTGGAGAGAGAAGGCGAGAGAGGGATGGAGGGACTGCGAGGCGCCCAGCCTGCGTAACAGGTGAGCAAAGCTGCCTCTCCAAACACGAGATCTGCCTGCAGGGAGGCGACTTCACCCCGTTCAGTCCCATCTGATGGAGACCGGAGGAAAGTCCTTCTGGGCAAGGCTGACCGGGTGGGGCGAGCAGCTGTGGGAAACGGTGCCCATTGGAGCACCCTGACCAGTCAGTTTTTCTCTGTGTTTGCAGAAAATAGTCATCTCCTCCCCTTTCTTCTTTTCATTGCCAGGAGAGAAGCATTTCTGCCAGGCCCCAGCGCACGTGATGGGAACGTGCTCCCACTTCCTATGCGTTGCTAGAATGCTCAACAGTCTTTGTGAACGGGAATGGATGGCCTTGTCAGCAGCGAGAATATGTGCAGAATATACAGTTGCATTAGACAGGGAGGTGGCCAGCATCCATGGGGCAGGTCTGCATGGGTACAGAGCGAGGGTCTGGCGGCGGACTGGAGACCTGCTCTGCCTCCGCCCAGTTTCCTGCTAGGGCAGGACTCAGCCCAGAGAGCTTGCTGGATTTGGGGCTCTGTGGGGAAGGGCGAGGAGACATCGCAGTGCCACGCTGACACTGCAGACATTTTCCTAAAGTACAGAAAAGGAAACAGAAGGCTCCAGGCAGCCCCTGGACCTGACCTCTGGGGTTGGGCCATTCTAAGAGCAGGCTCAGCAGTCTCCCTGCTTTCCAGGGAAGGCGTTCCCTCTGCGGGAGACAGTTCTGGGCTTGCTCTGAGGGCTCCAGACTGGATTCAGCATACGCTGGAGCTGGGGGAGGGCGGCTTCCAAGGTGGTGAGCTCTCCAATGCTGGAAGCTGGAAGCTACACGGAAGCTTCCCCGGAGGACTGGCGATGGCTGCTTTGCTCCAACAGCTGCTCCTTGTGCCAGGCTCAGGCTGAGTTAGAGCTGAAGGTGCAGTGGCTACAGGAGTTTCTGCTCACGGTCATGGAAGAGAAAGAAAATAAACAAGGTAAGTACCGTGGGGGAAAAAAAAAAGAGGAATAGGGGAGAGGGAGGGGGATTCTGCAGCTTGGTCTCCAGGAGAGAAGAGCCATTTGCTGAAGAGGAGTAGCACTGGGTGCATCTGGAGCAGCCGCAGCCCACGCAGAGGGACCAGCCACTGCGGAGGCACAGAGATGGACATTCGCTGTGACGTCCAAAGCCCTACATTCGACGCTGCTGAGATGACATCTAGCAGTTGGCACCTTCCCCTCCAAGTCCAGAGAAGGAGGTGAGGCCTCACCTGGGGAGCCTGTGGCCTGGAAAGAACCTGTGCAGGTGTGACCTTGGTCTGGGGTTCACTGGGATAGGGGTGACGACAACCAGGCGACCAGAGTGGAGGGTGGGAAGGGGCGTGTCAAAGCTGAGCTCTACCCTGCAGGCATATGGGCCAACGCCTCCCTCTGTCTGGCTGGTGGGAGGGGGCTCCCTCCGTCACCTCCCTCACCCCCTCCCCGCTGTGGCTACCAGCTCTCACACCGGGCGTACACTGGATTCTTATTTTAGCTACTGTGACAATTCTCAAAATAGGCACCAAAGAGAAAAAGGTGAGCCTTCCCCCACAGGAGCTGGAGGGCGGGCCACCATGGGGCACACAGGCAGCCCCTCCCTCCCGACATGGGGTTCCATTGTGTTTCCCTCATACTTGCAATGGGAGCAGAGTTTCAAGGCTGAAAGTCTAAAAACTGCTTCGGGACTTCCCGAAGACCTTGCATGAAAGTGCTTTAAAAAGTGGCCCAAAAAAGAAAGAAAGAAAGAAAGAAAGAAAGAAAGAAAGAAAGAAAGAAAGAAAGAAGGAAGGAAGGAAGGAAGGAAGGAAGGAAGGAAGGAAGAAAGAAAGAAAGAGTGAAAACACCCAGAAAGTGCCAAAGAAAAACTGCAACAAAGCAGAGAAGTTAAAAATACCTTAAAGTAATGGAGAATGGAGAGAGTTTAACACTTTCTTAGGAGGAAGATTTAATCCAGCAGCTGACACGAAGTGTTTGCAGTCGTGGCCCTGGAATCATGGGAGTCGAATCGGAGCCCCAGAAGATCACGTTCCCGAGGAACCAGTGTAGGAACAGAGGCCAGAGCACATACCCAGGGATGTCAGAACTTCTCACATACAGGTTGGGTTTGCGCGCATAGAAATTCCTTCCTCTTACTAGGCGCAAGCAACGCCCCCTGCAGGAAGGAGAGATCCTAGAATTTCTAAGCCATGTGGACATCATCAGGATCCTCGTTGGAGTGTTGCTGTCTCAGTTGTGCTTACTCTTGGGGGGCTTTCCTACTGGCTGAGAGTCAGAGCGGAAACCAGACATTAAACCAAGCTGGGGGTGAGCCTTCCACCTTTGATGCTGAGCCAGAAAGATGGGGGTGGAGACACCACTTCTGCAGAGCCCAGGGATGCCACTTGAGGATGCAGTATTCGTTTTCTATTGCTGCATAACAGATTGCCACAAATTTAGCGCTCAGAATAATACATGTTTATTAACTCACATTTTCCATGGGCCAGGAATCCAGGCCCCAGGTTCGCTCAGGGTCTCACGAGCCTGAAGTCGAGGGGCCCCCAGGGCTGCATTCTCATCTGGAACTTGAGGTCCTTTTCTAAGTTCATTCAATTTGTTGTGAGAATTCAGTTCCCTGAGGTTGTAGGGCTGAGGCCCTTGTTGTTTTGCTCATTGCTAGCTGGGCCCATGCTCAGCTCCTAGGGCCACCCTCTGTTCCCTGACCCAGGACCCCGTTGTTGGTTTGCAGTATTGACGTCTGGCCTCTTCCAGCATTGCAGGAACAAGCCTCATGCTTTGAATCTCTCTGAATTCCCTGTCTCTGACCTCTAGACCCAGATTTAAAGGGCTCATGTAATTAGGTCAGGCCCACTCTGATAATCTCCCTTTTGTTAACTCAACTGATTAGTGACCTTAATCACATCTGTTAGTCACTCAACGTAGTGATCATGAGAATGATACCCCACCATGTTCACATATTCACAGCTCCTGCCACGCTTGAGGGGAGGGAGTCATGTAAGCTGTGCATACCTGGGGCAGGAGTCTTGGGGTCACCCTAGAATTCTGCTACCATAGGCACCCCTGTGGGACCAAGCCACAGCCATCCAGTGGTGCCCTGACCCCCACATGTACCTTGGTGACCTCTCACCCACTGTGCTGTCACTGACAGAATCCCAGAGACACAGGGCTGTGGAAACTTCTTCTAGTCATCTTGTCAGTGACAGAAAGGGTACTTTGCCTTGCCCTAAGAGTGATGCTTAATGATCTCTCAGTTAACTGGCTTTTCCTCAAGGATCTGAAAGCCAAAGTCCTCCCAAGGTTGATCACTGACCCCCTACAGCCTCTTTGATCATGGCCTTTATCAAGGCATAAGTGTACAGGTTCCAAAGTCAGACAGCTGAGCTGCCTACCAGCTGTGCAGCTTTGGGCAAGTTGCCTGACTTCTCTGAGGCTCAGTTTTCTCATTACAAAATCGAGACAAGATTGGCCCTACTTCTAGAATCATTGTGAAGATTAGAGTCCATTTATAACACTTAGCACGGTGCCTGGCATACACAGTAAGCAGCCGGAACTTGTAACATGGTGGTGTTATCTATCATGCTTCTAGAGGGGTTGCAGTGCACATGTGTGCATGAGTGTGCATATGTGTGTGTGGCCATGTATGTATATATACACTCATGAGCATGTGTGTATCACGTGTGTGTGCATTGTGCCTGCATACATGTGTGAAAGTTTTACATGTACATGTGTGAGTGCAAGCAGGTGGATGCTCGCAAGGTTCAGATTCGGGAGGTGTGACGCCAGTCACAGCTCAGTTTTCAAGAAGGTGCCTGGCATGGGCAAGAAGGTACCTGACATTCCACTCTCTGCACCTCAATTTCTCCATTTGCAAAACAAAAGATGGACTAGATTGTCTCTAAGAACTCATGCATCTCTAAGGTGGCACCATCCTACACGGAGGCCTTTCAGAACTTCCTTTGGTCTTATTGGATTTGATCATTTGTTTTTACACACTTTGTACATAATACTGTATCAGTCAGAATTTTCCAGAGAAACAGAATCAATAGGATATATAGATAGATAGGTAGATAGATAGATAGATATTTAGAAAGAGCTTTATGATAAGGTATTGACTCATGCAATTACAGAGGCTGAGAAGTACGGACAGAGGAGAGCTGATAGTATAAATTCCAGTGCAAGTCTGTGCTTGAAGGCAGGAGAAAACCGATGTCCCAGCTTGCAGACAGTCAGGCAAAGAGAAAGAATTATCTTACTCTGCTTTTTGTTCTAGTCAGTCCTTCAACTGACTGGACAAGCCCCACCCACACTAGAGAGGGCCACCTGCTTTCCTCAGTCCACCGCTTCAAATGTTAATGACATCCAGAAACACCGTCACGGACACACCCAGAAATAATGTTTAGCCAAGTATCTGGGCACTCCATGGCTCAGTCGAGTTAGCACATAAAATTAACCATCACACTTACTTTATGTACATTTGTGTGCACCAAAGTACAACTTTTAAAGATTAAAAATGTAGGAAAGATACATTCAGTCACATTTGTGGAAGCTACGGTTGACAAGATAGCAATGCTTAATGTGGAAGGCCACCATCGCACCCTTTGTGTCACTCTCCCCCAGGCCTTTTCTCTATTCTCCTGAATTGTACACTTTTCAAGTCCTCTGATCTGAAACATTTCTCCCCAGTTGAGGCGATCGGACATGATCTCAGACCGTAATGTATTGTAGCTTTTAACTGTTGAGCCAGACTTTCTGATTCAGCACATTTTAATCAATTTTCTTTGCTAAAATCAGGGAGATGTCATCTGTAATAATCCCATCTGACTACCCAAAGTCAGGCTGATAAAAATATTAATGTCAGCTTCTTGCAGCCTGGCAGAGAGCAACACCCAGCTTGACAAGCAAACAAATGGCTCAGAGCTGTCTGCAGGACGCTGATGAACCCGTATTAATGAATAGCTTCATCAGCAAGCATTGCCCTCCGGGCAGAGCTGCCACAGGCTGGAGACTCATAAGAAGCTCAACTGCCTTCCTGGTGAGGTCTTGTTGCTCATCACTGGGGCCATGGAACATCAATTAGACATGTCTGCTAGGATGATTCACCCTCCTCCATAATGTGCTCCAGTTGGGCATCTGGGATCACCCAACACGGCTCTTTAGTTCTTTTATTCTTCCTGCCCAGGAATCCTCCCATTGTCACCTGTGTCACGTATTTCCAGCTGTGACATCAGAGCCATTAGGCCCTCTGAGAGCACTCAGCAATCCTAAATAGGAATAAAGGGTTATTCCCAGGGGTCACAACATTATGAGCCTTGACCTGATTCAGCCCGGAGTATGTTTATTTGATCATCTTGTTTGCTCATGCAGTTTCTCAAAAAAACGATTACCAGGTAGGGTTTGTGTGACTCACAATACAAGCAGTTCAGCATCTCCCTAACTCTTGTCCCTCTGAATATCTATGCTTCTTGTCCGGACGCTGCAGGTTCTGAGTTTCTCACTCCTGATTTGACTGGGGCCATGGTAGGGTGAGGCGAATGTTAACGTGCTCACATCTCAGATGCAATCATTTGTCTAGGCTGTGAGTCATCGGTGCTGGGGCAGCTGCGTCACCAGCCTCTGCACTCTGACTCCAGTGTTCATTGCATTAGCCCTCTCCCAAGTCCAGCTTTCTGTCTCTAGTCTTCAGAGCCTGGGATCTTTCATCATGAAAGAGGAGATGATGTCCCATGCAGGTGAGCAGCGAATCCAAGTTGCCTGTCTCCACTCTTCAAAAGCAGGAAATTGTTTCACCCTGCTCCACAAAAGGAATGTGGTCTGCAAATGGAAGAATCATTTGAGAAAGCAGCTCATGCAGGAGCTCCAGGAGGTTGGCTGCAGTTGATTCAATGGTCTCATGACTGTGTGATGTGTGATGCAGTAGCCTCTTGGCAAACAAGTGCTCCCAAGCAGACCCGTGGTATCCTTGGGCCCTGCAGCAGCCAAACTACAATACATAGCCACAGCTATTGGCTTTGCCCATCCAGTCCCCTCTATACAGCCCATTCGTATGATCTGAGCACTAAACAAAGACCTCAGAACGGCAGAGATACAGCCAGAGAGCCACTGCTTACTAAATTACTAAAATGTAATGCCTCACTGGGTTGGATGCTGGCATTGGCAGGGCTTTTGTTTGTTGGTTTGTCTATTTGTTTAGCAAACCTAGCAACCAAAATTAAACCCTCGTCACCTTTGTCAGCCAGAATGTGAGCTGGAAGACCATTCTCCAGAGCAGAGCCTTCATTTGCAGACTTTTCTATAGCTGGAGAACAGCGGAGGGACAGGAGGTGGAAGGGCACCGCTGCAACCACCACAGGGCGTCCTACTCAGCCCCAGGAGTGAAAGTGAAAACAAAAGCACAAGCAGAGAGACATGGCATTTTCCCACTGAGCCTGGAGCTCTGGGAAAGACAGAGAGGAATGAGAGAGAGAAGGAAAGAAAGAACAAGGTCAGAGGAAGAGGCAAGAAGATAAAAGGAAAAGGTAAAAGAAAGAACATCCTAGAGGGTTTAGCATCAGCTCAGAAAGTGATCTGAACAACACCTGGAGACCTGCATACTTTCCCTGCTCCCTAGGAGACCCCGCCAACCCCGGGGTCCCTGGGTGCTGCCTCCCAGGAGCTCTGTAGGAAACTGGAAAGGGAATGGTTGGAAACACAGTCTCTGCAGTTGGAGCTGGAACAAGTCACTGAATCCCTCTGTGCCTCCACTTCCTTGTTTTATCTCAAGGATGATAATAATAGCATATATCTCCCAGGGTGGCTGTGAAGGTTCAATAAGGTGCATATGCAATATGCTTAGCACTGAAACTGGCTCGTAATTACATGCACAATAAGTGCTAGCTTCCATTAATGCTGTCTGTCAAGTGTGAGATAAAGCTACTGGTCCCAAGAGGCATCTACTACTGCTGGGATGCAGTTCCCTTGGGCAAATGGTATTCCCAAGGCTGGTGCACAATTCCCCTGTGTAGCTGACACCCAAGATCAGATGAGCTAAGACTGTGTCTCCTACCTCCATTTGCAAAATCCTCTATAAAAAGGTACAGTAGATAAGGTGGAAGGAGAGAGGGAGTCACCCCTCCTGGAGAACAAGCCAGCTGCGCCCTGGCCCCCACCTGTGCCATGTCCCATCAAGCTCCCGTAAGAGGCCTGTGTACATCCTGCTCTCTTTCCCCATCATAACCTGCTTTGCACCTGCTCCAAGATCCTGCTACTTGGAGGTGATTTGGGAGGAAGACAGGACCGTGGGTTTCTCTGACCTGACTATTTCTTTGTCCTAAATAGTGTTACCGAGCCACAGGTCTTCAGGCATAAAGGGACCTCTCAGGCTGGGACAATGCAGTGAATCTTAGATGGAGCCACCATGAACTCTGGAACCTTGGTGCCATGTGACATCCAAGGACATTTGCATAACTCAGCAGAGTATATGAGGACAAGGAGGACTAAATTACTACCTGAGATCGCCTTTCCTGTCAGCAAGATGGTGGAACTGGGGCTCTCAGGGTTCAGTTTAAATTGATTTAAAGAAACTTGAGAATTGTAATATGTATTGCATGCTGCATTCCTGAACTATCGCTCATACCTGCTGCACATCCAGCCCCTCCTCTCTTCCTCCGCTGCCACTTTTGGTCCAGCATGAAAAGACCACCTAGCTGGTCTCCCCACATCCTTCTGTTCTCCTTCAGCCTACTCTGCACGTGGCACCCACAATGACATTTGTAAAATGGATATCTGGTCATGCTTCTCCTTTGATAAGACCGTAGGAGGACCACCACTGATGCTCAGCGCCCTACCCCCCACTGGCTCAGTCACCCACTCCACCCCATCCTCCTCGGCGCCAGGCTCTAGCTGACTCCATCATCGCCAGCTTTCACTGAGCTCTCACGGTAGGCCTGAAACTCTTCCATGTATCGTATGACCTCATTTAGTCTCAAGCCCTTGGGAGATATCTTCACAAAGGCATAGTGAAGTTAAACTATTTGGCTAGGATTGCCAATCCAGGGCCTCTGGTACTAGCCCATCTCTTCTATCTCAATAAATATCATCAGCTGCCCAGTATGTCAAACCAGATGCCCAGGAAGGTGGCCCAGGAGCCACTTTCCATCCTGTTCGTTCCATCACCCACTATATTCACTGTAGCAGCAAGGCCTATGGATATTTCTTCACCTGCCTCCAGTGCGCACACTCCTCCCTTCCACTGCCATCTCATTGGTCCAGTCACCACCACCCCCCACTGGAACAACTCCAGCAGCCTCCTCGCTGGCTGGCCTGCTCTAATCATGTCCTCTGTGTGTTTCTCGTCCTCTCTCCTCCTTTACTCCCTCCTTTTCTTCTTTGCCCTCTTCCTGTCTCCTTCCATCCTTTCTTCTTTCTTTTCTTTCTTTCTTTCTTTCTTTCTCTTTCTTTCTTCTTTCTTTCTCTTTCTTTCTTTCTTTCTTTTCTTTCTTTCTTTCTTTCTTTTTCTTTCTTCTTTCTTTCTCTTTCTTTCTTTCTTTCTTTCTTTCTTTTCTTTCTTTCTTTCTTTCTTTCCTTCTGTCTTTCTTTCTTAGACAGAGTCTTACCCCATCACCCAGGCTGGAGTGCAGTGACAAGATCTTGACTCACTGCAACATCTGCCTCCTGGCCTCAAGTGATTCTCCTGCCTCAGCCTCCTGAGTAGCTGAGATTACAGGCATGAGCCACCATGCCCAGCTAATTTTTGTATTTTTAGTAGAGACAGGGTTTCACCGTGTTGGCCACGCTGGTCTCAAACTCCTGACCTCAAATGATCTACCCACCTTTCTTTCCTTTTATTTTATTTTATTTTGCTTTCCTTTTATTTTGAAATGTCGGTTTTATTACTGTTCAGGTATGGTGAGGTGAGCAGAACAGGAGATACCTGCTATTAAGGAGAGAGTTTGTTACTCACCGTTCCCAAAAGGAGGAGACACCACACCATGAGGAGGCCACAGGGGGAAGCACAGGGCTCACAGGAGGCAGAGGGAGGGAGGGGAAATGGTGGACAAGAGCCTTTATGTGGTGTCCGTGGGAAGGAACAGGCGAGGCAAACAAAGTAGTCTTAGAATCAGCCAGTTTCTCCAGTTTCACCATCCCCAGCATTCAGAGGCTGTCACTAGTTGTCTGATACCTGGCCCCAGGGTGATTAGGGCAAGGCCTGGCGTGATTGGTCCCTAAAAGTGCAAGAACCTATGCAAGCCCAGGAAAGGAAGTGGTCCGGGTGTGGGCTCTGGATTGATGGGTTTGTTGATGAAAGGGGAACTCGCAGGGGAGTTGCTAGTCCCTCCAAAGTCAAGTCCCCAGCATCTCAAAGCATCAGAAATACAGAAAATAAAATGGCATGATTAGTATCCCTTCCTTCCTTCCTTCTTCCTTCCTTCCTTCCTTCCTTCCTTGCTTGCTTCAGAGAATCTCTAAAGGAAATAGCATACCCTAAATACAGTTGAAACTCCCTTCCCCTACAAAAATCATACATATGATTACATATGTAGAATCTCTAAGTTAGATGTGATATCTATGCATTTCTATAAATTTTCTAAAGGTATTTTGTGTCCTTGCCATATGTGCCCCCTTTGCCTACGGTACATCTCTCATTCTCCATCAAATGCCTGAATGTTCCTAAACTTTGCATGAATTATATCTTGAGTATATGATGTGTGTGTGTTTGTGCAGGTGTATGAAGAGAGAGAAAGTTTCCAACCTCCATTCAAAAGAGTAACAAAAGGCAAAAATAGATAGAATTAGAGGTAAACAATATTCAACAGAAGATAGTTTTCTGAAATTAAAGACAGACATAAGTCTTCAGAGTGAAAGTGCCTCCTAAAGAAACAAGCAGCATGAACAAGAATAAACCTATCCCCTACACCTCGCAGTCAACCGCAGGGCACCACGGACAGGGAGAAAGACGGGAAAGGCCATGGGAAGGGAAACGACCAACCACGAAGGGGTGCCCATTGACTGGGTGGAGAACAGAATTCCCAGTCATAAGCAGCGTGATAGTATCTTTCGAGGCCCAAAATAAAATGAAAAGCCAACTTGGAACTTCATGGCCAATTAAGCTTTTCGGACATAAAAAAGTTTACTACCCACATATCCTTGCTCTAAAAAAAGAAAAATGTGTGACAAGAAACAACTCAAAATACACACATACATGAACCCAAAGGAAAGGAGGGGAAAGGAAAGACAACAATTGACAGACTATGATTTATTTATCATGGACAGTTTCAAAAAAAAAATCTATTTTCCCTAAATTACGGAGGATGGAACTAAAACAAAGGAAAAAGGAAGAGTGTTCCCTGAAGAGTTAAAGCATATTGGGGTCTTACCTTAAGACCCTAAGAAAAGGAAACAAACACACAAAATACCCTTAACGAATTTATAGAACTGCATATATTATACCTAATTTAGAGATTATACTTATATAATCATACATACGATTAAAAATCTAGGAGTACAAATACACTTTGTTGTTGCTTTTACAAAACCTGAGATCACAGCAAACATTGTCCTTCAGCTTAACTTTTTCCCTTGATACACGTTGTCATCTCTCCAGCTCCATGTTCTGGCGCTTACACACCAGTCCCTTGTTGAAGAACAGGTGATCCTGTTCCAATTTTCACTACTGCAAACCATGCCTTAGAGAAAGTCCTTGAATGTATAGTTTGCATATTTTATAGACCCAGATTCAAACCACATTCACAGCAAGGTTTGCTCAAGGAACAACGAATAACTGGTGAGCATATCCGCATAAAACTCAGCAGGTTGTACATAAGAATTCAGACTGCCACCTGCCCTGGGAAAGCTATGACGTGCTCAGTAGCACCTCAGCCCTGGCGTTCCCCAAGCACCACCAGCAGCAGGCTGACAGCCGCTGTCTTGGAGCAGGACCTGCTCACTCTGATCTGCCTCAAGCTATTTCTTCACTGATTTCTCACTGGCCAAACCCAGCAGGCATCTAAGTGTGCCAATGCCTTGAGGTTGATTACATTCATAACTATTTTTTTCTTTTTAAATTCTTTTTTGAGACAGATTCTCACTTTGTTGCCCAGGCTGGAGTGCTACCTCCAACCTCCGCCTCCCAGGTTCAAGCGATTCTCGTGCCTGAACAACTCTAGTAGCTGGGATTACAGGTGCAGGCCACCATGCCCAGCTAATTTTTTTATTTTTAGTAGAGACGGGGTTGCGCTATGCTGGCCAGGGTGGTCTCAAACTCCTGACCTCAGGTGATCTGGCCACTTCAGCCTCCCAAAGTGCTAGGATTACAGGCGTGAGCCACCATGCCCAGCCCTTTTAAAACTTTTATAGATTCACTGGATACACATGCAGGTTTGTTACATGGATATATTGCACAAGGGTGAGGTTTGTGCTTCTAGTGTGCCTTGATATCACCCAAATAGTGAACGTTGTACCCAGTAGGTACTTTCAACTGTCACCCCTCCTGCCCCAGCTTTTGGAGTCTCCAGAGTCTATTACTCCCTCTGCGTGTCCGTGTGTACCCATTGATTAGCTCCTGCAGATAAGTGAGAACATGCGGTGTTTGATTTTCTGTTTCTGAGTTACTTCACTTGGGATTTTATTTGAGTATCTTCAAGCCTAGTCTTTGAAAGTCGTTACCATAAAACTGTGTGCTAACATCCCTCAGTCTCTCTCTCTTCTTTGGGAAAGAGCTCTCCAACTTCTTGGTCTTTGTGAATGCCTTCATTCCAGAATGACTGTGTTCCTTCCCGGCCCAGTCACTATGTCCTGTGGAAGTGGAGGGCCCTACACGTTTCCAAGAGAACTATTTCACTTTTTTTGCAATCACTGAGCATTTTTTCAACATTTTCTTTCATGGGGAGTCAAATTGTTTAATTATTTGACTAGGTCATATATTCACCTAGTTAAAATTTATTAGACAAAATTATTATAAAATTATAAAAGTTATTCAAATAACTTTCTTTCCCCCATTCTTTCTTTCATTCCGCTAAGTCCTACTCACCCACAACAAATAAATGCATAGTTATTAGATTCTGGTGTATCCTTCCAGAGTAGTTTTTTTTAATGATTCTCTCCATTTTTAATTATTTTTTTAATTTCAATAGCTTCAGGGGTGCAAGTGGTTTTTGGTCACATGGATGAATTGTAGAGTGGTGAAGCCTGAGATTTTAGTGCACCCATCACCAAAGTAGTGTACATTGTACCCAGTAGGTAGTTTTTATCCCTCACCCCTTCCCACCCTTCCCCTCCTCCATTATACTATTCTGTATCGCTTTGCATACCTATGACTTGGCTCCCACTTACAAGTGAGAACATCCAGTATTTGGTTTTCCATTCTTGAGTTACTTCACTTAGAATAATGGCCTCCAGCTCATGTGAGTTGCTGCAAAAGACATTACTTTGTTCTTTTTTATGACTGAGTAGTATTCCATGGTATATACGTACCCCATTTTCTTTATCTACTCATTAGTCGATGGGCACTTAGATTGCTTCCATATCGTTCCAATTATGAATTGGGTTGCAATAAACATATGCGTGCATGTGTCATTTTGATATAATGACTTATTTTCCTTTGGGTACATATCCACTAGTGGGATTGCTAGATCAAATTGTAGATCTCCTTCCAGTTATTTAAGAAATCTCCATACTGTGTTCCATAGAGGTTGAACTAGTTTACATCCCCACCAGCAGTGTATAAGCATGTCCTTTTTACTACATCCACTCCAACATCTATTGTTTTTTGACTTTTTAGTAATGACCATTCTTGCAGAAGTAAGGTAGTTTCTCATCGTGGTCTTAATTTGCATTTCCCTGACAATTTGTGATGTTGAGCATTTTTTCATGTTTGTTGGTCATTTGCACATCTTCTTTTGAGAAACATCTGTTAATTTCATTTGCCCCCCTTTTGATGGGATTCTTTACATTTTTCTTGCTGATTTGTTTGAACTCCTTGTAGATTCTAGATATTAACCTCTCAGGGAATTTTTAACACACATGCATACAAAAGCAAGGTACAGTATTTCCCCTGTCTTTAATTCAAATGGCAGCATGTTCTATTGTTTTCAAGTTTACTTAAAATTGACATACTGAAGAATCTCTCATATGGCTACGTGGAGGGCTCGCTCATTCTTTTTCATACAGTCCTAGAAGATTCCATTATGTGGATGTTCAAGTTTATTCAACCCAATTCCACTGACAAACTTTTAGGTTGCTTCCAGGTGTTTACTATTACAAACATTGCTACAGCAAATAACCTTGAACATACTGGCCAATCTAGACATCTCATCAACCAGCAGACCCTCCTGCAGAATCTAAACCAGACCAGCACAAACTCCCTGTCCTTGTGTAATAAATAGACTCCATCTTCTCTATTGATCATCTGCTTCTCCCCATTCACAAAAACAACACCATGGAATACTTAGATGCTTGAAGTCTAAGCAATGTGGAGACCTATTGACTTTTATGCTCTCCGATGACTCCTGCAGATTAAAGAAAGAAAGATGATTTTATCTCTATTTCTCCCTATGCAGTGTTATAAAATGTGGGTCTGGGAGAGCATGGCAAATTAGATGACGCATTTTTTAAATGTTGGTTATCTTTTGAATTATTAGCAGCACGAATATAGTGCAATATGCACATAATTAGCAAGCTTTCTGAATTTATTATATATACTTTTTCTTGTTTCTTTTAATTATCCAGCATTCTACTTGAAGGTAGTATGGTGATTCAAATGATGGTTAAATGTGTCAAATGGTGACAAAATGCACTAACCTGCCAGAGTGGAGAGAAGCAAAGTCTAGAAATGCCACGAGATGGTTTTTGTCCTATTAAATGCATAAAAGTTTCTTAATGTATTATTCATGTTATAACCATGGCACAAACAAAATATGATTTATTGAGTATTTTAATACAGCCTGTTAATGTTATGCAATAAAGTGTATTTTAATATTTAATATAATCTGTGAATTTCAAACTTTTTTTCAGGAAAGATCTTGTGGTTTTAAACTAAATCAAATGCAGTAGGTTACAAATGAGGTCCCAAGAGCATCCCTAAAGGCCAATTGGGCCTGTTCAGAGCAACTAGAATTCAGAAGCTGGTTTTGGGCCAGGTGCGGTGGCTCATGCCTGTAATCCCAGCACTTTGGGAGGCCGAGGCGGGTGGATCACCCAAGGTCAGGAGTTCGAGATCAGCCTGACCAACATAATGAAACCTGTCTCTACTAAAATTACAGAATTAGCCAGGCATGGTGGCTCATGCCTGTAATCCCAGCTATTCAGGAAGCGGAGGCAGGAAAATCACTTGAACTTGGGAGGTGGAGGTTGCAGTGAGCAAAAATCATGCCATTGAACTCCAGCCTGGGCGTATGAATAAAAAAAAAAAAATATATATATATATATATATATATATATATATATATAAAGCTAGGTCAGAAGGTGGTTTTTGTTTGGGTGTTGAGATTGCTGTGGAGCAGGGGTAATGTGGCCATTGCTTGAGAAGTGAGCTGATTAGGGAAGCTCGTCTGCTCACATGGAACGGGCATTCTTCAGGTCAAGGTCATGGGTTAGTTCCTAGATGAATTGTATGACCATGATAGTGAGCAGCTACCTTTCCGTCGCCTAGCATGCATTCTTTGTTCTTCTGATAATAGTGTACCCATTTCCTATGAGGTAATTAATGCCTCCATTGGATAGAAGTTAGTGAGACTACAGGTGTCCTGCTTTCCTCCAGGAGTGAGCGTTCAACCCACACCAAGTAAGGAGAGTTCTCCTCTATCGGTCTGGTTTGGTTTGATAATACTGTATAATCAGCAACCCCAAATTCTCAGTGTCTTAGTGTACAGAAAGTTTCTTTCTTTCTTGAGCCCATCCCAAGTCAAAAGATGGGCTTTGATAACTGTAGTTTCTTAACCCAGTTTGATGCAGGCTGCTTTTCAGACCATGCTCTCATGAGGAGGAAGGCAATAAAAAGAAAATTTTATGGGGTCTTGTCTCTCAGCATAATGCTCCAGACTGTCACATGTCACCTTTGCTCTAAATACATCGGCCAGAAACAACACATACAGCCCCATCCAACCATAAAGAGTCAAGAAGTTCATTGTCACTCAAGGACATAGAAGAGGACAGTCTGGATGAAGGCACTAATGTCCCATTGCCACATTTCCTCTCTGTATTTTGAATTGTCAGCAGAATGGCCTTCCAAAGGAATATCTCTCTTTGGAATCCATTTATGCCATGGGAAATACTTGGACCTCCTCCAGAGCATCCTTTGCTGTTGGAACTCTCTGATCCTCCCTTTCCCACCAAACCCTCACATTCTTCCATGTACTTCCAGTGGGTCCCCTTGCACCTCCATGAGTAAGCAAGAGTCAGCCTCCAGTTCTCACAATCAAAGAGCCCAAGGCACCCAGCTGCACTGCCTTCTGACACCAGCCAGGCACTTTGTCAACATGGCTCAGTTTAGTCCTTCCTTGCACTCTGCAACCCTAGGGCTGGTGCCGCAGTCCCACAAGAGCTGCATCCACAGCACTAACTGAGCAAGAAGGAACCCCAGTGATGGCAGGGTTTGCCTATGGGACAGGGACTAGAATCTGTCCAAATTCCCCATAACCTCCCACAATGCTGAGAGAATATCAGCAGGGAGGGTAAGGTCCCTGCACAGACCCTGCCATGGAAATGGAAGAATACGTGAGCCAAAAGAGACCTCAGAGAGGATCTTGCCTAATCCTTGCCCGGTGGATGAAGAGGGGAAGACAGTTGCCCAAGACCACATGATTGTTTACTTGCAGAATCCCTAACTCACACCTAGGTGGACGTATCTAAGAGGAAAGTAAAAAACAAAGAAGGTACACATCGGAGCACACCTGGGTTGCTAAGACCCAGGCTAGGGACCACAATAGCCCCTTTCACTCCACTCTGGCTTGAGCTGGTCCTAATTTACCCCTTCCTTTCCCCAGGAAAGAACCCGCAGGCAGCCAAGAAGCTCAGCATCTGTCTGAATCTCCCAGGACCAGCTGCTTTCTGTAGAAGCCAATAGGAATAGTTTAGAACATTGCCAACTGTTATCCATCAGCTCTAGGAATGGGAGGTCAATGGGAGGTTTATCTTGGCAGTTAAAGTCAAAGTTTACAACTTAGCCCCAAGGCACAAGAAGAATCTTCTCCCCCAAGGACTAAAGCCTAAAAAATTTTTAGGTTACAGGATGGAAAACTAATTCATATATACACATGTGCACAAATTTCTACACATCAATCAACAAAAGCAATGCATTAGTCCTGAATAATCACAAATAATTAAAAATACAGATTTTTCTCTGCATCTCCTGAGGCTAAAGCAGTGAGTATCTTCTACTGCAAAATTAATCACCCATGTTAACCCTTATGACTGCTTTTGAAAGCATAAATCCCATTTCAGGCCCCTCCACAGGAGGGCAAGCTTCACATGGACTATGACATCTTTTTGGTTTGCCTACAAACTGACACAATTTTGCAAAGATTTATTTTTATTGTTTGAATTAAGAAAACACTGGGTTTTCTTCAATTTAAGAAACATAGAATTTTGTTATAATATTAAATATGCTTTTAAAAACTTACTCTTTGAGGATTTCTGGCCACTTAATTTCAGAAAAAAAGAAAAATTCCCAAATGTGCTTGGTGGTAAACCAACTTCCGCATGGTGAAGTAAAATAGCCTTAAATTAAGAAAGTTAAAAACGTAAAGTTTTAAGTTAAAAAAGGTAATAAAGACACCACTGAGAAAGTGAAAAGACAACCCACAGAATGGGAGAAAATATTTGTAAATCATGTATCTAATAGGGGACTCGTGTCCAGAATATATAAAGAATTCCTGCAACTCAATAATATTAATAAAAACACAAGCAATCCATTTAAAAATGGGAAAATATTTGAATAGATATTTCTTCGAAGAAGTTTAAATGGCCATAATAAACACATAGAAAGATACTTTATATAATTCATCATCAGGGACATAAAAAACAAAACCACAATGAGAATCCATTTTGTACCCACAAGGATGGCTAACATTAAAAAGACAGATCATAGCAAGTGTTGGTGAGGATGTGAAGAAGGTAGAACCCTCATACATTGCCAGTAGGAATGAAAAACGGTACAGCCACTTTGGAAAACAGAAGACCCTCAAAAAGTTAAACTTTGATTTAACTTTAAATAAATATAGAGTTCCTCAAAAAGGGGGTTGATGTGACTTAGCAATTCCACTCTGAGGCACATACCCAAGAGAATTAACAACATGCATCCACACAAAGACACATATGTGAATATTCACAGCAGCATCATTCATAATCACCAAAAAGTGGAAAGAACTCAAATGCCCTTCAATTGATGAATGGATGAACAAACTATGGTACATCCATGTGATAGATTCAGCCATAGAATGGAACAAAGCTCGAATATGTATTACAACATAAATGAACTTCAAAAACATTAAGCTAAGTGAAAGAAGGAAGATGCAATGGGCTACATAGTTTATGATGCAATTTATAGGAAATGTCCAGAATAGGCAAATCCATAGACAGAAAGCAGATGAGTGGGGAGGACAGAATGATTGCTAATGAATGTGGGGTTTCTTTTGGGAGTGATTAAATGTTCTAGAATTAAATAGTGGCAATAGTGGTGCAATCTTGGGATTATACTAAAAACCACTGAACTGTACACTTTGTGAGAGTTAATTTTGTAGTACATGAATTATAACTCAACAAATCTACAATTTACAAAAAAATAATTACCTTCAAAAGAAGAGGAAGAAGAAAAAGGAGAGTAAAGAAAAAAGAAGAAGGGAGAATGAGAGAGGAAGGAAGGAGAAAAAGAAGAGAAAAGGAAGCAGAAGGAATGCTCCTGCTGCATTTCAGAGGGAGGTGCTGATGCCAGCATGTTCCAGCAGGTCTTGCAGAGCTGTAGCCTGAGGCATCTTGCCCACACCCCACAAAAGTCAGCTTCCTCTTAGAAGGAGGGTCAAGAGCTGCCCACTGGGTCTCTTCAGGGTTCTGCAATGCTAGCTGACAAGCGCTCTTCTGATCACCCACTCCAGGCAGGACCACTCCACTATGGGACACCCCTGCTCCTCAAGAAGAGACCCAGTGGCCACCAGGACAATGCGGTAACTCTCCAGCCCCTCTCTACGCCCCGCCCAGATCAAAGGGATTTCTTCCAGGGGAGTTTGCCCATCTCCTCACCTCCCTTTTGTTTGTCAAAATTGCACCTCCTCCAGGAAGCCTTATTACCCCATCTAACTTATATTAACTCTAAAACTCCATGTTTTCCAATGTGCACTCCTTTAAGTATTCCTCAGAAAAGGGGACCCCGTGTAGGATTGCAAGATAAAATGTAGATGTCCAGGAAAATCTGATTTTTCAGACACACAACTGTGACTATGAGTATTTTTATGTCCTCAAGGACTTAGAGACATTAGATACCCCTGCAGGGTGCACTGCGAATTCCTGGGGAGGGTTGTGGCCTGCAGCATTCTCTTGATTTCCTGGACTACAAAACTAGAGTTGCTGGATTAGGCAAATAGAAACACAAATAACATTTTGATTTTCAGGTAAATGATATTTTATGTAAGTATACCGCAAATATTGCATCAATATACTTGTACTTCAAGATAGTGGTTTATCTGAAATGGAAATTTCACTGGGTGTCTTGAGTTTTAACTGGCAGCCCTACCGACGGGGCTTATTCATCATGTAGACTCTGGGTATCATTTTCATAAGTCTGCAGTAGAAGCTCAGGAAACTGATTTTGTAAGAAAGACCTCAAATAGGTAGGCATGATTGGTCTAAGGGTCATGAGATGGGAGAGCAGTGTGTGTGTGTGTGTGTGTGTGTGTGTGCACGCACGCGTGCACATGTGCATGAATTGGGGGCGGGGGCGGGTAGAGTTTGGGGTAAAAGGCTTCCCAGAAATCCAGAGCTCTGATCCGTATCTTCTGACTACTTTAAAATGACTGAAACCTCGGGTTCCTTTTTCAGTGCCTTATTCCACACAGACTCATCTTTTAGGAGGCTATTTGACAGTGCTTAACTGCGACCCACATTGTACATGCTCATAACAAAGACAAGTCCCCATCTACCATGCTGTAACTTAGAAAGGCACAAGTTATACAACATCTGGAATCTACCCAAGGGAAAAAAATGGGAGTCTACAAATCTAGCATGCTGGAGGCAGAAACCATGTGCTCAGAATCATTAAAATCACATTTCACTTTGCCACAATGCAGCTCCGTCCCTGGCTGATGGCCAGATAAGCTTGCTGGCAGAGATCTTCTCCTGTGGTGCTGAGTGAAGGGGCCACACACCTCTCAGTTAATACCTGCCCAGGTTTAATACCTAATCACCATCCTCAGATTGCCTCTCAACACTCATTACCAGCACTCAGCAGTCACAGCCAAGGTGATGGAATTTAAGATTAGGACTAGAGTAGTCACTTCTGTTCTTAAGTGCAGGTCTCCTCGGAACATCATCATTCAGCAAATTCGGGAGACAGCATTTCCACTTTCTACTGAAGCATCCTGTAAGAACCAGAAAAGCATGACACCATTAAAGACAAACGAAACTGGCCCTATTTGAGCAAGAGGGGCTCAGTCTGTTTGGTCTGTGTTTTATACCCGTGATGAATTTACCTGTTTGTTCATCTCCAGCACTCCGGCCTGAAACTCGCCCTTTGACAAGCACCCTGCAAGCTCCAGTGATGCTGAATCCCAGAAGTGATGGGCTCTCTTGGAGAATCCCAGGGGCTGTCCTGTGCTCCAGGACTGTCCCAGGCCTCCTTGGGTGGACGCCATCCTCTCTGGTCCCCTCTAAAGACTTCTTCATCATGACGATGGTGATTGTGGGCAAACCAGGTGGGATAGTTTCCCATATCTGCCTACCAGGAGCTGCTTCCCAGGAGGCAGGTAGAAAGGGAAGGAGGGAGGAGAGCGCAAGGGGCCAAGGAGAAAGGAAAGAGAGGGAGGGCAGGAAGAAAGCAGGAGAGAGAGCTCTCAGGGAAAGCAGGGAAACAGTGATGAAGGGAAGACCGGTTGTATCATATGAGGTAAGTGATCATTTATAGTCATTATCAACTTACTGTGAATTCCAGATGGAGTTTCTGGAAGCTACAGTATTATTTCCTGTTAGGAATTCATTCATGTAACAAATGTTCTATGGGCCGGGGCACTGTGCTTGGGGATGCAGATACACCCCTGAATGTAGCCATTTGCATTCTAATAAGGCAAAGCAAACAATGGAGAAATACAGTCACAGATAAGACAATTTCAGACAACGGTCATGCTGGAAAGAAATGGCATGGTCATGGGATAGAGAACCAGGAACAGGAGGAAATGTTAGACAGGGACCAATGGGCAGGGAGGAGATTAAGGAGGGGACCCAGGAGAGAGCACAGTGAGAGAAGGAGCCCCCTGTGTGTGGACTTGGGAACTGACTGGCTTGGCAGGTGGAGCCACGCCACATAGGTCAACGTGGCCAGAGGGTGCTGAGCAAGGGGACAAGTTGCAGGGCAGGAGTCTGAGGGCATGCAGACTTGAAGGTGCTGACAAGGAGTTGGATTGCATTAATTCAGGACCGTATGAAAAATGCCTCTGTGATCAGACAAATGGTCAACCTCTCTTGACAGGAAAACATTGACTGTGACGTGGGTTATGCAATGAAGCTTCCAACCCAGGATCTGTTTCTGAATGAGTGTCATGGAGAAGAGAGCAGAGGCTCTGCATGGCCCCAACACATGTCCCTCCTCCAAGCTCCGACATTAAGCAACATGCCTGCTTCCTTGTGGAGGAGGGAAGGCTGGACTAAGATGTGTGCTACAGGAGAGGAAATTCACACCTTCGGTTGCCTAGGTGACGGCTTCCAAACGACGTTGGGGGTCTAACTGGCTGCCTAGCAAGGCCTCTGAGATGGGAAAAAGGGAGCCCCTTTCCATTGGAGTCACCATGATTGGACCAAATTCCGGTCCTCAGCTCAGGGGCCCTTGTTGCTGGTGACATCCTTCAGCTATACGGCACCAGACCCCAAATATGTGTCTCTCCCAGGGCTAACCCTGGAAGCTGATAAAAACCAGAATACTTCCGCAGCACGGTGGCTCATGTCTGTCATCCCAGCACTGTGGGAGGCTGAGGGAGGAGGATGACTTGAGCCCAAAATTTGGAGACCAGCCTGGGCAACATAGCGAGACCCCATTTCTACAAAAAGTTTTAAAAATGACTGGGCATGGTGACATGTAGCTGTAGTCCCAGCTACTTGAGAGGGTGAGACAAGAGGATCACTTGCCTCTCAACCCAGGAGGCTGAGGTTGTATGAGCTATTATTGCATCACTGCACTCTAGCATGGGCAACCCTGTCTCTAAAACAATAACAACAAAACAAAAAATAATCAAAACACCATTGTCTAGTGTCCAGGACAACACCAGCTGCTCATGGGATAGGGAGGCAGACAGACAGCCCAGGTCAGGGCCAAGGTGCTGCAGCCTCATACATTCTAGTCAGTCCCAAATGAGCAAGAGCCTGCACCCTAGGGGAGTTCGTGTCTCGGTGGATGTAGTGTCTCTACCCATGAGCAGTACTTAACAAATGCCTGCACATCCATGTCACTCACTTCATCTTCTATCAGTCACTACAAGCACCATCTCCTCCAAGAAAATATGTTCTGATGGAGGAAACACTGGATGTGGAGTCAGTGGCCTGGGACTGCCTAGAAGCTTCACTGAGTACTACTGGCTGTGTAATCTCAGACAAACCACTCACCCACTCTGAGTCTCATTTTCCCCAACCATACATTGTGTCTAGCAATGCCCACCTCCCAGGACTGGGTATAAAGATTAGAGTCGATGCATGCCGAATATGCAGCGGCTGATATTTGCTAAGAACTGCAATGTTCAGATTCAATGTGGTGGCCAGATCTGGAGATCCTGAGACCACCTAGCCATAGTTGCTCTAGGGTGTGAGAGATGAAATCCAGGGAAAGTAGAGGAAGGTTCCCAGATGTGACAGCTTCAGCAGGGAATCGGATTGCCACGGGAATCTCCGGAGACTGGACAAAGAGGAGTTTCACTGTTTTAAAGGCATCAGATGGACAGATGCAGAGCCACTTTCCTGGTAGGATTTATGACTCCAACAGGTCCCCAGCTCCAACAGACAGCTCATTCCGGGGGAAATTAGGTGTCAAATGCAGTGTTGTGGAATTCTTAGGGCACCCATTGGCGGAGTTTTACAGCCATTCTTGCTCTAGGCCTTCCTCAACTTGTCAAAACATTGACTTTCCTCTGCCGCTCCTAATCAGACAAGTACCAGGCAATAGCAATGAGTAATGCAGCTCTTAACACTTCGCCCTGAAAAGATGAGACACCTCAGACCCTGGTTCTTCTAGAGTTTGGGTCAGTAATATGACACTGAAGTCATTTGCTCCTTGTCACACAGCGAGGACTTTATGGCTTTTCAGACTGGCAAAAGACTTTCCCCAGGTGAGTCTAGTTTTCTGAAGTTGAGATGTCTAACATCACATCCCAGATGTGAGAGAGCAGATCCGTCCCACTGGCCACTTGTCCCCACAAAAACGGGGGTAAGGAAGGCAGGGGATTGTCAGCAAAGCTCTGAAGAGCGGCTCCACACCAACAGGCAGCCAGCAGATCCCAGCCCGGTCCCACGAGTTATCACTGAAGATACTAAACACACAGCTGCTGAATTCCTGTCCTAGTTAGGGTGTCTCTTAAAGCAGACCCTGAACAATGACTTGGGTGCAAGTAGTTGATTTGGGAGGTGACCCCAGGGAACAAGAGCAAGGGAGCAGGAGGAAGCCAGTGACATGGTGCAGCCCTGTGGGAAATGGGGGCCCAATCTGCAGGGCCAATGCAGTGTTGTGGAATTCTTCGAGCACTCTGGAGAGCAGGGGAGCATGGAGCTCAGAACTGCCCCTCTGAAGGACTGGAAGTTGGGCGTTGATCCCCACAGCATCCCGTGTTGGTAGAGGGTTCGTCCCTGAGTGTATTAACCCTTCTGCTCTTCCAGACTGTGCCTCTGCATGGCTGATTAGACTCCCACAGCTCAAAGAAAGCTCCAAATCAAAAAAGCAAAGGTTGCAGGCTGCCTGCCAGAGGTGAGACCCTGGTGATGGGCCTGGCACTGCTCACTGCAGTGCTGATGTCAGGAGGGCCCAGGATGTGGCACAGAGCACGAGAGCCATCTGCAGCAGCACCTGTGCCCAGCAGTGTGCTAAGCACCAAATGAGAGCAGAAGTCATAGTGAAAAAGAGTGCCCAGCCTCAATGACTCCTAGGAAAGTTTGGAACAGACAAGTGACCCCCGGGGCCCCAGCTCAGCAGCCTAAGTTATAATTGAGTGACAAGAAGAAAAGATGCTGTTATTTAAAACAAAAATTGACTGCAATGGCTGCAGCACTGTCAGGCAGAGGCCACGTTCTTCTTAGGGGTAGGTGGCCTTTTTGTTTAGAAAAAGACTTCAGAGGATCTCTTTGTGTGTGTGAAAATACAGGCCCCAGGACCACAGTGGGAAGGAGAGACAGCACTCTGCTCCATAGTGATTGGAGTTTTTGTCTTGTTTGTTTGAAGGAGCCTTGTGCTGGGAAGAACAGAATTGATGGAGCTTGTGACACAAAGTTCAACTGGCAGGAGTGGGTCGGACCTTGGAAGGAAGGCAGTCAGGAGATACTCCATGTAGAGGGGTGGTCAGGGGGCCACAGGGCAGGGATCGCTCACAAAACAGCCACATCAAGTCGGTGCATTCTGTGATATGCTGATATTAACTATCTGGTGTCCCTGACTCTTCAGTGTGAGTCAACTCAGCTCATTAGTTATGCTTTGGGGAACAAAGAGAGAGGAACATTGGGTGTGATTTAAGATAAAGAGAAGACAGCAGCCATGGGAAGAGAGTGGGGGATAAGAACTCAGTGGGGCTGATGTAG
The DNA here is from genome assembly GCF_049350105.2 of Macaca mulatta. NCBI lineage: Eukaryota > Metazoa > Chordata > Mammalia > Primates > Cercopithecidae > Macaca > Macaca mulatta. The sequence continues at coordinate 40,579,106 of NC_133424.1, forward strand.
GTAGGTGAGCTCCAAAACTGGAGCTCAGTCCAGGAGGGCTCTTGGCTTCACCCAGGAAAGAATTCAAGGGGGAGCTGGTGGTGTTAGACAAGTTTCATGGAAGCTACAGTAAACAGCAGCAACAGAGGGGTTTCTCCTTGCAGAGCAGGGCTACCCCACAAGCAATGTGCCCAGAGTAGCAGCTCAGAGGCAGTGCTGCACTCATATTTATACCCACTTTTAATGACAAGCAAATTAAGGGGTAGGTTATGCAGAAATTTCTCAGGAAAAGGCGGTCACTCCCAGCTGTTGTCATGGCAATGGTAACTGACATGGCACACTGGTGGGTGTGTCTTATGGGAAACTGCTTCTGCCTGGTCCCTGTTTTAGCTAGTCCTCATTTAGCTAGTCCTCAATTTGGTCCAGTGTCTGAGCCCTGCCTCCAAAGTCAAGTCCTGCCTCCTATCTCAGGGCTGAGTTTCCAGGGATGTGTATTCCCTTAGGAATCCTCGGAGAAGTTGGGAAGACACCAGACATCTCACAGCATGCAGAATAGGGGCCTGAGTCTGCATATTTGAAGTTGGAGGAAACTGTGGCCCCCATAAACCTGAAGAACACAGGACCCTGGGCTGTAATTCAGACCCATTTGGCACCCAGTTATTGCTACTAAAAACGTAGCTGAGCCAGGCCCCGTGGCGGACAGGGAAGCCCAGGGATGACAAACATGGCCCCTGCCCTCGGATTATGCCAATGTCCTAGGGTGTTCCAGTTGTCAGCAACCAACCTGGCCAAGCAATGCCTAAGGGGGCCAGATTGGAGGCTCCATAAACTGGCCAGAGACATCCTGGAAGACCCCCAGGAGAAGGGACATCAGAACATCAGCTTGAATGGTGAGAAAAAACAGCAATAGGTGGAAAGCGAGAGAGAAGAAACTGTGTGGGCCAAGGAAAGAGAAGAGTTTCTGGAGACACAGACCCTCATGGGGTCTTCCCTAGGCCACCAGTGACACACAGGTGTCACCTTCTGTATCCATTGGGGTCTAGGGGAAACTGAGGCACACTCAGAGTCATTGAGGAGAGTTTAGTGAGGGGACTGCTCACATGGGATGGAGAGGGCTAGAGGGATGCGGTAAACCCAAGGCTGTGGCTGTGCACACCACTACTTCCTGAGCCCACAAGGGACAGTGCTGCTGTGGAAGAGGCCACAGGAAGGAGCTGGGGATTTCAGAGAGGAGCCTAACCCCTGCCACTTTTAGCCTAGCAGGGAGGGAGGAGGGCAGGTGAATATCCCGATCTCTTTCCTTCCATCCCACCAGTCCCACCCCCATTGACTAACTGAGCTGGAAGCAGAGGTCGAGGGAGCCTGGTCAGTGCAGACCTAGACCCACCTAGCATGGGTGTGGAGAGGCTTCGGGAGAGCATCCTGTGTACTTGCTGACAAATCGGCCACCTGTCCCCTGCAAGCTGTCCAGCGTGAGCTGGCCTCATGCACTGAAGCTCAGCCCTGCTTTTAGAGAGGTGATCAGCAGAGTCGTAGATTCAAGAAAGAATATGTGAGCTGGGGCATGCCACCATACCCTCCCTTTGCCTGATACGTGCAGGAGTCTATGTTACTCAGGAGGACTCAGGAATCTGGAGATTGTGCTCTTAGATAGAAAACTAGAACTAGGAGGAGAAAGTGTGATGTGCACAGATCCCAGGTGGCCTTGCATTTTAGAAGCCAATAGCAATATTTTCCAATCAACTGGACATGATATTGGAAGCCAGCACAGTAACTCTCCAGCTAGGAGGCTATGATTGAAGACCTGGCATTGTCAGCAACCTGGTGGGCCACATTGTACCCAGACAAGCACAAGGCTCACCTTCGGTCAGGGTCTCCCAGACACTGCCCCTGAGGTGGTGATTTGTGGGCAGGTGATTTATCAAGACAGGAGAACCCAGTAGGGAAAAGAGGGCAGGAGAGGGGAAGAAGCTCTGCAAGGTGCTATTTCACGTAGGTCTCCAGCCTCAGCCAGACCCCATGGGGAGGGTCTAGAATATCAGCTGCATCTCCCAGTCTGCCCAGCCTGAGTCAGAGGAACTGGGTTTTCACACCCCCGCAGGAAGAAGGGCAAGCCGCCAGGCACCCAAGGCTCCTTCATGCTTGCAGCTCAAGCCTCCAGTGGGAAAGGAAGTCCTCAGGAGGCTGTTGGTGCAGGCCACTTAGAGCAAAGCACGTGGCCACTGCAAGATGGGGGCACAGAGCTGGCAAGAGTGATCCACAGTGACTTGGACAGGGCCTTAACAGTGTCTGCTGAGGCCCTTGCCCCAGATGGCCCTGAAGTTGAAGTCTGGTTTGCTCTGTTTTGTTGGTCTGCACAATGGAGAGGAAGGTGCCACCCCAGCTCTAGTTCTCCATGTCACTTAAAAGGTATGGGATTTCAGCAAGAACTGAACAACTCTGGTCCTCAGCTTTCCCCATCATCCTGTGAAGATCTTCAATCTTATCTACCTCGGGGGATGATACTGTGGATATCAAATGTCAGAGGACCTTGAAGGATGAAAAATACGTGTATGTGACTCGTCAGGCTGCACCATTGCAAGGTGATGCTAATGTCAGGATGTCTTTGTCTGCAGGACAATCCACTACCGTATGGAGCTTGTCCTGGAAAGTCATTGCACCGCACCCCACCACTCCCGCCATCTCTCAGAAGAGGTCACCAAGAGCATTTTGTTACAACATAACCCTACTCAAGAAATCACTCAAAAATGCACATAGGAACCATTGAAACATTTCCTGAATTAAAAAGAATGACTCAGCAAAGCATTCATGGTAGAGTTCCTTCTTGAATTTCTAAAAACTGGTGATGTTCACAAAGGCCAAAATGTGTGAGAGTTCTATGAAAACCAGGCCAAAGTGTGCTTCTGTGCTTTGTATTTAAAAAGAATAAGAAAATTTATAGTTCAAAATATAAGATGTTAAGCCCACCACTGACTAAACAGACCCCCTCTTGGCCAAGGGGACCCCAGAGTAACCTGGAACACTGAGTTCTCGGCCATGATGGGATGGGGAGCATCAGACAAGTCTTGTTATTCCCTTCCCTTGCTAACCACCACTAGGCTTCCTTTACTAAGGGCTAAACACAAACCTACCCTTCCAACACAGTCCACTGCTGCGATCAACCTACTGCTTGACTCGCAGTGGAGGATGCACAGTGAGGGTTTTGGTGTCCTCTGCTTCACCTATTGACATCAGAGGGCCAAAAGTTCTACCTTGGGTCATGCTAACACCACCATTTTTGGTACAGGAGGCCCATAAAGGGGCGTGCAGTTCACTTGTGCATGTGCATGTTTCACCTCTCCTAAATCTTCATGACTCCTCCTGCAGTTTATTGACTATGTATATTCAGCCATTCAACTCAACACAAATTCCTGTTCCCTTTGCCCCTCCCTGAAAGTGTCTGTTTCTGGCTTCTGATCAGAGGCTACACTTCCCAGCCTGTCAGAATGGCCACCCTGTTTATGAAAAACAAAGCTCTTCTTTCAAAAAAAAAAAAAAATAAAGAAAAAGAAAAAAGAAAAAAAAATTATAGTTTAACAAAGACAATTAGATAAAGTTAACCTAACCCACTGAAGATCCCCATCCTGCAGGGCTGACTGATCTCCTACCCAGGACATGGCCAGACAGGGGCTAGTGGGCCAGTGACCTGAGGAGCACTCCTGAGTGACCGCAGAGTTCAGGGCTGCCTCCAAGAACGGCTGGTGCATAAGGACTACTCAGACCAAAGCTGAGCACTCCGAAGTATGAATAATGAAGCAGATTTGCTGGCTCGGTGTTGAGAACCAGGGGTGTTTAGGCTGTCACTGCCAACAGCCCACTAATGGCTGGGATCAGAAGGGCAGAAGGCCACCATTTTACTGATGGGACCAAGTCAATCCCAGAGTCTGGTGCAACCTGGAGCGGACGGTGTAGAGACGGGCAGCAGGTCTCCCCGATGCAATCCTTCTGCATGTTGACAACGATATAAAAAGGGAAAACCTGCATTTCTACTTTGCTCTTCAGATTGGAGATCTGGTTGTATTAAACTGCAGACTTACTCTAGCCAGTCCTCAGATATTGCTTACTACTTAAAATGAATTGTTACCAAAATGCTCAGAGAAAACCATAGATTCAGCGTATTGACTATGTTTCTTCTTTAAGTCATAGTTAAGGGCAATAACAACGATGGAGCAGCCGAGTAGATATTTTCTGCTTATCATTAATAACAACCCCTCAGCTGATGGATGGACGGCCCTCCCGGTGATGGAGAGCCGGCAGCACTCATGCTGTGGCAGGATCTGTTTCTGGGAGGGCCTGTAAGATATTTGATTTGAGAGATGCCTGGCTGCTGATGGATGAGGAGGGCCTGGGAGAAACACAGCGGCATGAACACCACGATCATAAAAAGAGGAGAAGAGTGCAATCATCTTGTATGTTCTCTTCCTTCTCTCACTTCCAGTAGAACCACAGAAGGGCAAGCCAAGAAGCATGGAGGTCATTCTACCTGCCTGAGGGCTCCTGGCCCATCCAGTCACTACAGCTATGGAGGACAAGGCAGAGAAACATGGACCCGGGGGAAAGAGGAGGCTCCCTGTACCTGTCAGCTGCAGAGAAGAAGACTCTGCTCCACACAGTCACTTGGGATCGAAGCAGATGGAGGCTCCACCATGTCATAGCTACTTCATCTGGAACCAGCAGCCTCCTCAGCAGAAGGGGGAAGCAGGAAGGGCGTCCAGGGTGTTTTCACTGGATCATCAGCCCAGAATGACACATAGCACTTTGCTCACCTTTCACTGGCCAGAATTAAGAATGTGACCTCATCTAACCGCAAGGGAACTGGGAAGCAATGTGCCCAGAGCGAGTGGTCTGCACACGTTGCCCTGCTTCCTTACCTCTCATACAATCTTCAGTTGCCCAGTCTAGGCTGGTCCCTACCACTCATACCAGCACAGCCTCCTGTTTCCAAATTCAGTGGTCATTCTCATGTTTCCCAATCTCTGAGCAGCACTAGCCCCAGCTACCGCCCCCGCCTCGATCTAGCCCGGCCTCAGCTTCTGCAATACCTCATTCTGTGTGGCTTCCTTCCCTCTCTCTCTCTGCTCTGTGAGTTTCTCCTCACCCAGCCTCCTCTAAATGTTGGTTTCTTCTCAGGACAGGTCTCGAACCTATCTTGCTAAATATTTATATCAGTTCCACAGCTTTAAATGGCATCTATTTGCTAATACATCTTAAACACAGATCCCAGGGCAGAGTTCTTTCCCTAGGAGACTCACACTTTCCTTCTCCACTGCTTGCTTGAGAGCCCACAATGCATCATATAAGGGACTTGAGTCTCCCGCACTTGAGTCAATCACAGCTCCTTGTCAGAATCGGAAATCTAGGAGTGGCACAGCCTTGACAGCTCCCTTGTGCTCAGCCCTGAATATAAACCATCCATACGTCCTGTTGATTTAACCTCCAAAATACATCAAAGGAGGTCTTGAATCAACAAATCTCATGCTGTCTCCACTGCCACTCGCTCGATGCCAATCCTGGTCTGGGTGGCACTTGGGGCTCCCCTACTCACTCCTTGTCAAGTCATTCTCCCAGCAGCACCAGGCTTGTCTGTAAAATGTAAACCAGATCATGGCACTTCCTGCTTCTGTCCCTAAACTGGCTTCTCACTCCTCAGGAATCAAGTCCAAGTTCTCCTCCATGGCCCACATGACCATGCAACCCAGCCCCTCCCCAGTCTCATTCACGCTGCCCTCCCCTCCACAGTGTGTTCCAGCCACACGGGCTCCTGGTCCTGCTCTGCACCACCAGCCCCCTTTCCACACTGAGGCCTTGTCACACTCAGTGCTGTATCATTCACTAAAACATCACCCCCTCAATGAGCTGGATGCACAGAGGCATTGAAGAGAACTGCACCTGGCATCTCCCCAAAAGTGAAGACATCACTGTATCAAATGAATACCTGCCCGCGTATGTTCCTCGCAGCACCATTCACAATAGCAAAGACATGAAATCAACTCGGGTGTCCACCAACCGATGACCAGACGAAGAAAACGTGGTCATATGCACCAGGGGATACTACTCGGCCATAAAGATGAATGAAATCATGTCTTCTGCAGCAACAAGGATGAAACTGGAGGCCATTCTCCTAAGTGAAATAACTCAGACACAAAAAGATAAATACCACACATTCTCACTTATCAGTGGGAGCTCAAAAATGTGTACACATGGACATAGAGTGTGGAATGAGACTCTGGAGATGCCCAAGGGTGGGGAGGTTGGAGGGGGTGAGGCAGGAGAAGTTACTTCATAGGCACCACATATGTTATTCCAGCAGTGGCTACACTAAAGGCTCAGACGGCACCACTATGCATTATATGCATATAATAAAATTACACTTGTGCCCCAAAATTTATACAAGTTTGAAAAAGGACGACTGTGGGTGTCTTCTGCACGGTCCGCAAAGCGCACGTTCCCAGTGGCATCCACCTTCCTACCCAGATGGGCTCTTGTCACACGGAGGTCCCACAGCCATCCTCTTGCACTCAAGGGTGGTTCAGTGGACCAGCAGCCCCTCAGCGGCCTTTCTCACATGAATAGATGGTCTCAGCTGCCCTTCTGTGACCCATCTGCCACGTCGCACAATGTCCCGTGGCCCTGATTCCTCCAGGGATATGCCTGCCCTATGTTAGGTCCTGAACACATGTTCTTGGTTCTGAGAATTGTTTGTGTCTCAGGACAGCAAGGTCACTTAGCCAGAGAAGCCTGCATTTGAAAATCAAGGTTAAAAACACATTTCACCTTTTGCTCAGCGTTCTTCTCATAGGAACCCAAGGAAAATCTCTGTGTTGGTTAAACACTCTGTTTGTCAGCAGTGAGACAACCTTTGGCATTTAGGGTGTCCTTTCAGTGTGTACATCATGTGTTTACACTGAAAGATGCCTGTAGCAGTTCCCGAGACGTCCTGGGTTCCCCCCTGCACCTGCAGAAGTACAGCAGAGGCCTCTACGGTCACAGGAACATGCCCACCTCCTGCCAGCCCACCCGCACACCTAATGCCAGTTCCCAGTGTCAGAGGAGGGCCTCCCAGAAACTCAGACCTGGACAGGTCACCAGGGGCTAGAGAGCCACTCCCAGGCCCTCAGGCCAGCTGGCGTGCCCAGGATTCAGTCCCCAGAGCTAGCAAAGGTACTGTCAGCAGGCCATCCCTTCTCAGAGCTGAGTGCAGATGACTCCTATTTTTCCTCCTGCACGTGGAGAAGCAGAGAATGCCAGACCAGCCTGAGCCCGGAGTGCAGGGCACTGGGGGCAGAGCATCGGGGGTCCAGCCTCAGGGGTGTCAATGCCTGCCAGCACCCAGCTCCCATCTTTCTATCCTTGGAAACAGTGGATGGTTTCCCTTTAAGAACCTGCCCTGCCCCTTCCTCAGGCCCTGTGGTTCGAGTGCCTTGTCCCATGCCCCATCCCCACTCCCTTCCCACGAGCAGACGCATGTGCCATAATAGGCCATTGCAGCAACTCAGCCTGCAGCCAGGAGTATGCGGGAGGCAGGCACTCATGCTTGAGTGGGTAGAGGCTGCTCCTGGGAGGGAACTGGAAGTGGAAGTACTGTCGGAGGCCGTCCAGGAGGGAGCTGTCGGTGCTCCCCATGCGGAGGAAAGGAAGAGCTCTTGGCTCTTTCTTCTCTCTGTTGGCTCCCCATGCCAGTAGAGAGAAGAAAGAGCCAAGAGCTGAGGAGAGCCAAGTCCTGACACCAGCCTTGGTATCCCAGCAGTATATTTGTGACATGTGCCAACACCTTCCTCCCTTGTGCTGGCCTCATGCTGTGGCAGACAGGGCACTGGGAGAATCCAGGTATGAGGCATTGGGCCTGGCCCTAAGAAAATTGCTCAGAGAGTGAGGCCTAGGGAAGGTGGGCAGGAGCTGGGACCAGGGCCACAGGCGTGTGTCCAGGGCCTCCACTACTTGGCTGGGGCTGGGGTGTAACAGATTGCTCAGCCAACCCCACCCTCTGGCCTTTAAACCATAGGCACAGACTAGAGCAGCAAGTCTTCCAGCCACTGAGTCCCCCGGTGAGTGGCACAGGCGGGGCTGTCCCTCCATCCTCTAGCACAGTCTCCCTCCTCTCCCCCCAGCCTCAAAAGCATGTTCTTTCCTCCACCTCTTTGCTCACACTGGACTCTTAGCCTAAAGTGCTCTCCATTCCCTTTCCACCCCTTTCCCAGGATCTGCCATCCCTCCAGACCTGGCTAGAGTGCCCCCTCCTCCAAGAAGCCTTCCCTGACTAGCACAGCTCATTATTTGAGGCACTGGGTCACTGCAATCATCACCCAAAAGTGCACAGTACACACTGGGTTAGATTCTGTCCTAAAAAAACTTTAGACGGCTGCCCTCTCACCAGAGCCAGTGACCTCAGCTAGCAGCCAGCACCAGAGAAAGAATTTAATGTTTTCAGGAGGAACCATTCTGGCCATTCAGGGAGAAGTCTTCAAGAAGGCCTAGGGCCATTCCCAAGACCTTTCCCAAAAAATATATACTAACATGGACAGAATGCCATGTGCTAGACGCAAGCAGAGTGAGTGAGGCAGGGAAGAGAGGAGACAGCTCAGGCTCCAGCGTCAGGCAGGCCTGAGTTTGAATCCTGGTTCTGCTGCTGGCTGCCTGTGTGGCCTGATCAAGTCGCTTGACATCTTTGAGCCCAGTTTCTTATCTGTGGAATGAGGATGATTGTGACTATCGTAGGCTTAAGTGAGAAGCCATGGCTTGAACAGGGTGGATGCTGTGTAAATACTCCCTGTCGATTACTGGGTGACAGTAGAGCACCGTGGTTGGAAGGATAACCTAAGCATCTCTGAATCTGCTCCATGCACCTCTCAGTTTTTTACATTGTGATCCCATTTAATCCTCATTGCAACCTTATAGAGTAGCAATGCATATAATCTCTAGTGTACAGATGAGGCACCTGAGGTTTAGGGTCATACCCAAATTCAAACTCCTGAAGATGGCAGAGCCATTTTCAACCTTTAGCCTACCCGTCCTCTACTTGGTGGCCCAGCATGGTCCCAGGGCCACCCTGCAGTGGTGTGGTGCTTAAGAGCTCAGACTCTGAAGTCAGACCGCTAGGTCCCTAGCTCAGCTGTGACAATTGCCACTCTAATCCCCACCTCTCTGTGCCTCAGAGGTCTTCATTCTCTATCTGTAAACTGGAGATAATAACACTATGTCTTGTTGCATTCAACATGCCATCAGTTGTAAAATGTGATATTTCAAATGCCACTAAAACAGAAAAAAAATGCACAACATAACATATCTAATAGAAGTTCTCCCCATAAAGCCAGGACACAAAGGCCAAGCCCCCTGTGTATGAGTAAATGAGAAATATAAACCCACCATGCAAACCAAGTGACAATGAAATTGGCATGTCTCAACCTAGGCGCCACGTGAAGGGAGAAAATATTCTTCTCTGAGAGTTTGAACCCCAAACTGGTACTCAGGCAGGTTTGTCATCTGAATTCACACTGCCCAATATAGTCCGAAAAACCCAAAGTAGACAATTTCACTTTGACTTCAGGTTGGTAGTGGCTCTATGAAATGGAAGAAATAAACACAAATTCAATCTCTTGAAATTAGATCTCAGTTCAGGCCCACAGCCAGTCTAAGATGTTAAGGACTGTAAAACCCAGCCCAGTAATTTCAGAAATGTGCAAAGGTGGAGAAAACATGTTGTATGATCATTGAGATGTGGTAGCATCTAGCTATGAGCCACTGTAACCAAATACTCCCAAGTCTCAGCAGATTCACACAACAAACATTTATCTCTTTCTCAAGTAAAGTCCAAGAGTCCCTGAATGGTAGATGAGTCAGAGAACCAGGTTCTGTCCATCCTGTGGCCCCACCATCTTCAGCACACAGCTTCCATGGTCTCCAAGGAAGGAAAAGGTGTAGGATTGCGTTTGGGAGGTTTCCACAGGCCAAGCATGGATGTGACATCTGTGACTTTTACCCACAATGGGTTGGGTAGAATGCAGTCACACGGTCATGCCTGGGGGGTGCTGGGAGCTGTAGGCTACCCCTGTGCCTGGGAGGAAGCAGAAATAATCTTGGTGGACAGGCAGACAACCCCAGCCACAGCACCCCATGGGACCAGAGTGAAACTCTTAGAAAATAATTGTCACCGGCAGTAGATTAAAATGGGGCCTGACACCACACAGGGACTCAGTCAATGAGTGCTCCAGCTATGATTAATAATGAGAACATCTTTCACTTGTCAAAGCGACGTATTTTTGAGGATGGTGCTCACTTAACAAAAGCAGCTTCTCCTGGCGTTTCCTAGTGACTTCCCATAGAGGATTTCAATAGGGATTTGAATTTCAAAAAAGGTAATCTGTGTGCAGGAGGGCCCGGGTGGTAGGAGGCTAATATTCGCATTCACAAATATTGCATTATTTTAAACCAGTCATCCTCACATTCAGTTTCCACAGGAAAACTTAAAAATGTGAGTTCTAGAATTAGTTGGTCTGGCTTTGAACCACAGCTCTGTAGTTTACTAGCTCCATGACCTTGAGCTAAGCCCTTGGCTTCTCACTAAGCTTTGGTTCCTGCAGCGTGAACTAGTAATGAAACAACTGCCTCAGAGGCTGTTGTGAGAGTGAACACAGATAATGAAGGTAAAGCACGCAGCACAGAGAGGGAACACAGGGGCTGTCAGCGCATGGGGTCATTGTTTTTCTTGTAATTTTTATTAATGGCCTAGAAGCCATTTTCTGTAAACCTCATGTCAGCAATCATGGGTCTGAGCCATGTAAAGTCCTATGCGCTCCCCAAAGCCATCTCAGGTTTCAGAAAGTCTACCTTCTGTGCGGTCTGATCGTCTGAGAAAATGCTAGATGCTGGGTACATATGCGGCTCTCATTTGGACAGCCTCACCAACTGGTGGTCTGAACATTTATTTCCAATTTTAACAACCCTATTAATAGTTTTATCCTGTGAAACAACTCAAAGTGTTATAGAAACTCTTCTGTAAAACCTCACATCACTCCCAGTTTCCACCGTCGGCTGAGCGGAGGCGTCGGTCACATCCATCCGGTTTCTTTTATTAATGTTTAGCCAAGGCCCACAGAGATGAGCAAATGCCTCCGATTTATAACCAAATGTAAAGGGCAGTGCTGTCCTCTCTGCAATGCAAAATCAACAGCTTAATAGTTGGACAACCACACCTTTCCAACAGTGTCAAGAACGACTTCTGAACTCTGAAAATCCAATGTTTAGTTTATGACTCCTTAAAACATTTTACCCATAGTTCCTGGGACAGGAGCCAGAAACACTGCCCCTGTAGAACCCAGCAGAGAAGAAGAGCTGAGGGCTGGTAGCTGACTCACAGCCAGCTGTCTGATGTGCACCTCAGGGAGGAGGTGCTAGAGTCTCAGCCTTCCCTCGTCCCATACCTCAGTTGAGAACCTCTGGAGAGGTGAGGTGATGTCAGGAACTCAGAGAGCAGCACGTCCTTGCTCCTCCATTCCAAATGTAAGTCAACTCAGTCCCTCTGCAGGCAGCAAGCTTTGGCTTTCTCTCAGTATCCAGTCATCCAAAGCTTCCCCAGAAACCACCCTCTCACCCCCAATCTCAGTGCCTTGTTCAGGATGGGGCTGATCCCACCCCTAGTTCTAGATCTAGGCTCAAACCACCATCAACTCCCACCTCTGCGAGGGCTGGTGAAGGGATGGACATGGAACACATCAGAGACAAGCAACGCTAACCCCAGGACCTCGCTGGAGCAGCCAGGACAGAGAGGACCTTGCTCTGTCCCGCTGGACGGAAGCGGTCGGTGTCTGCCGCAGTCACCTCTGTTCTCTATCCAGGGAAGCAACTGAAAATGGCTCCCAGACACAGGAAAGGAAATCCAGAGGTGGAGGGAGGGAGAAAAGGAGACACAAGGAGAGGGAAATAAACCTGATCCAGATGGCAATGGAGCCCCTTATCCAGATGAGCCTGAGGCCAGATAGACTTTTGCAGTTTAGGGACCTGATATATTCCCTTGGAGGCACTGATTGAGTTTTCTATCCTATAGCTAGGAAGCAGTCCTGTGTGATGCCCCCGTAGACTGTTTGCTGATTGCAATGGCTTTGCACCTTCAGCCATCCTGAACCCAAACCCCTACCCATCTCTATTCACACCGCCCAAACCAGCTATGTTGTGAGCCTGACATTGTGCAAAGTCTGGGGGATGCAGAGCTCCCATCCCTCCACTTTAAGAGACCTCAGTACAGCAGTGCAGTGCAGGGAAGGCAGGGCTAGAGCTGTGCACAGGGGTCCTGGAAGGCTTCCTAGAAGAGGTGACACTGATTTCTACTGAAGGACATAGGGGAGTTTGGGAGGTGGGAGTGAGGAGAGGCATGGGCCAGAGGCACATAGAGGACACACAGCCCACAGAGGACCCCTCTCCTCACTCCAGTGGGCCCTCCTGCCTGGTTTCCTCCTTGCTTTCTGAAGTCAATCTGGTCTCCCCAGATATCTTCTTCAAGTTTCCTAAAGTTAGCTGCAGTGTGGTTTATTTCGGAGATAGGAAAGGTAGCCACATGCACAAATGGCGTCGAAGCTCCAGCCTCTCTCAAACCCCATAGGTGCCAGGTCTGAGAGCTGGGAGTTCAGGCCCCATGAGGGACTATGCCTCCTCTGCCTGCATCATGGTTCTCTTCCTTTTTGCTAATTTCAGAAATCCAAAACAACATAATGGAATAAACATCTCTGTGCCTGGCATCCATGATTAGCAAATGAAAATATGTTCTTAATTGTGCTGAAATTCATTTTTCATAAAAGAAACAGAACTTCACAGATTTCATTGAAATGCCTCTCCCCACAAACATTCTTATATTTTCATAAATATTTTAATTTTATTTTGGTGAAGAGATATATCTAGTCCCAACTTTATACAGATGGATGGATAGATAGATAGGTAGATCAAAATGACTGACAATGAAGATAGATAGAATAGACAGAAAGATGATAAGTAGTTAGATAAAAAATAGATATGTATATAGATAGATAATAGATAAATAGAAAGGATAGATAAACAGATGGAAAGATGATAGATAAAAAGATGGATAGATGATAGATAGCTAGATAAATAGATAGATAGTAGATAAATAGGACGGATAGATAAACAGAAAGATGATAATTGGATAAAAGATAGATGGATGATAGATAGGTGATAGATGGATAGAAAGGATAGAGAGAAAGATGATAGATAAAAAAGATACAGATAGATAGATAGATGATAGATAGATAATAGATAAATAGAGAGGATAAACAGAAAAATGATAGATAAAAAGATAGATGATAGAGAGGATAAACAGACAGAAAGATGATAGATAAAAAGAGATAGATACAGACAGAAGGATAGAAAGATTAGATTGATGATAAGATAATGGAAAGATTGATAGATAAACAGAAAGATAAATGATAGATAAGATGAATGGAAAGAGATAGGTAGGACAGATAGATACACAGATAGATAGATTAGTCATAGATATAGATATACAACAGACACATTGCTTTGTGAGTTGTAATTTACATAAATGCTATCACAGCTTATTTCTCAACTTGCTTCTTCCATCAGAATTAATTTTTCAAGATAGATCCATGTTGCCATAACTGCTGTGTAGTAGTCCAATACCTGACTATATTGAAATTTATGAGTCCAGTCTCATGCTCAAGGCTACTTGGTGGTTTCTTATTCTTCATACCACTAACAATGCTGCCAGCAATGCCCTTGTGCACATCTCTGAGAAATGCTCTGGGGCACGTGATAAAAACACAGGTCTGGGTCGCAGAGCACACACGTTTTTGATTTTATCTCATGTTGCCATAAAGAGAGCAGTGACCGTGCCCACTCACTCTCCCGCCAGCTGAGTGCGAGTTTTCCAGCTTCTTCACTTCCCAACACTCAGGATAAACCATCTCACTTTGTGAGTTTTGTCAGTTGGGTACCTGTGAAGCAGTTTAGCACTTTTGTTTGACGTTATAAGCATTTTTCATTTATTTCTGTTCATTGATGGTCTCTCTTCTCTGAATCTCGTGGTCTTCACCTTTTCTCCACTTGGTTTATTTGTCCTTTGCCAAGAAAATTCACATGTAGGACTTCTTGACATGTTCTGGGCACCGTTTCCTCACCTGTCTTCTTCCACTCTGGCCTTATTTGTTAACTTGGTTTATGATGTCTCTTGCAATGTAGATCGTGTGTATGTGTGTGTGCATGTGTGCGTGCTTGTGTGTGTGTAGTAGTCATCACAGAACCATCTTTTCCTTTATGAGCTGTGCTTTTGTGCCTTGTCTAAGAAGTGTTTCTCTACCCTGAGATGATAAAGACGTTAGTATCAATGACCTTCTTAAGGTTATAAAGTTCGACTTTTCAGATTTAGATCTCGTATCCATGTGGAAATTTGTTTCTTTACAGGATGAGGTTAGCATCTGATTTTAATTTTCTTCCCATAGGAAAACAAATACTTGAGTCTCCTGGTGTGTAATACCATCTCCATCCATCACCAAGTTCCCATAAATGTGTGGGTCTACGTGTAGGCCGGTGCTTAGCAGACTTTTTATTAAAAGTCTAATAGTAAAATTTTAGGCTTTGCCGGCTGCATAGTCTCAATCACAAAGACTCAACTCTGCTGGTGTAGGGCAAGCAGTTCATAAGGGAATGAGAACAGCAATCTCATCTGTTCTGCTAACATATTTATCTTCGAGGCAGCGCCAAACTTTTAACACTTAGTATGGCTTTCTAATATGGCTTGATATCTGATAGAGGAAATATCAACCTTTCTCTTTTTTAGAATTATCATAACTATTCTTGGGCCTTAATTCTTCCATGTAAATTTTAGAATGATTATGACAAATTCCACAATTTTATTTTTTATGAGACAGAGTCTCGCTCTGTTGCCCAGGCTGGAGTGCAGTGGCATGATCTCATCTCACTGCAACCTCCACCTCCTGGGTTCAAGCAATTCTTGTGCCTCAGCCTCCTGAGTAGCTGGGATTACAGAGGCACACCACCACACCCAGCTAATTTGGGTATTTTTAGTAGAGACAGGGTTTCATATGTTGGCCGGGCTGGTCTCAAACTCCTGAACTCAAGGGATCCACCCACCTCAGCCTCCCAAAGCGCTGGGGTTACAGGCATGAGCCACTATGCCTGGCAATTCCACAGAATTTTGTATTGGGGTTTTAAACTGGAATTGCACTGAATTTTTAGGTTACTTGGGAGTGAGGGAAACACATAATTACAATATGTGTTCACATCATCAACACATTTATTTGGTTAATCCTAAGGACACATACGCAGGGTCCCTCTACCTGGTGTCTAATTCACATGGTGACACCACCTTTCCCATCACCTATACCAGAAACCTGCCAGTTTCACCCCCCACCTTCCCTCTTCTTCCTCCTACACAGCCAGGTACAGCGTGGCCTTTCCCCTCTTTCTGGTGTCTCCTCTGTTTCTGTCATCATTCCTGGCCTCAGGGGTCTCCCCACCCTCCAATCTTCTTCCTCCCATTTCGTCTCCATAGTGCACCCAAGAGCCCTCTTGTCACCCAGGTACCCTCTGCTGAAGCGGAGCTCAACATCCTTAGCACAGCTTGCCAGACTTTCTTTGGCTCTTAACTTACTTCTACCCCTCACCACCTGACCTGCTGCCCCCTCAAGGCACCCGACACCCCAGCCGCACAGACATTGGCAGCTCCTCAGATTCCCATCCTTCCTCAAGCCTCAGTGTCCCCCACCCAGAGCACCTCCCATTTTTACCTAGCCACTTTCTTTCTTTTATTTTTTAAGGAGTCTTGCTCCATCACCCAGGCTGGAGTACAGTGGCATGAACTTGGCTTGCTGCAACCTCCGCCTCCCAGGTTCAAGTGATTCTCTTGTCTCAAGCCTTCAGACTAGCTGGGACTACAGGCACCCACCACTATACCTGGCTAATTTTTTTTTTTTTTTTTTTTTTTTAAGTAGAGACGGGATTTCACCATGTTGGCCAGGCTAGTCTCAAACTCCTGACCTCAAATGATCTCCCCACCTCGGCCTCCCAAAGTGCTGGGGTTACAGGTGTGAGCCACCATGCCTGGTCTACCCAGTCACTTTCTATTCAAGGCCCAGCTGGGCCATCACTGGCTCTGGGGGCTCACGCCTCGCTGTCACTGCTCCCAGAGCCACTGACCTTGGTCACTGCACATGTCACCCAGGAGAGGCTGGCTCCATGAGGACGGGGCACCCCAGGACCTGGCATGTTTTAGGCACTAATCAGGATGGGTTCCTTAAAGGAGTGAAAGAGTAGATGTTGTGCACAGTCAGGAACAGAAATGGGGCAGAGAGAGGCAGGTATTCTCATCTCAAATACATGCTTCTCACAGGGACGGGCTGAGGGCACAGAGAGGCAGGTGTCCTCATCTCAGGCGCATGCGCTTCTCCCAGGGAGGAGGCTGAGGGTGCAGAGAGGCAACTGTCCTCATCTCAGGGGTACATGCTTCTCCCAGGGAGGGGCAGAGGGCACAGAGAGGCAGGTGTCCTTGTCTCAGGTACACGCGCTTCTTCCAGGGAGGGGCCGAGGGTGCAAAGAGACAGCTGTCCTCATCTCAGATACATGCTTCTCCCAGAGAGGGGCTGACAGCACAGAGAGGCAAGTGTCCTCATCTCAGGTACATGCGCTTCTCCCAGGGAGGGGCTGAGGGAGGAGCCAGCCCCACCATCTCGGTGCCTTGCTGACCCCCAGCGTCCTGCCCTGAATGAGCAGGCTGGAGCTGACAGGGCCGAAGGGGATGCCTGCCTGCGGGAGCAGAAGGCATGCATAAAAATGCAAATGCCAGGCCCCTTCCCTCCCCGCGCTCTGCTCGTTTATCCCTCTCAGACAGATAAAAAGGAAACTGTGCCGCTGAGGACAGAGCCCCTCCGGGTAAAAAAGCAATAGCAAAGTGACAAATGTCATGTGGGTTTAAGCAAAGTCCCCCATCGTTACAAACCCACAGGGAAATAAGCCTGACAAATGCACAGCCCAGCTCGCTGCACCCTCTTCCTTTGAAATAACTTGAGCCCTGAAAAGGGAGAAAGAAGGAAATAACTCAAAGATGTTAAAAGCAAAGTTTCTGTCTGCAAACCAAATGGGCTGAATTTTTATAGGCTCGTTTGGAAGAGCATGAAAAATCCAGTTGTCAGAGGAGCCTTTCTCTGCCAGAGAGCCTCGGGGAGAGACACGAAGGGACTACCTAAAACCTAAGCTGCTCTGCTCCCCTGCTCCCATCCCAGGGCTGAACCCGCTTTCCCCAGCCTCTACCCTTTTCCGGAGGGCTGCTGAGTCAAAGAGGCAGGGCTCCCGTGCAGGGCCAAGGCGACCTGGAGCCGCTCTGATCCCAGGCTCTCGGAGGGCACTGTGGAGGACGGTGGAGGAAGACAGGTTGCTCCTGCGAGTTCAATGCACTAAGATCACACAGCTCCCCTCCGCCCAGCCCTCGCTGAGTGCCAGGCTTAGCTCTAAGCCCTTGGCGTGTCCTTTCTCCTTCAATCCTCACAGCAACTCTATGAGGGAGGCATTATGATTATCCCCACTTTCCAGATGTGGAAACGGGCAGGGAGAGGTTCGGGTGCACAAATGGAAGTGGAGGATTTGAACAAACACAGGCTCTAAAGCTCCCTGCCACCGATGCTGGCAGGGTCCCACCCGGTGCTCCTCTTTACTGGACAGTCCACAGCACAGCACAACTGCTAACAGATCACAGCTACCCCTTCCGGGAGAATCCACTTTATCCAGAGATGCCTGGGAGATCGGGGCCACACGCCAGGGGGCTTGCAGCCAAGTACTGACTGACTGGTATACGAAAGCCCCGCCCCTGCACCTCAAAGGGGAGAGAATGCTGGTGCCGTCCCCTCCGGAGCCTCCATCTTAGCCTGGCCTTCTTTCCCCTCAGGCTTCTCCTGAGAGCACGCCCTCGATAAAACACGTGCACAAGAGTCCACATCACAGGCCCCGCTTTTCCAGAACCTGGTTACACACCTGCCCACAGACTTAAATTAGTCCATGCATTCTTTTTCTTCTCTGTCCCTTAAGAGACAGGGTTTTGCTCTGTTGCCCAGGCAGGAGTGCAGTGGTGCAATCTCAGCTCACTATAGCCTTGAACTCCTGGGCTCAAGCAATCCTCCCACGGCAGCCTCCCAAGTAGCTGGGACCACAGGCGTGCCCCACCCTGCCCAGATCATTTTTTTATTTTTATTTTTGTTTTTATTTTTTAGCAGAGAGGGGTCTCACTATGTTGTCCAGGCT
Organism: Macaca mulatta; assembly: GCF_049350105.2. Classification (NCBI taxonomy): domain Eukaryota; kingdom Metazoa; phylum Chordata; class Mammalia; order Primates; family Cercopithecidae; genus Macaca; species Macaca mulatta. The sequence goes on from NC_133424.1 coordinate 40,597,397, forward strand.
GGTCTCAAACTCCCAGCCTCAAGTGATCCTTCTGCCTCAGCCTCCCAAAGTGCTGGGAGTACAGATGTGAGCCATCGTGCGCAGCCCATACATTCCCATCTAAAGTGCTAAATGCTGTGCCTGGCACACACGGCTGCTCAGAAGTGATATTCATATCAATGATGAGGGCCCCCTTCATTGTCCTCACTCCCTCATTCATCCACAGTCCATGTTCAGGGCATCTGTGGCTTGCTTAGTAACCTACACTAGGAGCTGAGAACGAAGAGTCATGAATCATGGGGAAAAATAACAATCAATAAATCTATTTTTTTTCCTACAAATCCTTCCAAATTAAGAGGTATATTCATGCTTCCTGGAGCCAGGAGTGCAATGATTTTCCTCCTCCCTCCCCCAGATGAAGGGCCCCTCCTCAGTGGAGACGTTAGCCTCATTACCAGCCCAGACACCACTTAAGGGTTTGCAGTTGTCAGGGGTTCAGCCCCCTTGACAGCGAGGCATTGTGCTGATTGGGGAATGAAAACAGAATGTCAGAGACCTGCCATGCTTTCCTTTCTGATCAAGTCTGTGCAGCAGAAATGAGAGAGCATCCGGCATCAGCATCCAGACTCAGCGCGCTCACCCCACCGCCCTGCAGTGCACCTAATGAATCTCATTTACTGGCAATGACAATGAAGTTGCCCACATGGCACCTGCCGGTCTCATAATGAATGTCCTCCCCCAGCCATTGGGAGTGAGCCGTCTGAGAGCGGGGCGCCATAATTGGGCTAGCACTTGCATGAGAACAGTCTCCAGTGGGGAATGTTGTAAGACACTTGTCCCAGAGATGTTGTAAGAGGGCAGGAAGGAGCTGTTTTCAGGGGAAATTAATGATCCTTGGCAGAGGGATGTGAAGGGATCATCTCCCTGAGCAAAGCCCCAGCGCAGCTCTGCCTATGGTGAGAGGCACAGTGGCACTGGCTTGGGACAAACTGTCCCCGTGGCCTCCTGGGAATAGAGCTGCTTTCCAGGGGAGGCACACGGCCACGTGGCAGAAGGCAGCAGGTGTCTTCCACCACCCTCCTCAGAGGTCTGGAATTCCGATGTGAAGTGAGCCATCTCTTTGCAAGGGAATCTTCGGAGGGACAACATCTTTGCTTGGCTTTAGCATGGATGACGCTGGTCTGGGAGTCGGAAGACCTGATGGGATGCTAGTTCAGCCCTTATCTGGGAGGTGGGCTTGGGTGAGCTGTCCCTCCTCCTGGGTTTTTCAGGGTGTGCACCCACAGAGACAAAGAAAGCATGGGGCACATCTGTTGTATCAAAAACCAACCTAATGCAATGGCTTACACAAAAGAAAAGGTGAGTGGGGTGGGGCATGGGATCTGTCAGCAAACAACCATGAAATATCCAGGAGTACATTCAGGCATGGCAGTGGTCTAGGGACTCTGATAATGCCATCGGGGTTTCATTTGACTCTGCATCTCAGTTCTATGCTCCTCTGTTGGACTTCTCCCCTGTTGACTTTTACTCCCTAGTAGAAGGGATGTGCAGGCTCCAGTCTTACCGATGGAAAGGGACGCTCTCCTTCACTTGAGCCCAAGGCTTGCCTGGACCCCATGTGAACTATATGGCCATCCTCCAATCACTCACTGCATCTAGGGGAACTTGGCATCCCGGTTCCTAGGCTGGGGTCAAGGCAAGGAGATAAACCACCCCCTCCCAGCTGCCTGGATGGAGAATAAAGGAGGGATGACTCTGGAAGAAACGTCACCGAAAGGGGGAGTGGGTGAGGAGCAGGGGGAGTGGGTGCAGAGCAGGGGGAGGTGGGAGGCCTTCTGCTGGGCTTGAAGCAGAGGCTGCTTCAGAGAATGCACGAAGGGACAGGGTGGAGCCTGAGGGCATTTCAGACCCGCTCCACCACCTTCCATTTCATTTGGTCATTGGATAGCCCTTTTCCAAAGTCACTTCTGATCTTTCTGCAATCACCCATCACTGAGCTGCCAAGCCACAAGCTTCCTTATGATAGAACTGATTGGCTGAATGTGCTTATCTTGGCTGAAATGTGTGGAAGGGAGCCTTACTCTCCAATCAACTGGATCTGTCTTGGTTCGGCAAACATGGGTACTGTGCCACTACGTTCTAAGCACGGGGCAGAGGAGACAAAGCTCTGTGGTTTTTAGGAGATGGAGCCACAAAGACATAAAAAAGAGTTTTTTACTTCAGAGGGTCTGGGACTGGGAGAGGGGAGTGGAGAACAGGGATGCTTCTAGAGAGAGGGGGCATGATTTATTTTGGTAAAATTGAGACATGGACGGGAAGCGGACAGGTGAGATGCAACTCTAGCTGGAAACATGAGGCATTTTGTAAAAGATTGCCAGCTGCAGAGACTAGACTTGATCCTGTAGGTATAGGGAGTCCTTAAAAGTTGTAGAGTGAGAGAAGGGCTTGATCACTACTCCACTTTAAGAACGTGAGTTTGACAGTGACTTGTAGGATGAAGTTGTGTGTGTGTGTGTTTTGTGGAGTGGGGATGGAAGGCACAGGAGAAAGAATTGAGAAGCAAAAAATGCTGTTTGGAAGCTGTTTCAATACCCAGGAGAAATAAAGTCTGTTTTAGAGCGTTTGGGGTGTGAGAGGAGGGGAAAGAAAATAAGCATCTTTAATATGGCCTCAGCATTCCAAAAATGCTTTCATATCCATCCTTATCCCCAGGATACAAACGTGCTGGGAGGTAAGCAGAATGAGTGACAGAAATTCCATTTTACAGATGAAAATTGAGACCAAAAGGGCAAGAGTTACATCCATCAACAAGGGACAGAACTGAAGCAAAACCAGGGCCACCAACCTCCCACCACCCCCGAGCCTCTGCGCAGGGGCACCTGAACCCCGATAGATCACTGCTGTTCCCACCTCAGGCAGGTGAGGGGAGCCCACCTCGACACTCCTGAACAGCTACCGAATAAAGCAATCTGTGCTGCTAATACTAATATAAGGTATTGATTATCTCACTGCAGGAGTCCTGAGATGGTCAGCTCTGGCTGCCGAGGCTGGCGGCAGCAGCTACTAAATTGTGTTTATGGGAAGCTTTTTACCTGAAGGGGTCATAATTCACTCTCAATCAATAACCAATCAATCCACCTGCTTTGCACATTGCAAATCCTCCAGATCCGTCCGCAGAGAGGAAAGAGAGAGGAAGACAATCTGTTTATTGGAAAAAGACGGCAGAATAACAGGCTAATGCAGCCACTTAGGCTGGTGATTACATAAGCTTTGATTTTTTTTTTAAAGTTAGTGAAGTATTTTGAGTGATATGCTGAGTCCACTGAATTTAAAAAAGAAGGATCTTGATTGGTCTGAAAGGATCAGATAAGAAGGATCTGTTATTCATGGAGCACCTACTGTATACCTTGCTCTGTACAGAACTCTCTCATTTATCCTAACAGCCAGCAAAGGAAGTGTTATTCCCACTTCCACGGGGAAATCTGGGACTCAGCGATGGGAAATGACTAGCTCAAGGTTAGTGCTTGAGCTGAAAATAAAAAACATTGTCTCCCAACAGAGAAATAAGTTGAGTCAAGGACAGCTGAACTTGAAGAGCCTGAGTCCCATTTTGGGGCTGGGATAAGGTGGAGTTATGGCAGGAACTGCAGAGGGATGGTTGGGAGAGGGAGGACCCTGGGAGGCTGGCCTGGACCCCTACTGCCAGCACACATTCCCCCACTATTTGCAGGTGGAGCTGCAGTTCTCAGACCTGCAGGATGCATTAGAGAGCCATCCAGGGCCACCGGATTCCCTCCAGCTGCTGCTCTGCTCTCCAACCCCCAGTGGCCTCCCAGGACCCAGAGGAGGAGGCCATTGAGTAACTGAGTACCCCAAGCTGCTCCATCACTCTCCAGGAACCTCCCTGCACGAACCCACCTGACTCAACCGAGCCAGATCCCTCCCCAGCAGCCCCTCCCTGGCTCTAAGCCTGAGTCCTCTGAAGATGCTTTCTCCTTCCTCCTGCCAATGACCAAGATTCCCAACTCCAAGCAACTTTCAGAGCAACCCACTTGGGGAGTGTCTGCACTCCAAGTTTCTCCTTCCTCTGAGTTCTAGTCCCTGCTCTCTTGGGTCCCTCCTGGCAGGGTGGAGTGGAGGAGACTGGGTTGGGGCTACTCAGCTCCAGAGGGGCCTGCATCCTGGTCCCTGTGGCTCCTGTATGCAGACCCAGCAAGCTCCTGGAGTCCAGCAGCCACAGATCCAATGGACATCGGTCTCTGGTTCATCCTCTTTCAAACTAGTTCAGATGTGGAGTTCTCCCCAGATGTGGCTCTGTCTCCCGCCTCACTGCAGTCACCACGGGCAGAACAGAACTCAAGTCCTCAGAGACGCGATGATGAGATTGAGGACCGAACCTACAATCTTGTAACACGAAGAGTTCCACTCACTGTGATGGGGTCTTGCATCTCAGCTGGTGCCCCACTCGGAAGAACAGCATCCTAATAGGCCTTAGGCAGTGCACTGGCACCAGGGCTTAGGGACCTCACCATGGTCAGAATCAGATGAAGGAAAACAGTTTTCCATTAACAACTCATTCTTCCTGCTTTTTTTGCTGATTTGTTGAAAATTATTTTCCCACTACCATTTCACAGCTAATTCATTTTCCCTGTTGAGGCCACTACCCTGATTTTGGAGACTGTGACTAGAGGTAACTGTTCAGTCTTCCTGGAAAATATCTCTGTAATAAGGAATTGCACGTGGCATTGATCATCAAGAAATCTCACAGCATCGGCTCAATTAGCAAACAGTTAAAGGTGGCAGATTGCATTCAGATAGCCTCCCTCGGAGTAACAGATGTCTGCAGTCAACATAGGGAATAACTCCGAGAGATCGGCTGAGGCCAGGCCCAACCCCTCCCTGGTGGTCAGAGCAAACCCCAGTGGCCTCAGGCCCCACACTTCTGCACAAGGAGGGGCCAGCTGTTCAGTTTCTCCCCAGGAGCTCTTTACCTCCCCAGGGAGAGTCTTGGGGATCAGAAAACCCAAACTATTTGTACAGAATAATCCCAGTCCCCTTAGACAGACCCCTTCTCTGCAGAAGGCAAGGGCTGAGTGTGCCCCAGATGTCAGCCCAGTGGCCTTTGTCTCTGGGCTGTGCCGATCTTCCTGTGACAGCTGTAGAGACAGCTGTAAGGTGACACCATCAATGCTTTTCTGGTTAATTAACTAAATACACACAGCCTAGGGCCTCAGTGTGAGTAAGTTTCAGGATGAAAAGTGCCAATTTTCCTGCATTTATGTGTCCAAACTACTTTCCTTAGCAGTTCTCACTCCCTTTTTCTCATCTGTTAAGTCGGGTAGATGTGTGGGTCAACTGAAAGGCTCAGAATGACAGGCACATGGAACCACTAATTTAGATAAATGATGGTCTTCCTGCTTCCTGGAGACACACCTCTCAGCACATTCCAGGGCCTGAGGAACTCAGAGGGGGCCAGCGGGAGGGTGTTACGGCTGTTTCTTGTGTAGGAATTAATTAAATGTTTTTATCAGCTACATATTCCCCCTGAGCCTGTTTTATTCTAGATGGTGTTATGATCTTAATGCTTACATCTCTCCAAAATTCCCATATTGAAGTCTACTCCCCAATGTGTTGGTATTAAGAGATGGGGCCTTTGGCAGGTGGCTAGGGCATGAGGGAAAAGGGAGCCCGTCTGTTTCTCCCACTGCACAAGGACATCTAGACGGTACCAGTGGTAGAAATGGGTCCTTGTCAGACACCAGATCTGCCTGTGCCTTGATCTTGGACTTCCCAGCCTCCAGAGCCATGAGAAATAGGTTCCTGTTCTTTCTGAATCACTCAGTCTAAGGTATTTTGTTATTGCAGTCCAAACGCACTAAGACAGATGTTGAGAGGGCCTGTTTTACAGGAAGAGTCCACGTGGCCTAAAGACTTCCTCCAAGAGAAATGTGGTGGTCACCTGCTTGCCCCCACCTCTCCTCTGGGTTCTGAGCCTTGCCCCATGAGGCTGGCCTCCAAGGACTCCATCCCCAGAGTCCCTGTGCTGGCTGGCCTCAACTTCTCCAGAGGTCAAAAGGCTGAAGGCCCCAGGGGTGGCCAAAGACAGGAAGGCTATGGCTGTGAAAGCCACCTGTGTGGATGAGAAGCCATATGTCCAGGCTCCCATGGCTCAGATGGGGACACCAGGTCCTGAGAAAGAAAAGGAGTCCCAAGAGGGGTTGGAAGGAAGATGGCGATGAGGACTAAGACGGCCACACCTCTGAAGGATGATCATCCTGGCCTCCCTCTCTAATGCCCCTTCAGCAGCTCCTCCTCAAAGTGCCGTGACGTCCTGGAGACTCAGCACATTAGAAGGTTTTCTATTTTAATTTCCCTCCCACTCAAACCATGATTTCCCACATATCTGGAGCAAGGGAGGCCCAAGCCCTGGTTTTCTTGGGCAGCAGATGTGGGAAATGCTGAGTACAGGAGCTCAGACACCCTCCTAAGGTCAGAAATTACACACCTTGGAGGCCTTCCCCTGTGTGGAAGAAGCAGAAAGTATCAGAAGGAACAGAAAGGATAACTTTTTAAGAGTAAGAATTAACTATATTTATGTGCTATGCATTCCCCAGAGCCTATTTAACGCTCAGATACTTAGAAGATTTTGTGCAACTCTCCTTTCAGCGTTGCTGTTTTTGTTGTGTTTTGTGACTGGCTCTTGTTCTGTTGCCCAGGCTGAAGTGCAGTGGTGCTATCTCAGTTCACTGCAACCTCCGCCCCCAGGTTCAAGTGTTCTCCTGCCTCAGCCTCGTGAGTAGCTGGGATTACAGGTGCCTGCCACCACGCCCAGCTAATTTGTGTACTTTTAGTAGAGACGGGGTTTCACCATGTTGGCCAGGCTGGTCTCGAACTCCTGACTTCAAGTGATTCACCCTCCTCGACCTCCCAGGTGCTGGAATTACAGGTGTGAGCCACCGCACCCCGCCTAGCTTTGCTGTTAAATGTAAAAACAAATAAACAAATGAGCCCCTCCAAACCGCTTTATAAAAAGCCTCTTAAAAACCATCCCTTGTAGGGCCTCTCTAAATACGGACATCGGGACAGATGTAGCGAGTGGCTCCCAACCTGTAACAAGTAGAGAGGCTTTTGGAGATGAAGACGAACACTGCAAATCCAGCCACAGGTCACGCAAGGGAATCCTGACCGCACAAGGCAGGGGTACTGTGTTCATGTTGGGGGCTCCCAGGACGTGGCTGTGGGTCAGGAGAGGGTTGACAAACAGTGGTTTGTATTTCATGCATGTGCAGAAAACAGTTAAAGAGAAGGGATCCTGGGCCTGGTTCAGCAGCCTGCATGGAGGCCCAGGTTGGTCAGCCTTGTGCAAACTCCAGATCCAGTGCCCTGGAAAATGACTGTGGGAGGCTCAGCGTGCTTCCAAGATTGGGCTTAGAGATGCCAGTCCTTCCTCAGAAGGCCAAGTGGGATTGCAGCAAAGGCCCTCTTCAACCAAGGGGAAAGAACTCTTCTTCAAGAATCCAGACAAGCACATCACAAAAGCCCAACTGTGGGCTCAGAGAACCAGGTCTCTGTGTCTAACCTGATGTGTGACCCTAAGCAAGCAACGGTCCTGCCTAGACCCTTATTCCATCCACCCATGGGTGCAGAGGAGTAACACACAACCCTCACTGCATCTTGAACTCCATCTGCACCCTGAAATCCCAAGCCGTAGCCTTCTCTCCCATGAGTGTCTCAACCTGGAATTCCTCATTAGAGCATCTGGCCGCTAACTCTAAAGGACATCTGTGTAGAGAGCTCTGAGTTAGGGGCCCCCTCGCCCTATTTTCCCAATGCTTCAGCATCGTATCTTCTCTAGGAAATGCCCATCAATAGAAAATGAATGACAGGGGCAGCCCAAACAGGGTCGCTTGCCAGAGTTCCCAGCAGAAACGTGGCTTCCCTCCCTGCCCCCGCAGCACACCCGAGACGATCCAACAACATGCTCAGCCTTGCCGCATGCCACCTCCTTTGCAAGTCCTGGAAGGAAGGCAGGATTGTTCTTGATTTACATGCAAAGAAACTGAAAGATGGAGAAGTTAAATATTTTGCCTCAGGTTCTGCAAAGGGAGAGGAGAAACTGGGAGTCAACCGAGGACTATCAGTCTCCAAGCTACACGCACCCAGCTTCCAGTCACTAGGTGTATATATTTTTAGAGACAAAGTCTCACTGTGTTGCCCAGGCTGGAGTGTAGAGGTGCAATCATAGCTCACTGTAACCTCCACCTCCTGGGCTCAAGTGATCCTCCTGTCTTGCCTCCCAAAGCACTGAGATTACAGGGATGAGCCATTATCACTGACCACACCAGGCCTAAGATGGAGGGATGGGCAAATATCAGGAGCCCCTGTCTCTAAGGAGATGACAGCCTAGATGAGGAGACAACATGCAAAACCTTTTATGAGGCAGGGAGAGCAGCTGGTGGGAGTCCTTGACTTCCCATATGGGCACATATATTCCAAAGAGGTCCCCGCCATGGTGAAAAGGCCATGGTGCCCGCCACCAGCAATCCGGCCCCTCGCCCTGCATTTCAGATGTGCGTTGGTAACAGAAGCTCGACTCCCAAGGCTTTCACAGGACAGAAAGATAGACTCCAGCATGAGCTGGGCATCGTTACCAAAAGAAAACTGCAGTCAACCTAAGGGGCCTTTTTATAGACAACATGCAAAGCCATGACACTTTACATGAGGCCTGAATTTGCTTCATCGTGGAAGAAAGTGACCCCTATTTCAGCCCTTGCAAACTCACTTCTCTCTGAAGGACTTTGAAGGTTTGGATCTATGGAAAAGTGCTTGGTGAGGGGGCAAAGGTGGGGGTGAACAGGGAGATCTCATCTGAACGTTCTCCCCAGGTCCACATCACAGTGGCTTGATTCTGGCTCCTTGAAATCTTGTCCACATACAACAAGACAAAACAGATAGTGGAATGAAATATAACCCTTGGAAATTTTCAAATAATGAAAACCAAAGGTCGGCAGTAAGAATCTTTTACTACTGGGGTCAAAACTCAATTCCTCTTCCACCCTCTCCCTACCCAATTTCACATAATTAGTCTCTACTACATTGTCTTTGGGGGTTCCAAGGACTGGACATTGCATCATAGACCTCAAATCATGAGTATTTTGCTTCCACGTAAGTTACAGTTTTATTGCCTGGGCTGGTTGTATTGAAAATGAAGCAGTCATTTCAGAGGGCTTTCTAGAAATCAGTTACAACCATGTCTCAATGCTGAGAGAGACCAAAAGAGAAGAAATGGCAAAAGTGTCTATATATGATGTCATCAGCACCCCCAATGTGCCATCCCCATCCCACACACACATACACACACAGCTGTAGACTCATCGTTCTCTTTTTATTGTAAAGATGATTTCCCTGAAGTATTTTTAAGCTGGAAAGATTTTCTACAAGCTGGTGAAAAATCGCTCACTGCAGGAGATCCTATGCATTGGCAGAAATCCAGCAACCCCATGTATTGGTAACTAGCTTGATAATGAGTCTCTTCCATGTAAATTGGCTCATTATTATCAATTTTTGTCAGCTCTTGAGTGAGTCTTGATCCGCTCCCCCGTCTCGGCCCAGGTGTCAGCATGAGGCGAATGGGAGTGTCCGGACCCGCTTTCCACACCAGGCACCTAAGACCTCACATCTCAGGGAGGAGGGGGAGAGCGAGGATGACAGACTCCATGCCATTAGAGCTTTGAATTTAACGTCCAGAACAGAGAGATGTTAAGGAGACTTGCAATGAGGTGTTATAAAAACAGAGTTTGATTGAAAGAGCTGGCAGGCGATGCAGATGAACACTTTGTCCTGTGATTCATTGCTATCAGGAGAACTAAATTTGTACAGCCCAGAGGAGAGATGACTAATGGGAGGCATAATAATTGTCGATTTATACCTGCGAAGAATTAATCAAGAGGCCCATAGGAGAGAGTGCTCGGCGGCCACTCCAGGTGTATGTGCTGGGGATGGGCAGAGCCAGGAGGAGCCAGAGAAATTAGGCTAAATAGCAGGAATGACTGTAATAACACTGAGGTCCATTAGGCAGAGACATTGCATCGCCTCCACCGCGGGATGCTACGGGGTTGCCATCAGAGAGACCTGCACAAGGCAGCTTGGGGAATAGATCTCTTTGCAATGATTGGTGGATTTGACAAGGCATCTGGAAGATTTTAGGGTGAGGTTTTCTCATCCTGGGGCCCCTTTTCAGGGAACTGAGAAGCTGCCTTTGCTTTGTTGACAAAACTTCCTTCACTATTTCAATCAAACGCATCTTAGAGCACCAACTGCAGAAAAATCCCTGTCCAGTATGATGTGGGAGGCAGAGGGAGTTTGTCATCCTTAGAGTCCATGAATACTTACTAAACACCTACTGTGTGCCAGGCAGTGCAGGGGGCAGCCCCCAGCTGTGGGGAGCTGGGTCCCAACCCAGGGAGACAAGGACAGCAGCAGAGGCAGGCAGGCCCCCAGGAGAGTGATGCTAGCTCAGCCAGGCTTCAGATGACCATGCCCAAAGAGAACCAGGTCAATAGCCAACATCTCTTTGCAGGTTTTTTTTTACAGAGTGGGCCCTTCACAAGTCAGTCTCCTTTCCTATAAAGGACAGGCAATTACCCAAAGTTGATTGGAGAATTCTGAAGACTTAAGAGACCTCACCCTCCTTCCCAGGCCTCCTCATGCTCTCAGCTTGATCACCCCACACTGTTGGCTCGTAAGCAAGTGGGTTGAAGCATGCGGTAATGTTGGGATTTTTTCGTTTTGTTTTGTAGAGATGGGGTCTTGCTCTGTCACCCAGGCTGGAGTGCAGTGGCACTACCATGGCTCACTGCAGCCTCCTGGGTTCAAGAGGTCCTCCTACCTCAGCCTCCTGAGAAGCTGGGACTACAGGCATGCACCACAATGCCCAGGTATTTATTTTTATTTTTTGTAGAGATGGCGTCTCACTATGTTGCCCAGGCTGGCCCTGTACTCCTGGGCTCAAGTGCTCCACCTGCCTTGACTTCCCAAAGCCCTGGGATTACAGGTGTGAGCCACAGCATCCAGCCTCAGGAATGTTTTAAATTAGGATTGCCAATGTTTAAAACATGAGAGCTGTCATACAAATTCAGGTTCCTAACATCTTTGGCAAACTGAACTAATGATGCCAGAGCAGTCCCCATTGCTCCTGTTTGTGTTACAACTGGCCTGTCTCATTCTCTCGTTTTCCTGGCTCAGCTTCTGTGGGAATTTCAGTTTGTTGCCACCCTGAGCTAAATGACCAGAAATGCAAGGCGGTTGGCCTGTACTAACTTCGAGTCTTGCAGAAAGGCTCCTAATCAGTTATAAAATTCAGTGCTTGAATTTGATGAATATCCTCAACAGTCACTTGGAAAACATTTCTGTGTTTTGCAAAACTGCAAGCAAATACACAATTACCCTGTATTATTTCCTTTAGGGCCCACGCTCTGAATCCTTCATGCTCACTGGTAGCACGAAGCTTATAACTTTAGACAAGCTTGTTTGCTCCCTTTTATTTGCAAAGGAAAGGTATCACCTCACTGAGCTCTTTTTGTTGTTGTTGTTGATGTTATTGTTGTTATTTGTTTTTGTTTTTGTTTTTTTGCCTTGGCTGCCAGGAGTCTCGTCTAGCAATGCTGAGTTGCAGTTCATGGTTCAGCTCAAGAGTTTGTTGCATTAATCCCTCACTTCACCTTCCCCTTGCTGATTTTTTCTTTTCTTTTCTTTTCTTTTTTTTTTTTTGAGACAGAATCTCACTGTCACCCAGGCTGGAGTTCAGTGGTGCTATCTCGGCTCACTGCAACCTTCGCCTCCCAGGTTCAAGCAATTCTCATGCCTCAGCCTCCCAAGTAGCGGGGATTACAGGTGCCCACCATCACACCCAGCTAATTTTTGTATTTTTACAAGAAACAGGGTTTCACCATGTCAGCCCGGCTGGTCTCGAACTCCTGACCTCAAGTGATCTGCCCACCTTGGCCTCCCAAAATGTTGGGATTACAGGCATGAACCACCACGCCCTGCCCCCTAGTTGATTTTTTTTTACCTGTATTTCTAACCAGTGAGTTTTACATGTTTTCTTTGCAATATTACAAGCTGCACTCGAAGCTTTTTGAAAGAAACAAAAGGAACACCTGGAACAGCAATAAACTGCAGGAACATCCCAGAAGAAAATTGGGATGGACCCTGCCCTGGAGCTGGGAGGCAATTAGAGGTTGGGCCTGAGGTAGAACGATGATGCATGCAGAAATGTTGGCAGCTGCTCCCAGCCACAGCTGATGCTGTCAGTGGGGATGCAGTTCTAACATAGTTAGCTCAGTTTGCCTCGGTGACAGAGCAAGACCCCATCTCTAAAAAACAAAACAAAACAAAACAAAAAAACCCAACATTAGTGAGCTGGAAATGTGCAGCGAGGCAGCTTGGAAACAAAGCTTGGGATCATGTGGAGAACAGTGTGTCCGATATTATTCCTCCGATGCACCAGCACCGTGATGCCCACCGTGGGCCTGCATGGTGGGGGTGCTGGAGAACGCAAGCAGGAATCGGACAGGCCTCCAGCCTCCAGGGGTCCAGTAGAAAAACAATAGCAACTTATAGCTGCTGCCAGAATGCACCATGCATCCCTTGGCCCCCAGATTTCAGCCCAGCTGCAGCAGATAGCATCCTGTGTTTTCCAGTGTCCTGCCTCAAGTGTGGACCGAGGCTTCCTCAATGCCACAAAACACTGCTCAGCCACACACAGGCTCCCCCAGGATGTTGGGGGGAATCCACGCCAGGGCAGCCTCAGTCACCAGGAAATAGAGCCTCGCCCTCCTGGGCCTCCGGTGGGATGCTTCCGCAGCACATTCTTCACAGCTCCGCAGGAGGTCCTAGAAGGCTAAGGCCCGGGTGCCCACAGTGGCCACCTGCCGAGTAGCACACCCTTCATGGCTGCTCTCTGTCCCCTTCTCCCTGCCCCCATGTCCCCATTCCTGCTTCCTGGGATCGCTTCCGACTAGACGACCTGCAACCAGGTTCTTACTCCAGAATCTGCTTTTCAAGGTACTCAAAGACAGTGCCAGAGGAGCGTAACTGAGGCTGGATTATGAACCGAGTGATTAGAAATGGCTTCAAGGACCAGAAGACATTTGAACCAGCAAAGACTTTGCTGGACAAGCAGAGAGGGAAGTGAGGAGAGACGCATTCCAAGGGAAGGCCCAGTGCGAGCAGCAGAGGGAAGGCACCCAGTCGGTAAAAGGGACGGGAAGTTATTCCCTTTGGTCAGATCATAGGCTGCATGATCAACCCTGGAAAATGAGACGGGAAAATAGGGTGAGCTGGGACCCCCATGGGCTTAGATGTGCCACTGTGGAGTATGAGCTTCATTCTGTCAATGGTGAGGATGGCGTGATTTGGAAAAGCAGTTGAGTGGGGAATAAGGGGCTGGATGACAGATTCAGACAAAGACTGTCTGGGGAAGTTGGGCCGCCTGGGCTGCCACCTCTGGAGTGGGCATTTTCACCATGCGATCCAGCAGTGCTGTGGTGACCTGTGTACTCACCATGCCAGGCTCCAGGCTGGGTGCTCACAGAGTGCCTACATGGCTGGCAGGTACAGCGCAGCTCCCGGGATCATGGATGAAGAGGTAGAATTGGTGGATACAAAGTTGCTACCCCCAGGCAGGCCAGAGATGCTGATCAAAAGTGCTCAGGTGGATGAGAGGTCATTTGAACTGACACTGGAGGGGCATATCCCACTCTCCCCGCAGCCAGGTGGGCTCCGGGTGGCATGCCATGAGCTTATTGTGGGGTTAGAGTCACCCTCCTTGCCTGGGGGTGGCTGAGACCAGCATGGACAACTTCAAAACACAGCATAAGAGTAAAATAAATAACAGAACTTTAGAAGTAAATTACATTTACTCTCACATTTCATTTGCCCACATGACATCAAATGACCATGCTGTCTCTTTTCTCTCCATGTGAAGTGTCCCCGTGTGGGGATAGTCCAGGTGTGTGGCTATGGTGAGGACAAGTTGTGGAAAGGCAGCCTTGGCTCTGAGTCCCAGGTCAGCCTCCTCACTCTGCCCGAATCCCCTGTCCCCCTCACCCGGACTGCTGGGGGCACATGGTGCATGACAGCATCCATGCTCCCGGAAGAATTGAAGGTTGACTTTAGACACTTCAAACTCAAGCTTCCCATATTCACACATCCCCATTTCTGAGCTGCTTTCTCTTCAAAAACATTTTTTACTTCGAGGTGTGAGGTCTTTGTAAAATGTCTTCTGAGAAATATGAATTCCACATGTCATTAATAGGTGTTCCTTTAAAATAATGATTCACATTTGCTATAAACTGAATGCTTCCATCTCCTCAAAATTCATATGCTGAAATGTTAACCTCCCAGGTGATGGTATTAGGGGGCAGGTGTTTTGTGATGTGATTAGGTTACGAGGGTGGAACCTTCGTAAAAGGATCAGTGCCTTAGGAGAAGAGACATGAAAGAGATCACTTCCTGCCTCTGCTCTCTGCCAAGTGAGGAAACAGGAAGATGGCTGTCTGCAAACCCGGAAGTGGCTCCTCTCCAGCCACCTTGAATCTTGGACTTCTCTACCTCCAGAACCATGAGAAATCACTGTTTGTTGTTTAAGCCTCCTTGTCTATGGTATCTTGTTACAGCAGCTCAAACTAAGATAAAATTTAAACAGCTTTAAGAAATGATGTGTGGCGCAAAATCAAATGGGTTTCTTTACTACTGGACATGTCAGAGCCTTCCACATGGGGCCCAGCCAAGTGAAAACACAGGCCCCCGTGTTCAGAAAGTATTAAGAATTGCAAAACCAGGACCACAGAGCGTGACACTAGGCGCAGAGCCCTCCTGAGTTGGAGCCCAAGAGCCCACACTCATCTCACCCCTGTGCAGCCAGCCCTGCAGGACAAGCCAAGGTTGCCGTGCACACCTGCATGTGCAGTGCATGCTCCAAGGATAGAAAAGAAGCACCAGACCAAGGTCACAACGAATTCCTAACATATTCAATCACTGATTGACAGCTCTCCAAAACACACTTAGGGAAATCCTGCTTACAACTGAGTTCTCATGTTCCTCTAATTTCCGAGCTCCAATACTCAGACATACAGGGAAAATGAGTAGTTTCCAAGAACCCCACGGGACATTCATACATAGAAATGGAAGACCCTTTTCATCTGCTAGATCTTTTTTGTCGGATAACTGGGTTTGTGTTTTTCATCTGGGGATTTTTCTGGAAAGTGAGGTCCACTGATAATTTCTGTTCATTCCTTATTTTGTTCCATCCTTTTAAATAAAGCCCAGCATCTCTGAACTACGAAAACAAATTCCAGGCAACTGTAGCAGGCAATTTTCAGTGATAAATGAATATAACAAAAAATAGCATGCTTCAGCTGGGGGCAGTGGGCAGTGTTTGTTCTTAGAATGCCAGCTCTGTTAAAGAGCTGTCGGGCCTCTCCACCTTACTCTGCCCATCCAAGAGGCCCTGTGACACCCATAGGTCACTGGTTTCCCTGATTTTCTTTTCTCTGGTTATTTAGGGCTGAGGAGGGAGTGGGGGTAGGAGATGAGGGACACAAGCCTTAGCACTGAGTCACTTAAAAGTGGGTGGAGTCAAGTCTGTTCCATTAACTCCTACTTTCCTCAGTGCCCTGCTTGGCTGGAGGGGCCCCGCCCACACTATCTCCAGCTGCTCTGACTCAGAACTGCCAGGTCCATGCCACTGTCATTTCTGGCCTCCCACTCTGTGCTCCTTCAGGCCTCAGAGTTAGCTCGTGCTCCACCTCTCTCTACCCCCTCCTCCCTCCCCACTGTCTTTGTTAGGGTGCCCACCTCCTGAAAGAAGCCTACTGGTTTGTTTTGTTCTTTGAGATAGAGTCTTGCTCTGTCACCCATGGTGGAGTGCAGTCGCACAATCATAGCTCACTGTAGCCTTCAACTCCTGGGCTCACACAATCTTCCTACCTCAGCCTCCCAAATAGCTGGGACTACACTACTACCACCTCCATGCCCGCCTAAGTTTTTATTTTATGTAGAGACAAGGTCTCACTGTGTTGCCTAGGCTGGTCTGGAACACCTAGCCTCAAGTGATCCTCCTGCCTCAGCCTCCCAACGTGCTGGGATTACAAGCCTGAGCCAGCACACCCGGCCAGGAAGTCTACTGTTTAGCTGGGAGCAGGCTGCATGCTGGTCTGGGCAGGCCAACTCCTTGCATCTGGAGCTGACATTTCTGTTTACCACTCAAACACATTGTCCACCTACTGAATGTACGTGCTGTGCACTTATTGAGGGCCCCGCATGCAACAGTCCTGTGGACAATTTCTCATGAGGCTTGCAGCTCCTGCCCTTGAAAAGCCCAACTCTGGTAGGAGACAGGAGGCTAAAACTGACATACAGAGCAGTCCACACCCCACCCTGGCTTAGCCCCTTCCAAGGATGTCCGTCATCTGCTGTTTACAACTTCAACTCCTCCGGGGGCCCTTTTAAGGCCCCTCAGCATCAGGCCTGATCTCTACCTCACCTGTCCCTGCCCCTCCTTACCCCTAAGCTTGCAAGTTCCACCCTCTCTTCAGGCACTCAGTGGAGTCTCCCGCCTCCCCTTGCTCTCCCTCCCTGGATAACACCTTCTCCCCTTCCAAGGTGCACTTCAACCATCTACTTCTCTAAGCAGCTTTTCACAGTACCCACCTCCACACCAGGTGAGTGTAACAGCTCCTCCCACCTCAGTGACTCTGTTGGACCAACACAGGTCTCCAACATAGACCCAGCCAGTGCCTCCCTGGCAGAAGTCTGTCTCTCCCACCAGGCCACGAGTAACTGAAGGCAGGGGTCTGTTGATGTTTCTTTTTCAAAGCCAGGGTCTGGTGGTGGCTACTCAATACACTGGTGATGCTCTGCATTAATAGTACAGATCCAGAGGAAGAAGAGAAGTGGGTTAAAGAGTGCAAATATACAGTAAGACAAAAGGAATAAGTTCAATGTCAGATAGCAGGGTGGGGTGATGATACTTAACCAAAATGTTGTACTCAGGTGATGAATACCCTGAATACCCCAATTCTATCACCACACACTATATACATGTAACCCATTTTCTCATGGGTTTCTCATAAATTTGCACTTTTTAAGAAAGGAAATAAGCAGTGTATTAATCTATTCTGATGCTGCTAATAAAGACATTCCAGAGACTGGGTAATTTATCAAGAAAGACTTTCAATGGACTTACAGTTCCACATGACTGGGGAGGCCTCACAATCATGGCAGAAGGTGAATGAGGAGCAAAGTCACACCTTACATGGTGGCAGGCAAGAGACGGTGTGCAGAGGAACTCTCCTTTATAGAACCATCAGATCTCATGAGACTTATTCACTACCACAAGAACAGAATGGGGGAAACTGCCCCCATGACTCAGTTATCTTCACCTGGCCCCGCTCTTGACATATGGGTATTATTACAATTCAAGGTAAGATTTGGGTGGGGACACAGCCAAACCATATATATCAAGCAGGTATGTGCAAAAAAAAAAAAAAAACATAGCGCACATCCAAGCACCTTGGTCCCAAGCCCTGGTCTCAAGGGGCAAGAGTGACTTTTCCAAGCTGTACCCCACCAAGGCGAGTGGCAGCTATGACCCTGTATTTCCTCCCTCTCATGCCCTCTGCACTTTCAACTCTGTGTCTCCCTTCCTAGATCAACTTTCATGGTGAGAATCTCAGAGTCCACAGCAGTGTGTTAGAAGGCAGAGAAGAGAAAAAGAAGCTCACAGTCTTAAGGGTGACAGCCCTGAAATATTGAGTTAGAAATTGCCTGGGGACTCGACTTCACAGTCATGGCAAAGTAGATGCAAATACATATTCAAATTCAATGCAAATTTACTGGCAAATTTTCTCCCTCCTCCCCAGGACCCAGTGAAGCTGGCAGGGCTAGGATGGGCGATGCTTGCGTGACAGGGCCCCCCTCCTCCTCTTAGTGCCCTCCATGGTACCCAGAGTTGAGTTTCAGGCAGTAAGAGGCTGCAAAGAACCAGTCCCAGAGGAGGGCTTCTCTTCAGGGACATCCTTCTGGAGGCATTGCTGGTGTGAGGCCTTCTAGGATGGGCCCATAAGGGACAAGCTTCCTGCAAGGAGATGGGCCCTATGTGCATTCTGTATGGGAAGAGAGGAGCCAGGAGAGCAACCAGAAGGAAGCCCTGTGTCTCTGCAGCCTGAGTGTTCACTGCAGGGAGGAGAAGCTGCAGGGCACATCTCAGGGGACAGGGGAGAGGCTTGTGGTGCAGAAACTCAGGAGTCTGAGAAAGCCAGACTGGTTGTAGGTGGTGGAGAGGAAGGAATGGAGGCAGAGCAAGTTCAGGTTTACTTAGGGTTCCTCCTGAGATCTCTGGGGACCTCCAAGAGGCCTGGAGCCCACTGAGGCTGGGAGAGGCTAACCTTAGCCTTGGGTCACGCACAGGGATAGATGACATTATTCCAGGTGGTCCTTCCTGTCCTGGAGGCCACATGTCCCAGAGCCACAGACTTCTTGTTTGGGAAGAGGTGGACATGAAGTTTCTGCTTTGGCAGAGAGCCCAAGATGAGGGGAGGCCATCATTCTGACAGCCCGGCAGACACCTTGTCCTTTCCTGCTGACTTGGCACGGCAGGGTCGCTCCTCCGGCCACAGCAGAGCCTGGCCATCAGCAACAGGGGTCCCTAGGGAGGCATATGCTTAACTCGCTTCTGTGACCTCTGCACGGTGGATTGCATGGCACAGTGGATTGCATGGGGGCAGGCTTGCTTCAGCACCTGGGAGAGCTCCCTGCCTAGGTTAGTGGCAGTGAGGGTGAGAGTGTGCTAAATCCAAGATGACCCTGGGGAAACAGCCAAGCTGGACCACAGATGGAACTCCCTGATTAAGAGTGCAGGCAATGGAGGGGAGGAGCACCCATGCTTAGCGGAGCCCGTCTTTCTCAGTCAGAGCACCACTCAGCTGGGACAGCCTCCACCCAGCGTTCTTAACAGTGTGAGATACGTGTAATCGCGACTTACTGAGCACCAGCTACATGCTAGGCATTGTGCACACATCATCTCTAACCATTGCTACAGCCCTCAACTTGTTCCCATTTCAAAAGCAAAGAAATCAAAGCTCAGAGTGGTTAAGTGACCTGCCTAAGGTCACACAGCAAAGATGCCACAGAACTACCCAAAGGCGGTTGTTGGGAAATATGGGGGTCCTCCCTGCCCTTCCTCTCACAGTGGTTTATAGATCTGCCCTGAGTGTGGTTTTGGTGCCTTCTTTGGAAATCCATGGGAAAGAAAAGTTTCTTCATGGGTACAAAAAGTTTACCACAGCTGGGCATGATGCCCATGACTTTAGGAGATTACTACAGGGACTCATTAAAGGACAATATTCTTGTCAGGATGCAATTAACGTCCTGTCCACTTTCATGTTTATGGAAAGACGGAATGAGCAGAATGGCACCTGGTGAATTTGATGCCTTGTCGGAATGCATCACTAAGCTCACGGTGGCAGCCTGGACCTCTGCTGACCTCACACCCCTCCAGGTGCCTGCCCACCATACAGTCCAGCCCGTCATCGAGGCTAAGAGAAGATGATTGTCATCTGCAGCTGTCCCACAAATCCAGCTCTTCTGGAAACAGGTTTTCTGATGAAGAATTCCCCTCCCCATTCCCAGCCCACACGGCTCAAGATGTCTGACTCCACTGTGGACTCCACAGCAGGCACCTGGCCAGGCCCGGTCAATCCAGGCATGATGCCTCCCGCTGAAGGTCACTGGCTCGGCATGGACAGGCAGCCCAAGCAGATAGTCAGAGCCAGTGGGCTTCAGCCCTTAGACCACCGTTAGGAAGGGAAGCAGGTTTTCCCTGAGGCTCCTGGCTGAGGACCACGGAGGGATGCCCAAGGAGTAGACAGCATGAAGGAGGGCAGAACCATTGTGGGATCCTGGTGACACTTCGCATCTGCATCTGGCCGTACCAGGCCACAAATTCTGGACTTTCCCATTTATGTAAACCAATAAAATATCCTTGCTTGAGCTAGAGGAGGCTCTGTTTCTTTCAAATGCAGGCAAAATATTTTGACAAATTACCTCTCCAGGCAGTTGCTTCTGGTGTTTTTTTTTTTCCACTCTAAATTCAACTTTCTAGGTAAGTCCTGCTACCCCCATGGCAGATTTCCTAACGTCTCCATTATCTGACCTGTTACTGGGACATCTGGGTCTCTTCTGTGGAACTTGTTCCCCAGCCTGAGACCTGATGCCTGCCTCCCCATGTTAAGCCCAGTGCCCATCATAGCAGGTGCACAAAAGTGGTTTAAATTTGTGCCTCCTAAACCTCCATCCCCCACCTCAACATCTAAAGCAGCATATGAAGGTCAAGAAATGTGCACTTATCTTTGGAGGAATGAGACTCCCTCCAGCCCCAACCAGTCTCACCTTCACACCTCCACATGACCTCAGAAAAAGATGTTGGCATCTAAGCATGTCACATGGGGCACCTGGCTTGACCTCTCTTTGTCAACAGAATCAGGGCACATCTCAGAAGACCTGTAGAGGAAGACTCCCTTCAAAAGCCCAGAGCATATGGGCTGAAGGTCACTTATCTTCCATCTGTGATGCCCCACGTTTACCCTGGGGCTTTGCCATCCACTGGCATTGTCATTCTCTCTCATTAGGTAAGTCGAGAGAGTTGGGGAAGGGGGAGAGGAGGAAAGAGAGGAGAGAGAATTGGAGAATGCACATGCCTAAAGATCCATGCACAACACATTTAGAGTTGCCAATTCGTGGCACATTTTGTAAATTTCCATTACAAAGAACAGAATTGTATCCCATTACAATAGAATACAAATGAATTCCTTTGTGTGTACATTCAATTTAAAGAAAAATGTATAAATAACAGTACAGGTGGTGGACTGATTATGATGAATAGAAGAGCCTGGACCCTGAGATCCACAAACAACCATCATTATCTTGTTGAGTGACCTGAGGTGAGTAACTTAACCTCTGTGAACCTCAGTTTATTTGTCTGTAAAACAAGAATGATGCACCTGCCCCACCCTTCTGAACTAACAGAATGACTGAGGCTCTGAGCAGCCAGAGGTGCTATGAGATGATTTCTGAGCCTTGACCTTGGGCTGCTACCAGAAAATCAAGGCTCCACCACTGCAGTAGGGCTCTTGCTAACAAGGCTTGGTAACCTATTTTGGAGTCTGTCCCAAAAGACTGAAATTAATTAACCTCATGAGGGATTTTTTCCCTCAAAATAGCTATAATCTATACCATCAGTCATGACAAAGCACAAAAATTCAACTGCCTGCAGGGCTCAGTGCTCCCATAAGTTATGGAAAAAGGCAGGATATAAAGCAATAGGGAAGGGTGAAGACTGTGGCAAACTGTTGAATCCATGCCCATGTCCCATTTGAGGGGCCACCAAGTTCTACTAGCAGGCTGTCGCATGGGGATAAGACTCAAGATTGACAGAAATTCCCATTTTTTTAGTAGAAACCAGAATGGTTGATTTTTATAAGAAATCTCCTCTGGTTAATATTTTTTAATTTGACAACTCAATGTTAAAACTTTTGAAAACCTTTGTGAGAGCCAAAACAATGTATCTGGGAGTTCGATTTCACCCACAGCCCACCAAACTCTGTTTAGCAATATTGCAATCTTCCTGTTTTGATTCCATTTTTCAAGTTTGTAGGTTATGTTGGCTTTATGTCAAAAACAAAAGCAAGTAACCCAGCAAACAGCCCCAATTTGCACAGGGGTTTCTTCTGTCACCCTGCTCTTGCACACAATGAATCCACATGGGGAAGGCAGTGGCGTTCACGCTCTTCTAGCCCAGTCATCACGACGGGCTGTGCTATTCCCGCACCTCACTCTCTCCAACCAACTCTGCTGGACCACTTGGGCCACCCAGCAGAAATCTCTGCAGATGAGAAGGAGCCCTGGAATATAGTTTATATGTTGTCCCAAGGTAAAACTGAATGTTTCTGTCCATTTTTGTTTACTGAATTTTACAAGCTTTGCAAATTAATTGCATACACACACCATTGCTGACTGCCTTGTTCCGTGACAAGGAAGTCAGACTGCTGAACCCCAATGTGCCCATGGGAAGAAAACGTCTTAATTGCAGCCCAAATACACACACACACATTCACTCAATCAAGGCATCGTGCCAGCATGCTGTCACCACCTTTGACATCCCTTCTTGTGGGTTTGTCTCTTTATTTATTTATTTATTTATTATTTTTTTTTAAGAGACAGAGTCTCCCTCTGTCACCCAGGCTAGAGTGCAGTGGTGCGCTCTCGGCTCACTGCAAGCTCCGCCTCCCGGGTTCACGCCATTCTCCTGCCTCAGCCTCCCAAGTAGCTGGGACCACAGGCGCCTGCCACCACGCCCGGCTAATTTTTTGTATTTTTAGTAAAGACAGGGTTTCACCATGTTGGTCAGGATGGTCTCGATCTCCTGACCTCGTGATCCGCCTGCCTCGGCCTCTCAAAGTTCTGGGATTACAGGCATGAGCCACCGCGCCCAGCTGTCCCTTTAATTTTAGAGGGGTGGATCCCTTCTCTCTTTTCCCTGGGTGCTTTATTGTACTCTGGCCACAAACACTATTTGCTCAGCATCTCTGGAGGGGAGGAAAGCCCCTTTGGAAGTTAATTGGGTGAACATTCACATCCAGGGGATGCTAATTAATCAGGGCATAGTAAGGGCGTTAGATGTTAGATTTCTAGATAACAGTTTTACTCCCTTTTTTATGTGTCAGCAACAACAATAAATCATCTTTGGAAACAAAAGAAAAACCAAACCCTTGACAAACATCCAAACACCTGGATGCAGAACTACTAAAGCTGATGACTCTTTGTGAAATCCATAGCACTAGGTAGCCAGTTTCCTGAGGGCAGCATCGCACGCCTGCCTCGACAGGGCCAGTGTGCTCACTGCCCAGCTCACTGCCCAGCCAGTGTGCTCACAGTCCAGACCCTGCCCACCAAGAACAGGGACTCAGCACCAGAGAAACAAACAATTCGATGGAGTCATAGGAGGATTTCTGAGACTGCTATGCCCAGCTTACCTGTATCCCCACAAATTAATGACCATTTAGGGAAGTGTTTGAATGAAGGAAGAAGGAATATAATTAAATAAACTTCTGTGAAATTAGATTTTTATTTAATAAAATAAGGCATCAGAGATATATGAGATTTATGTCTCATATATCTATAAAATATATATTGTAAGCTTTACATGTTATGTATTTACACAAAAAGTAAAATAAGACACACACACACACACGTACACACACACACACACACACACACACACACACACATACACATACAGACAAGATTTTTTCATCTGTCAGGCCACAATTAGGCGGTCTCCTGAGACCCTGTGTTGAAGAGGGTGGGGGACCCAGGCGTGGTCTCTGCAGAGGACAGCAGTCACCAAGACTGCTCACAAGTCCTTGGGACACGTGGCAGGATGGCACAGATCCACTCCATGCGATTCCTTTGACCAAATACAAAGGTGCCACTTCCAAGCAAAAAGTGGGAGACGCAGTCTATGATTCAATACATTCCCTTTTAGGGTCCCTGTGCTGTGAAGCTCATAATTGCTCCAGATTGTGGCTGTGCTGTCCTCTTGGGTCTCAGAGGGGGGACGATGCAGAACTGAGTCCCTCCCCAGGATCCAAGACAGATACTAGTATTAGAAAGAAATAGCCAATAGCCCTTTGCTATTTTGAACCAGGAAGATGTGGTGCTGCTTATGACCCACTGCGTCGTCGAGCTTTTTCTGACTGGCAGGAAGATCTATTTGGCAACATCTATAGGAATTTAGAATGTTAATACCTTAGACTATGTAGTTGCATTTTTATGATTTTTACACAATTTCTTTTTTAAAAATTTTACTTTAAGTTCTGGGATATATGTGCAGAACGTGCAAGTTTGTTACATGGGTATACATGTGCCATGGTGGTTTGCTGCACCTATCAACCCATCATCTAGGTTTTAAGCCCTGCATGCATTAGGTATTTGTCCTAATGCTCTCCCTCCCCTTGCTCCTGAACTCCTGACAGGCCCCGGTGTATGATGTTCCCCTCCCTAAGTCCATGTGTTCTTATTGTTCAACTGCAAATTTTGAGTGAGAACATGTAGTGTTTGGTTTTCCGCTCCTGTGTTAGTTTACTGAGAATGATGACTTCCAGTTTCATCCATGTCCCTACAGAGGACATGAATTCATTCTCTTTTATTGCTGCATAGTATTCCATGGTGTATATGTACCATTTACACATTTTCTTTATCCAGTCTATCACTGGCAGGCATTTGGGTTGGTTCCAAGTCGCAATTTATTTTACACAAGTTTACTTTTACATGTGTGCAAAGTAGTACATGGGTGAGCATGTTTATGTTGTGTAGTAAACACTGGAAAGAACCAAGAATATATCAACCAGATTCTCTGTATGTTTTATACTTTAATGACCAAAACATCATGAACCATCCAGACTGAGGAAGAGTAGACAGCCCAGAAAGAGAACAGAGCACATTCCTGTAAACTGAGAGGAAATGTTTCTCAAAACATTGCAAAGTAGAAAAGCAAGATGCAAAATAAGAATGTACCATAGTTTATGTGTGTCATCTTCAATTTATTTTATTAGTGCTTTATAGTTTTTAGCACATAGATTTTCCAACTCCTTAAATTTACTCCTAAGTATTTTTATGCTATTGTAACTGGACTTTTAAATTTTCTTTTTTTGAATAGTTCATTGTTAGTGTACAGAAACACTACTTTCTAAATATCAATTTTGTGGTGAGAGTGGTCATCCTTGTCTTGTTTCTAGTCTTAGAGAAAAAGCATTCAGCTTTTCACCATTGAATATGATGTTAGCTGTGGGTTTGTCACATATGGCCTTTATTGTGTTGATTAAACCTATTACAGAGTTTTTATCATGAAAGAACCTTGAATTTTGTCAAATGCTTTCTCTGCATCCATTAAAGTGGTCATGTGTTTTGTGTCCTTCATTCTGGTAATATAGTGTATTACACTTATTGATTTGTATGTGTTGAGCCTTCCTTGCACCCAGGGGTAAATCCCACTTGATCATTTGCAACATGGATGAACCTGGAAGACATTACACCAAGTGAAATAAGCCAGGCACAGAAAGACAAATACTGCATGACCTGACTTATATGTGGAATCTAAAACACTTGAACTCATAGAAGTACAGAGTAAGAATGGTGGGACTGGGGTGGGGGAAATAGAAAAAGGAAAGATGTTGGTCAAAGGATACAAGGTCTCAGAGAGACAGGAGGAAAGAGTTTTAGTGATCTATAGCACAGCAAGATGATGGTAGTTAATGTACTGCAATTTCAAAATTGCTAAAAGAGTAGAATTTAAATGTTCTCACCACAAAAAATAAGTATGTTATGTAAGGTGATGAATATGTTAAGTGACTTGATTTAATCATTCAATAATGCATACATATATCAAAACATCAGGTTGTACTCCATAAATATATTCAATTATTATTTGTCAATTAAAAATAAAATATTTTTAAAAGGGAAATGTTTGGAAAAAAGAAAGTGCCCTGAAGTACTTCTTGCTCATTGACTGTTTTCAAGTCACAACAGAAGTTAAGCTACTTCATGCACTCATGAATCTGTTCGTCCATTCGTCCATCCATCCATCCATTCATTCAACCATTCGTCTCTCCATCTGTCTGTCCATTCACTAAACCACTTACTTGTCTGTTCATCTGCCCGTCCATCCATTCATCCAACCATCCATCCATTTGTCTGTCCATCTGTCTGTCATCTATCCATCTGTCTGTCCGTTCGTCTGTCCATCCGTCTGTCTGTCCATTCATCCACCCATCTGTCCATTCGTCCATCCATCCATCCTCCTTTCTTCCCTTCCTCCATTCAACCATGTCTCCATCTCTCCATTCATCCATTAAACATAATGAGATAAGTGTTGGATAGGTTACCAAAAAAAGTGAGCCCCATTCTGTGTTGGTTGCCTTTGAAGGTTGGCTGAGGGATGTCACCCAGAGACCAAGAGATATATGGAGTAGGAGGTAGAAGTGTATGTGCTTGAGAGTCAGCTAGAGCTGTGATACAGCTGTGCTGCTTTCACAAAGAAACTTGGGACCTTGGACAAGTTTCTTAACGTCTCTGAGCCTCCAACTCCTCATCTGTAAAATGTGCTTCACTAATCAGTGTAGTACAAAGACTCACATAGCCCAGAACTGAAGTGACGTTGCTTTTTGACGAAGTAAGGCCTTTGCTCCCATCTTTTCCACACATTTCAAGGCCTGGGTTCCACCCAAGGGGCAGTCCCTGCAGGAAACTGGAGGAAGGAGGGAAAGGTCATGACTCTCTCCCTATTGGCCACCATGGCCTGGCTGCTCCCCGGATGGTCTCAGCTCCTGCTGGTTGCACTCTCCACACCATCGTCCCTGCCTCTACTCCAGACATGGTGGCAGGAACCATGGAGTGTCTGCTCTTCCTGGATGCAGACTCCTGTCCTATTCCTTGTGAGTCCTTTACACCAGGCTAACAGTCCCTAGCAGAATCTCTTCAGGTTACCCTGATTTGAGTGTTCCAAGTATGTTTAGCTGAGCCCTGATTGAGAGAAGTCATATGTCAGTCCCAGTGCTGCAACTTGGAGTTACAGAGTTGAGAAATAAACAGACTGCCACTTCACCCTGTTCAAGGTTCTCTGGCTTGCCATGACAGAAATATGGATTCAGAGCTGTGGCACCATAGAATGAACAGGTACCTTGCAGGCATGAATGTGGGTTAGAGTCATCAGGGAAGGCTTCTCAGAGGAGGTGACACTCTATATGAGTCTTGGAGGGTGAATACAAACTCTCTTGTAGGACAAGGTGAGAACATTCATCTCCCGGAAAATACACCATCTTCAAACACATGAAAGTGCATGAGTTTGCTGCAGGAATGGTAGTTTGCTCAGGTGCTTGGGACTCATATTGGAGATAAGAGCAGCAGGGGAGAGGACTGAAATGATTTGATGACTGGTACCAAATTGCTCCCTTAAATTTTGTCAATCAAAGGCATGTCTTTTAAGTGGTCATCTGTTATCACTCACCACCGGGATATAATCATTTAATCTTGGAATAAAGAAAAGTCCTTTATAGCAAATAAATTTAGGGGTGTGCATGTGTCTGTGTGTGTGCACTATCTGCATGTGCGTGCATATACACAGACATATACACACACGCATATATGTGTATATATGTGTGGGTGTGTGTATACACACACACACACATACACACTACCTGTTCTTGTTTTTCTTTTCTCATTTTGTAGCATTCTAGGAACAAGTCCATTGGCTGACATTTGAAAACCACTGATCTCACCTGACCCTCTTATTCTACCCACAGGGAAGCATGTCTTTTTTAAAAAACTCATTTTTAAAAACGAGTTCAATTCTCTTAAGTGTTTATTGCTAGCCCTTTGACTGCTCTTCACAAACAGGCCCCTGACCAGCCTTAGGCACTGCCACGCACTTGGGTTCAGACAACACTTGGTCCCAACACCACAGGGAAAACCATTAAAGTTCCCAGATTACTTTTTCTGCAGGTCATTTGATAATACTTTCCATTCCTAATGCATGTTACAACAAGCAATATATTGGTAATTGCAGCCATCTAAGAATAGACATATTTGCAGGAATAATGACCTCCTCCCCCACAAAAAAAAATTAGATTTAATACTGCCAGTTGTGCACTCATGTCTGGTTGCATTTGCCTCCAGGGAGAGAGAAATAGCAAAGGAGAAAACTGAAGTGGGGAGGGTCTGAGTAAATCAGTCTCTTTCTCTCTGCCTCTGGCTCTCTCGCTCTCTCTCTCTCTCTCTCTCTCTCTCTCTCTCTGTCTCTTTCACACATGCACACACACACACACACACACACACAGTTATTTTAAATGTGTTATGAGTTATTTCTTGATCTGGGAACCCATGGACTGGTTCCTAGGATGCTGCAAAATGAGAAAAACAAGGACAAATAGTGCATAGATAGGTAGATTAAAAAGGTGGAGAGGTGTTCAGGGACCAAGGTTGAGTGTGAACAAAGCAACTTTCGTGGAGTTCTATTTTCCATGGCAGGGAGGTGCTAAAGTCATCACAGAAGGTGAAAATTCCTATCTGAATGACTTTTGGAAGCTTCCAGCAGATGTTGGAATAGATTCTGCTTCTTCACTAAATCGCCAGGATGTTAGTTTGTATTTAGAAGTCACTTTGTACAGAAAATACAAAGATTCAAATATAAGAGTCACCCTCACCTAAGCCAAGGGCTCACACTGTGAGAGGGCTGTGCTGATTGAGACTGAAGGAGGGAAGGGGAGGGCTGCCCTTCATCCTGCACTAGCTCTGGGGTGCCTGGGCTGAGTGGAGTCATGGGTGAAATTGCTCGTTCTTTATGCTGCTCTCATTCCACCTCTCTCCCCCTGTTTCTTCTCCCATGCCCCTGTGCCAAAGAGGGAGTTACCTTCTATCCTGACAGCATCTCCTTCAGAGAGGGTTGCTTTGATGAGAAAGGCCAAGTAATCTGATACAGCCAGAAAGACCCCAAGAACAAGACTTCAGCCAAAAGAAGGAAGAGGAGGAAGAAGGGGAAGTGGAGGAGGAGAAGGAAGGGGAAGGGGAAGAAGGGGAAGAGAAGGAGAAATAGGAGGAGAAGGAGGAAGAAGGGGGAGTGAAGGAGGAAGAGCTACTGCCTAGTCAGGAGAAGCCTCGGTGTTGGGGCCCCAGGGCAATAGTTACTTTCTCCTCACCCACCCAGCCCAATTATAGCTGCAGTGCCTGACAGGGAAAGTCTAACTCACACTGTCCTTGAGAACTGAACCCTGCAACATGGCTGCATGTTTGCAACTTATCACAAGTCTTGGGATGCTTGCAGCTTTGGGCCACATTATTTTTAATAAATTCATTTTTGAAGATTTATCTGCCATGGCAAGGAGGGTACATCTTTGAAAACCAGAGGATCCAAATTCAAGCCTAAATTGTATTCTGACCTGCCATGAGGCCTTGTCCAAGCCTGTGCCTTGCCCAGGCCACAGTGTCGTGCTGTTGTATTGCCTTAATTGGGGAGCTTTCTCTTGCCCTATGCAGCTCCAACCATTGTGAGTTCTTCTGGAAGGTTCTTATTGGTTAGTGTTACTGTAACCCCAGGCCCTGATCTTCATTCATGGTATGACCAGAACATTGAGAATGTTTGCAATGTGCATGTATAGAGGCAGAAGGGCAAACATTATAACCTTTTGGGGAAAACTTTGAGAAGCCAGAGATCAATAAAAGGCCAGAGATTGGATCATGACCTAGTTCTTCAGAATTAAGGCTCAACTGGGTATGGTGGCTCATGCCTATAATCCCAGTACTCTGGGAGGCTGAGGAGGGCAGATCACATGAGGCCAGGAGTTCAAGACCAGCCTGGGCAATATAGTGAGATTCCATCTCTACTAAAAACAGAAAAATAAGCTGGGCATGGTGGTGTGTGCCCATAGTGTGTCTAGTGTAGACAGTCCATTTCTGTCTACATTAGAAATTTGGAAGGCTGGGGCATGAGAATCACTTGAACCTGGGAGACGGAGTTTGTAGTGAGCTAAGATCATGCCACTGGACTCCATTCTGGATAACAGAGCAAGACTCTGTTGAAGAAGATGAAGATGCAGATGCAGAAGAAGAAGAAGAAGAAGAAGAAGAAGAAGAAGAAGAAGAAGAAGAAGAAGGAGAAGGAGAAGGAGAAGGAGAAGGAGAAGGAGAAGGAGAAGGAGAAGGAGAAGGAGAAGGAGAAGGAGGAGGAGGAGGAGGAGGAGGAGGAGGAGGAAAGGAAAAGAAGAAAGAAGGAAGAAGGAAGAAAGAAGAAAGAAGAGGAGGAGAGGAAGAGGAAGAGGAAGAGGAAGAAGAAAGAACAAGAGGAAGAAGAAGAAGGAGGAGGAGGAGAAGAAAGAAAGAAGGAAGAAGGAAGAAAGAAGAAAGAAGAGGAGGAGAGGAAGAGAAAGAGGAGGAGGAAGAAGAAAGAACAAGAGGAAGAAGAAGAAGAAGAAGAAGAAGAAGAAGAAGAAGAAGAAGAAGAAGAAGAAGAAGAAGAAGAAGGAGAAGCAGCAGCAGAAGCAGAAGGAGAAGGAGAAGAAGAAGGAGGAGGAGGAGGAGGAGGACGAGGAGGAGGAGGAGAAAAATAAAGCTTAGGCTGGGGAAGTGTCTTACCTGTCTACACTAGAAATTAGACTATCTGGAAAACTGAACACTTATTCTTCCCTTCTGTAGATGCTACATAGATGAAGCTCATGACTTGAAGAATGAGCCAAGGACTATAGTCTTGCACCCTCCAGGAAGCCTTCCTTCCTGCTTCCAGCCTGCCCCAGGATTCCTGCATAGGTTTCTAGGCCATTTATATCCAAGTTTGCATTGGCCAAACCTCGCGACTGAGTCTCACCTCTCAGTGTGAGAGTCACCAGCCTATTTACTTGAACTTCTGACATCCCAGACAAGCCCTTTTCTTGCAGTTTTGACACATGTCCAAAACACTACCCCAGAGGTGTCTGCTTGGTCCATACTTCACCACCTTCAGGCTTTTCTTAAAATTTTCTCCTCCATAAAAGATTTGAAATCATCCTGACACTCTCTATCCCTACCCATTTTCCTCACAGTTTTCCTTCATTTTTCTCCTTAAAATCTAACACTAGAGTGATGTCAGCAAAAATGGTAAAGTAAGAACCTCTGAAAATTCTCTCCTTCATAAAAGGAATAAGAATGTTTACAAAAATTGTCAGTGTCCATTTTTTTCATAGCTCTTGAAATTAATCAAGGGCTTGCAATGACCTAGGGAGCATTTATTCAAGAAAAATGGCTGTATCTCAGTAAAAACAGTGAGCTTTATGGCATTTTAACTTGCCTTATTCCCATGCCCTGCTTTCCAACCCAGTGATAGCCTTGAAAAATCACAGCCCACACTCCCAGTGCAGTCTGGCAGTCACAGGAGGAAAACAAAGAGATCTGGAGCTCTTTTAAGGCCTGGTTCCCCAAATTTACTAATATCTGACCTGTCTGAAAGTTCGCCTGAAGACCCCATTTGCAAAGCTCTTTGTATTTAGCCTGACTTGAAGCTTGATCAGAGTAAAAATTTTCCTCTTCAGGGGACATTTGTTGAAAACAATTTAGAGGCAAATGTCTTAACTTTACAGCTCGCTGAAGTGCTGGCTTCAAAGGTGGATGAGAACTGGTAAACAATAGACTAAACAAAAGTTTTAAAAGGACAAATTGAGGAATAAGATTTTCATAGGGGTTTTGAGAAGCTCTGACATATACCTGGCAAACTAGAAGGCCTCACAAATGCCCAGGGCTGCGCACCTGCTTAGGAAGGAGTTGAAAAGCCCCTGATATCTTACCTCTACTGACTAAGAGGTGCTGAACAAGCAGGAAGTGAAGAAAGGAAGGCAGAGTTCCCAAATGCCTGACTATATGTTTAAGACATGCATCAACATACAGAGCTCCTGGAAGGCTTATTAGTTCCAAACTTTTAAGTAAATATCTGTCTAGTAATTAGCTAACCACTAAGCTAAACTGAGTAGAAACTTCAGTGGTCACATACAACACAGAACACAGACTTTACAGAATTTGTTCAGAAAAGTCACTAAACAAATAACAAGTTCAACAAGCAGCAACCACAACAAATCCTGAAGAAGAAGGAAATCTGATGACAGAGTTGTCATGTTATTTTATCCAATTTTCAACAACAACAAAAAAATTACAAGACCTGAAGAAATAAGAATTTTGGCCCATATACAGGGGAAAAAAAGCAATCCACAGAAGCTGTCCCGGGACATCAGACTTAAGATAAACACTTAAGACAAAGACAAAGTCAGCTCTTTTAAGTATTTAAATTCTTTAAAAAGCCAAGAAAATCATGTCTAAACAATTAAAAGTCTGAGAATAATGTCAATTATAGAGAATATCAATAGATAGAAATTATTTAAAAATGAACCGAATATAAAGTTTAAAAGAACTATAACTGAAGCTTAAAAGTATAACTAATAAAAAATAACACTGAAGATTTGAGCAGGCTGAAAGAATAATCAGCAAACTTGAAGATAGATCAATTGAGATCACCTAGTCTGAGGAATAGAAAGAAAAAACAATCAGGAATTAACACACATCCTTAGAGGCCTCTGTGGCATCCTCAAGAGTACCAACATATGCAAAATGAGAATCCCAGAAGGAGAGAAGAAAGAGAAAGGGCCAAAATAAATATTTAAAGAAATCAGAACAAAAACTTCCTAAATTTGATGAAACATTTTAATATACACATCCAAGAAACTCCGCAAACTCCAAGCAGAATCAATTCAAATGGACTCACTCCTAAGCACAGCCTCATGAACTTGTCAAAAGACAAAGAAAAAATATTGAAAGCAAGAGAAAAGTGACTCACAATGAACAAAGAATTCTCAATAAAATTTACAGCTGATTTCTCATCAGAAACCAAGGAGGCCAGAAGGCAGCCAGATGGCACATTGAAAGTGCTGGAAGGGAAAAAAAACTGTCAAGCAAGCATTCTATATACATCATCCTTCAAAAATGATGGAGAAATTTAGACATACCCAGAATAATTGTATGTTGATGAATTAGAAAACCTGGATGAAATGAACAAATGTTTAGCAATACACAAACTACCGAAACTGACTTGAAAAGAAATAGAAAATCTGAGAGACCTCTAACAAGTAAACAGATTTAATTAATAGGCAAAACCCTTCCAAAGAGAAAACTCTAGGACCAGATGGCTTTACTGGTGAATTCTGCCAAATATTTAAAGAAGAACTAACACCAATCACTTATAAAATCTCCAAAAATAGAAGAGTAGGAAGCACTTTCTAACTTTTTCTGAGTCTAGTATTACTCTGATACTGATATCAAACAAAGACATCACAAGAAAAGTAAAAACCAATATCCTTTATGAGAAGATATGCAAAATCCTCAACAAAATACCAGCAAACAAAAATCTAAAAGCATATAAAAAGAATCATACAGAAGGACTCTGATAAGATAGCAGAGTAGGAATCACTTAGCTCTCCACCTAGACAACAATTGCACTCGCAGAAACCATCTGATATAATGATTTTGGACCTCTGGAGTCTATTGCAGGCTTTCAATTTCCAGGGGAAGTTAAATGAACTCCAAATAAGATTAACTCAAAGAAATTCATACAAATACCCGTTATAATCAAACTGTTGAAGGCTAACCACATCAGAAACTTTGGAGACCAGAAGACAACGGGCTGACATACTCAAATTGATAAAAGGGAAGACTCTCAACCAAGAATCTTATAACCAGCAAAATGATCCTTCAAAAGTGAAAGAGAAATTAAGACATTTCTAGATAACCAAAGCTGATGGAATTTGTCACCACTTGGCCTGCCCTGCAAGAGATGCTTGAAAGGAATCCTACACGCAGAAATAAAAAGACAGTAGGTAGTAAGTTAAAGCTATATCAAAAAATAAAGGTCTCAGTAAAAGTAAATATATGGGCCTTTTAAAAACTAGTATTATTGTAATATGCAGTACATTATTGCTAAAATAGATTTTTAACATTTCCACCACAAAAAATGACAAATTGGTGAAGTGATGAGCATGTTAATTAGCTTGATTGAGTCTATAATGTATACATGGATAAAAACATCACATTGTACTTCATAAAATACACTATTATATGTCCATTAAAAATGAATAAACTAGTATTGTAACAATGGTGTGTAACTTCGATTTTTGTTTTCTATGTGATTTAAGAGAATAATGCATTTTTAAAAGAACAATTGTTAGCTCAAAAGCCAATATTATTGTAACTTTGATTTGTAATTTCACATTTTTTCTACATAATTTAAGAGTGTAGTGCATGGAAAAATAAGCTTATGTTTTAGGATGCACAATGTGCAAAGATGTATTTTTGTGACATTAATGACTGAAAGGGGTGGAGACAGAGCTGTTAATAGAGCAGCTTTATATGTCATTGAAGTTAAGCTGGTTTAAATTCATATTAGAGTGTTATCACTTAGAATGTTAAATATAATCACCATGGTAACCATAAAAAGTAGTTGAAGAACATACACAAATGGAAATGTGAAAGAAATTTAAACACTTTACTACAAAAACTCACTAAACACAAAGGAGAACAGTAATGTAGGAAATGAGAGACAAAAAAAAAACTATAAGGTACGTAGAAAACAAATAGCAAAATGACAAAAGTAAGACCCTCCTTACGAGTAATTACTTAAATGAAAATGTATTAAGCTCCCCAATCAAAAGATAGGAATGCACAATGGACAAAAATAAAAATGATCCAAGCATATGCTGTCTGCAAAAGTCTCACTTTAGATATAAAGGCACAAATTGATTGAAAGTGAGACATCACAAGAAAAGGATGGAAAAGGATATTTCATGCAAACAGTAACCAAAAGAGAGCAGGAATGGTTATACTAATAAAAAACAGAATAAACTTTTAAGCAAAAAGTTTACAAGAGACTAAGAAAATATTATACATTAATAAAAGATTAAATATACCAAGAAGATATAATAATTGTAAATATTTGCACACCTAATAACAGACCATCAAAATATGTAAAGTAAAATTTGACAGAATTGAATGGGGAAATAAAATGCTCTACAGTAATATTTGGAGACTTTTATAACTCATTCTTAATAATGGATAGAACAAACTGGTAGAAGATAAATAATAGAAGACTTAACACAATAAGCCAACTAGATCTATATAGAGCACTTTACCCAACAACAGCAGAACACATATTCTTTTCAAGAGCATATGGAACAATTTCAAGGATAGACCATATGTTAGGGCATGAATTAAGTCTCAATATATTTTTTAATACAAAATTAATATAACTATCTTCTCAAACCACAACAGAATAAATATATAAATCAGTAACAGAAAAAAAATGAAAAATTCACAAATTTGTGGAAATGTAAAAAACTACTCTTAAACAACTAATGGATCAAAGAAGAAATCAAAAGAGAAATTAGAAAATACATAGAGATGAATGAAAATGAAAACAGAACATACTAAAACTTATGGGGCACAATAAAACAGTATTAAAGGGAAAATTTATAATTATAAATGTTTACATTAAAAAACAAGAAAGATCTAAAATTAATAACCTAATTTTACAACTTAAGGAACACAAGAAAATGAACAAACTAAACCCAAAGCTAGCAGAGAGAAGAAAATAATAAAGATTAGAGCAGAGATAAAGGAAATAGTGAATAGAAAAACAATAAAGAAAATCAACAAAACCAGAAGTTTGTTATTTTAAAAGATCAACAAAACTGACAAACCTTTAGCTAGATGTGCTAAGAAAAAAAGTGAGAAGACTCAAATTACTGAAATTATAAATGAAAGTAGGGACATTACCAGTAATCCTGTACAAATAAAAAGGATTAGAAGGGAATATTATTAACAATTGTATGAAATAAATTTGATAACCTAGATAAAACGGACACATTCCCAGAAACACAAAACTTATGAAGAAATAGAAAATCTAAATAGACCTATAACTAATCAGGTGATTGGATCCATGATAAAAAATCTCCCAAAAAAGAAAAGTCCTAGACTTAATGACTTCACCTATGAGTCCTAACAAACATTTAAAGAACTAACACAATCCGTCTTAAACTCTTTCAAAAAATTAAAGATGAGAAACACTTCCTAACTCATTATATGAGGACAGCACTACTCTGAAACAAAATTCAAACAAAGACACTGCAAGAAATAAAAACTGCAGACCAATATCCCTTCTGAACATTCATGCAAAAATCCTCAATAAAATGCTTACAAACGGAATTCAACAGTATATTAAAAGGGTTATACATCATGATCAAGTGGAATTTTTTCCTGGAATGCAAGGATGGTTTAACGTCTGAACATCTGTCAGTGTAATACAGCACATTAAGAGAATGAAAGAAAAAAGCTGTGTGTCCATCTAA
Organism: Macaca mulatta; assembly: GCF_049350105.2. Taxonomy (NCBI): domain Eukaryota; kingdom Metazoa; phylum Chordata; class Mammalia; order Primates; family Cercopithecidae; genus Macaca; species Macaca mulatta. The sequence continues at coordinate 40,633,399 of NC_133424.1, forward strand.
ACTGATGCAGAAAAAAACCTATGACAAAATTTCATGATAAAATTTCATGATAAAAATATTCAACAAATCAGGAATAGAAGGAACTTACCTCAACATAATAAAATGCTTATATGAAAAATCCACAACAAACATTGTACCCATGGTACGAGACTGAAAGCGCTTCCTTTAAGGTCAGGAACAAGGCAAAGATATCTATTTTCAGCACTTCCCTTCAACATAGTATTAGAAGTCTTAGTCATATAAATTAGGCTGCAAAAAAGAAGACATTCAATTTGGAAAAGAAGTAAAAACATCTCTATTTGGAGCCGATATAATCCAATATGTAGAAAACCCTAAAAATTACACACACATACACACACACTCACATACTAATAAATGTATTTAGCAAAGTAACTAAGAACTAATAAGTTCTTATAAACTTGTTAGTCCTGGAGATGAATGGTGGTGATCATTCTACAACAATAAGAATATAGTTAATACCACGGAACTGTACACTTAAAAATGGTTAAAATAGTTAATTTTATCTTACAAGTATTTTACTGATGAGATTTTTAAAAGGATCTCACACCATTAATAAGTAGGAACTAATAAATGAATTTAGCAAAGTAACAGGATACAAAGTGAATACACAAAAGTTAGCTACATTTCTATACACAAACAATGAACAATCCAAAACAGAAATTAAGAAAATAATTCCATTTACAATAGCCCTACCTAACACTGAATATAAAAATTAACTAATAATGTATTTATGACCTATATGTAACATTTAAAACTATAAAATTGTTAGAAAAAAAACACACGGCAAAAGCTTCTTGACATCAGATTTGGAAATGATTTCTTAGATATGAAAACAAAGACACAACAAAAGGAAAATAGATAAATTGGATTCCATAAATTTTTTAAATTATGCATCAAAAGATGCTATTAACAAAGTAGAAAGACAATCCACAAGATAGAAAAAAAAATTTGCAAATCACATATCTGATAAGGGATTAATAGCCACAGTATATAGAGAACTTCTAAAACACAACAGCAAAAAATCAACCTGATTCAAACATCTGCAAAGGACTTAAATAGGTATTTTATCAAAGAAGATATATAAATGGCAAATAATCCCATGATAAAGGGCTCACCATCACTAATCATTAGTGAAATGTAAATCAAAATTACAATGAGATACCACCTCATATCCATTAGGATGGCTACTACAAAAAAAAAAAAAAAAGCATTAGTGAGGATGTGGAGAAATAGGAACATTTGTGCACTGTTAGAGGGAATGTAATATGGCACAGTTACTCTTAAAAAGAGTATAGCAGTTCCTCAAGGAATTAAAAATAGAATTACCATATCACCCAACAATTCTGTTTCTGGGGATATACTCAAAAGAATTGAGGGAGGCCGAGGCGGGCGGATCATGAGGTCAGGAGATCGAGACCATCCTGGCTAACATGGTGAAACCCCGTCTCTACTAAAAATGCAAAAAATTAGCCGGGCATGGTGGCAGGCACCTGTAGTCCCAGCTACTCGGGAGGCTGAGGTGAGAGAATGACGTGAACTTTGGAGGCGGAGCTTGCAGTGAGCCGAGATCGCGCCACTGCACTCCAGCCTGGGCAACAGAGCGAGACTCTGTCTCAAAAAAAAAAAAAAAAAAAAGAATTGAAAGCAGTATCTCTAAGACATATTTATACACCCATGTTTATAGCATCATTATTCATAAAAGCTAAAACACGGTAACAACTCAAATGTCCATCAACAGATGAATAAACAAAATGCGGTATACATATACAGTGGAATATTATTCAGCCTTAAAAAGAAAGGAAATTCTGACATATACCACATGGATGAATCTTAAGGAAATTATCCTAAATAAAATATACCAGGTACAAAAAAGACAAATGCTATATTATTCTACTTATAGGAAGTAGTCAAACTTATGGAGATAGAAAGTAGAATGGTGGTTTCCAGTGGAAGGAGGTAAAGGAGATGGAGAGTTATTGGTTAATGTGTATAGAGTTTCAGTTTCACGGGTTGAGAAGAGTCCTGGAGATGAATGGTGGTGATCATTCTACAATAATATGAATATAGTTAATACCACTGAACTGTACACTTAAAAATGGTTAAAATAGTTAATTTTATCTTGCAAGTATTTTACTGGCAAGATTTTTAAAAGGATCCCACACCATTGATAAGTAGGATTTATCTCAGGAATATAAGGTTAGTTCAATATAGAAAAATCAATCAATGTAATACAACATATTAATAGAATAAAGGGGAAAATTGCATGTTTATCTCAACAGACACAGAAAAAGCATTTGGCAAAATCCGACACTGTTTAATAATAAAAACACGCAACAAAATAAAACAAAGGGAACTTCCTCTACCTAATGAAAGGCATCTATAAAACGTTATTTAAGACTGTACTGGAAGTTCTAGCAATTAGCCAAGAAAATAAATTTTAAAACATAAATATTGTAAAGGAAGAATTAAAATTATATCCATTTGTAGGTGGTGTGTGTGTGTATGGGTGTGTGGGGGGGAACAACTAAGGAATATGTATAGGAAATATATTTAGGGAATATTTTATATATATAAATCATATATATGTTATATATATAACTTGTGTGTATGTGTTTGTGTATTCCTTAGGAATTCCATATATATATATATATATATACACACACACACATATACACACCACTTACATATAATTTAAAATATACATGGAATCTAACAAATATATAAGATAGATAGATAGATAGATAGATAGATAGATAGATATGGAGTTCCTAAATAATATGCACACATATACACACAAATAAAACTACTAGAGTTAATATATGAATTTAGCAAGGTTGCAGGGTGATATGGTTTGGCTTTGTGTCCTCACCCAAATCTCATCTCGAATTGTAATCCCCATGTGTCATGGGAAGGACCTGATGGGAGGTGACTGGATCATGGTACGGTTTCTCCCATGCTGTTTTTTGATAGTGAGTGAGTTCTCATGAGATCTGATGGTTTAAAGTGTTTGGCAGTTCCCCCCACCCCTTCTCTCTCCTGCAGCTTTGTGAAGAAGGTTCTTGCTTCTCCTTCACTTTACGCCATGATTTTAAGTTTCTTGAGGCCTCCCCATCCAGGCTAATTAACTCACAGTTAATTAATCCTCTTCTCTTTATAAATTACCCAGTCTCAGGTAGTTTTTTATAGCAGTGTGAAAAAGGACTAATACATGGGGTATGAGATGAATATAAAAAAATCAGTTGTATTTCTATGTGCTAGCAATATAACAATTGAGAAGTGAAATTAAGAAAACAATGCAATTTATCTCAGCATCAGAAAGAAAAAAAAATGCTTAGCAACAAATTTAACAGAAGACATATAAGATTCATACACTGATAACTACAAAACATTGTTGAAAGATTTAAAGACCTAAAAAATTGAAAGACATCCTGTGTTCATGGATTATGAGACCTTGTATTGTTAACACGCCAAGCTGATCTGCAAATTCAATGTAATCTGTATGAAAACTACAACTGCTTTTTTAAGAAGTTGAATCCTAAAATTTATATGAAAAGGCAAGGGATTCAAAATAGTCAAACAATCTTGAAAAGAAAAACAAAGTTGGAGCACTCACAATTCCCATTTTCAAAATTTAACACAAAGCTAGATTAATCAAGACAGCATGGTTTGACATATAGATCAAATGAATAGAATTGAGAGTCCAGAAATAAACCCATACACTTGTGGTCAATTGATTTTTAACAAGGATGCCAAGACAATTTAAAGAATTGTCAAAGAATAGTCTTTTTAACAAATGGTGTTTGGACAACTAGATATCAAAACGAAAAGAATGAGTTTAGACCCCTACAGCATGCCATATAAAAATCAACTCAAACTTACATATAAGAACTAAAACTATGAAATTCTTAGGAGGAAACATAGTTGCAAACTTTGTTACCTTTGATTTGGCAATGGTTTCTTAGATATGACATCTAAATTAAAGCACAAGCAAGCAAAGAAAAAAAAATAGATTAGACTTCATTAAAATTTTTTAAAATGGTGTGTCAAAGGATGACACTACAAAGAACATAAAAAAGACAACTCATCAAATGAGAGAAAATATTAAGCAAATGATATATACTCCCCTCTCCCAAGTGGGCACAATGTCAGAAGACAAAAATCCCCCTGGGCCCATGGTATCTACATGAGAAACAAAGAACTAGAGGCAGTCATTCAGCTTCCCTGGCACCTCAACGCTTTCTAGGAAGACCACTCTGGTCTTACCTCACTGGAGGTAACAGCATGGCTAGACCTCCAAGAGTCAGGTAGAAACAAAGAAAGGAAACAGAGTTCACAGTGACCAGTGTGAAGATATCCATCATAACTCTGTGTTTCTCCTAGCTTTGGTACCCAGTTGAAGATATCAGCCAACTGCATAGCCCACTCACAAAGCTGAAGTGGTCACTTTCAGAAGCATGGTGGAAAGTTTAACCTGGCCTGAGTGCCCAGATGGCTAGACTTTATACCCAAACTCAATGCCAACCCCAAAACCCCCACCCAGGCCAGGAGATGCCTATCTTTCCCCATTTTAGAGAAGCAAAGGAACTAGATCTGGTTGGCCTGAGAGTCCAAAGAGGAACTCAGTTTAACCAAAAGCCCATATCACCCAGGCAGTGAAACGTTCACCTTTGCCCATTTTGGAGAAGTGTAGGGACTAGACCTGCTCAACCCAGGAGATCAAACAGCAGCTCAACTCAATCAAAAGCCTGCCCCATTGCTTTGCCCAGATAGGTAGGCAATCTTCAACTGTACATTTCTGAAAAGCATAGTCTCTGATCCCACCCATCTTGAGCAGCACCCTCACCTAACCTCAGAGCCCAGCTTGCAGACTTGTCCAGCAGCAAATTCCAAATAACAGAACCACCCAACAAGGGAATATATCCTGCAACCAGCGTGACAAGAGGCTATTACAGTACCCAGCAAACAGTTCCAACTAATAGCAAAGCCCAGCCAATGATCTCTCCAGATAGGGGAACCCAGATAGAAGCCCTACCAAACATTAGAGCAAAGTTTCCCAGCCAAATAGTGAACCCACAACAAGCTCTGCCTGCCGGGGGTTGTCACTAGCTGCTCCTTCCAGAATTATAGTCTATACTAAATATTGAAGATCTAGCCCCACCAAAGAACACACAAAGATTATGAAAAATCAAGGAAGTTTTGATTGACACCTTCAAAAAGTACTAATAAAGATACAATAATGAATCCTAAATAAATTGAGATCTATAAAATGACTGGCAAATAATTTAGAATAATTATCTTAAAGAAGTTCAATGAATAACAAAAATGTATAGATAAAAAAATTAAGTAAAATTTAGAAAACAATACACAAAGCAGTAGTTTTCACAAATAAATAAAAACAATTTAAAAAAATAGAAATTCTAGGGATGAAGAATAAAATGCCTGGACTGAAAATTTCAATAGAAAACTTCAAAGCAGATGAAATCAACCAGAAGAAAGAGTCAGTGAGCTCAGAGACAAAACATTTGAAATTATCCAGTCAGAGTATCAAAAAGAATAAAGAATGAAAAAGAATAAAGAAAGCCTACAGGAATTATGGAACAGCATCAAGAGACCAAACCTTTATATAACAGGATTTTCATAGGAGAAAAAAAATAGAAAAAAATGACAGAAAGCATATTTTTAAAAAACAATGGCCAAATAGTTTTTTAAAAAGTATTGGGCATAGATCCCAACATTCTAGCACAAGAAAGTGTAGAGGTCTCCAGCCAAATTTAACCCAAAAAGGAGTTCACCAAGACGTATAATCAATCTATCAAAAATCAAAGACAGAAAGTTTTGAGATCAGCAAACGATAAGAATCAGGTTGCATATGAAGGAGTGTCAGTATAACTCTTGGCAAATATCTTAGCAGAAGCCCTGCAGGTCAGGAAAACATGGAATAATATATTCAAAATGATGAAGAAAAATACCTGAAAACCAAAAATACTTTACCTAGCAAAGTTGTCTTTCAAAAATGAGGGAGAAATAAAAACTTTCCCAGATGAACTAAGCTAAGGGAGTTTATAACCACTAAACCTTCCTTACAGGAATTGCTAAAGGGAATTATTTTAGCTGAAACAAATGACCACTAATTAATAACATGCAAAAGCACAAAATTCAATGCTATAAAAAAAGAGACATATTCAGAATATTCAAGGGCTATAATTATGGTGTGTAAAACAATCTTATCCTTTGTACAAGGGTTATAAGACAAAACAGTTAATAATTAGTATGGCTGAAATGAGTAGACAAGGGATACACATTACAAAATAATGTAAATTCTGACACTGGAAACAAAATGAGGGGGGAGAAATAAAAGTGTAGAGTTGTTTTCTGTAATCAAAGTTAAGTTGTTTTATGTAATCAACATTAAGTTGTTATCTGCTTGAAATAGGCTGTTTTAAGTATGTTGTATGTAAGCCATATGGTAACCACAAAACAAAAAATATTTAGTAGGAACACAAAACAAAAATTGAAAGACTTAACAGTATACCACTACAGAAAACTATCAAACCACAAAGAAAAATAGCAAGAGAGGAAGAAATAAAGTATCATAAAACAACCAGAAAACAATTAACCAAATAGTAGTAAGTCCTTATCTATTAATAACTACCTTGAATGTAAATGGGTTAAGTTCTCCACAGAGTGACCGAATGGATTTTTAAAAGACGAGACACAACTATATGCTGCCTAAAGGAACTCATCTCACATAGACTGAAAATGAAGGGATAAAAAAAGACTTTATGCAAATGGAACCAAAAGAGAGCAGGGATAGCTACACTTCTACCTGATAGAATAGACTTTAAGTCAAAAACTGTAAAAATAGACAAAGAACATTATATAATGATAAAGGATTCAATTCAGCAAAAGGATACAAAAATGTAAATATATAAGCACCAAATATTAGGGCACCAAATACATAAAACAAATAGTAAAGGATCTGAAAGAAAACATAGAGGGCAATACAACAATGGAGATTTCAATATCCACTTTCAACAATGAACAGATCATCTAGACAGAAAATTAAAAAGAAAACATTGGATTTGAACAGCACTTCTGACCAATGGACCTAAAAGGCACATAAAGAACATTGTATTCAATAGCAAAAGAACAAATATTTTTCTCAAGCCATACATGAAACATTCTCCAGAATAGATTACATGTTAGATAAAAAAACAGCCCTTAGCATATTCACGAAGATGAAATCATATGAAGTATTTTTATGACCACAATAATATGAAACTAGATATCAATAACAGAAGGAATTTTGGAAAATTTGCAAATACACAAAAAATAAACATGCTCCTGAATAATCAATTGGTCAATGAAAATATTAAAAGAGAAATTTAAAAATATCTTGAGACAAATGAACATAGATACACAACATACCAAAACTTATGGGATACAGCAAAAGCAGTTATGAAAGAAACAGCAAAAAATGCCTATATCAAGAAAGAAGAAAGATTTTAAATAAACAACTTAGTATTACTCTCCAAATTACTAGAGAAAGAAAAGCTAATCCCAAAATTATAAAAAAGGAAATAATAAAATAATAAAAATATGAGCAGAAATAAATGACACAGAGACAGAAAAATCTACACACAATCAAAAAAGAAAGAACTGGTTTTTTAAAAAATTAACAAAGTCAACAAACCTCTAGCTTAACTAAGAAAAAAGAGAGAAGACTCAAACAAAATCAGAAATGAAAGAGAAGACATTATATCTGATACCACAGAAATACAAAAAAAACATAAGAAACTACTATGAATAACTATGTGCCAAAAAATTGGATAACTTAGAAAAAACAGATACATTTCTAGACACATACAACCTACCAAAACTGAATCATAAAGAAATAAAAAATCTCAACAGACCAATAATAAGTGGAGATTAAATCAGTAATAAAGAGTCTCCCATTTGAAAAAAAGCCCAGAGCCTTATGACTTCATGGATGAATTCTACCAAATATTTTTTAAAAAAGAACTAATATCAGTCTTTTTGCTTACCTGCCCGCCCCCCCCCCCCGCCCCCGCCAAAAAGAAAGACAGAGAAGAGTGAATATTTTCAACTCTTTTTAACCCTGACACCAAATCCAGACAAGGACATTACAAAGAAAGTACAGGCCAATATTCTTGATGAACATAGATGCAAAAACCATCAATGAAATACTAGCAAACCAAATTCAATAGCACATTGAAATGATCACTCACCATGATCAAGTGGGATTTATCCCTTTGTTACAAAGATGGTTCAATATATGCAAACCTATAAATGTAATACACCATATTAACAGAATGAAGGGCAAAAACCATATGATCATCTCAATAGATGCATAAAAAGAATTTGACAAAATTCAGCATTCTTTCATGATTAAAAACTGTCAAGAAATTAGGTATAGAGGTAATGTGCCTCAGCACAATAAAGGCTATATATGACAAGCCCACAGCTAACATTATACTCAATGTTAAAAAACTGAAAACGTTTCCTCTAAGATCTGGAACAAGAGAATTATGCCCACTTTCACTACTTCAACTCGACTTAGTATTAGAAGTTTTCATCAGGACAATTGAGCAAGAGAAAGAAGCAAAAGGCATCCAAATAGGAAAAGACAGAGTATAATTGCCACTACTTGCTGATGACATTATCTTATATATACAAAACCCTAAAGACCCCACCAAAAACCTTTTAGAACTAATAAATACAGTAAACTTACAGGACACAAACTCAACATTAAAAAATCAATAGCATTGGCCAGGCACAGTGGCTCATGCCTGTAATTCCAGCATTTTGGGAGGCCGAGCTGGGCAGATCACGAGGTCAAGAGATCGAGATCATCCTGCCTAACACGGTGAAACACTGTCTCTACTAAATATACAAAAATTTGCCAAGCAAGGTGGTGCGCGCCTATAGTCCCAGCTATTCAGGAGGCTGAGGCAGGAGAATCACTTGAACCCAGGAGGTAGAGGTTGCAGTAAGCAGAGATCGTGCCACTGCACTCCAGCCTGGGCTGCAGGGGGAGACGCCATCTCAGAAAAAAAAAAAAATCAATAGCATTTCAGCCAGGTGTCTCACACCTGTAATCCCAGCACTTTGGGAGGCAGATTGCTTGAGATCAGGAGTTCAAGACCAGCCTGGGCAACATAGTGAGACCCCCTCCATCTCTACTAAAAATACAAAAATTAGCTGGTTGTGGTGGTATGTGCCTGAAATCCCAGCTACTTGGGAGGCTGAGGCACAAGAATCGCTTGAACTGGGGAGATGGAGGTTGCAGTAAGCAGAGATTGCACCACTGCACTCCAGCCTGGGTGACAGAGTAAGACTTGGTCTCAAAAAAAAAAAAAAAAAAAGGGGGGGGGGAAAAGAAATCAGTAGCATTTCTATACACTAACAATGAATTATCCAAAAAGAGAGAAATCCTATTTACAATAACTACACACACACACACACACATATACACACACACACATACACCTAATGCTCAGAAATAATTTTAACTAAATATGCCAAAGACCTTTACATTGAAAATAAAACATTTATAAAAGAAATTAAAGAAAATACAAATAAATAGAAAGCTATCCAGCATTCATGGATTGAAAGAATTAATACCATAAAAATGTCTATTATACCCAAAGTGATCTACAAATCCATGCAACCCTATCAAAATACCATTGTCATTTTTCACAGAATAGAAAAAATAATCCCAAAATTTTGTATGAAACAACAGAAAAACCCAAATAGCCAAAGCAATCATCAGCAAATAGAACAAAGCTAGAGGCATTACGCTACATGATTTTAAATTATACTACAAAGCTATAATAACTAAAACAGCAGGGTACTGGCATAAAAATAAAGACATTGACCAAAGGAACAAAATAGCCCAGAAATAAATCCATACATGTACAATTAATTAATTTTTGACAAAAGTGCCAAGAATACAAAATGGGAAAAGGATAGTCTCTTCAGAAAATGGTGCTAAGAAAAGTGTAAGTCCACATGCAAAAGAATTAAATTGGACACTTTTCTGACACTGTATATGTAAATCAACTCAAAATGGACTGAACACTTAAATGTAACACTTAAAACTGTAAAACTATAAAATGAAAATATAGGGGAAAAACTACATAACATTAGTCTTGGTGATGATTTTTTAGATTTGGCCCAAAAAGCAAAAATAGACAAATAAGATTACATCAAACTTAAAAATTTCTGCATAGTGAAGGAAACAATTAACAATGTGAAGAGGCAGTCTACAGATTGGGAGAAAATATTTGCAATCCATACACCCAATAAGGAGCTAATATTCAAAGTGTATAAGGAACTCAAGCAACCCAGTAACAAGAAAACAATTCAATTTAAAAATGAGCAAGGGGGCTGGGCGCAGTGGCTCGTGCTTGTAATCCCAGCACTTTGGGAGGCCAAGGCGGGCGGATCACAAGGTCAAGAGATTGAGACCATCCTGGCCAACATGGTAAAACCCTGTCTCTACTAAAAATACAAAAATTAGCTGGGCATGGTGGCACGTGCCTATAGAAATTAGCTGAGCATGGTGGTGTGCGCCTGTAGTCCCAGCTACTGGGGGCACTGAGGCAGGAGAATCACTTGAACCTGGGAGGCAGAGATTACAGTGAGCCAAGATCACACCACGGCACTCCAGCCTGGCAACAGGGCTAGCGAGACTCCGTCTCCAAAAAAAAAAAAAAAAAAAAAGTATTGGAAAAAATATTCACCTTAAGTAATCACCAGGAAAATGCAAATTAAAACTACAATGAGCTATCATCTCACATCTGTCAAAATGACTATTATCAAAAAGACAAGCTATAACAAGTGTTGGTGAAGATGTAGAGAAAAGTAAACCCTTGTACACTGTTGGTGGGAATGTAAATTAGTACAGCCTTTATGGAAAACTGTATGATGTTCCTTTAAAGTTTTACAAATGAAACTGCCACATGATCCAAAAATCCCACTTATGGGTATTTACCCAAAAGATCTGAAGTGAGTTTATTGAAGAGACAACTGTACTCTTATTGTCATGGCAGCACTATTCACAACAGCCAAGACATGGAATCAACCCAAGTGTCCATCAATGGATGAACGGGTGAAGAAAATGTGGTGCACATATACAATTAAATATTATTCAGCCATAAAAAGAATAAAATTCTCTCATTTGCAGCAACATGGCAGGACCTGGAGGACATATGCTAAGTAAAATAAGCCAGATATGGAAAGATAAATACCACCTGATCTCACTTACATGTGGAATCTAAAATGTTAAAGAAGCAGAGAATGGAATGGTGGTTACCAGACCCTGGGGTAGTGGAGATGGAAAGACTTTGGTCATAGGATACAAAATTCCAAGTAGACAGGAGGAATACATTCAGGAGATCTATTGTACAGCAAGGTAATTATAGTTCATAACAATGTACTGTGTACTCTATAATTGCTAAGAGAGTAAGTTGATTTTAAATTTTCTCATCACAAAAAAAAATTTGAAGTAATGAACATGTTAATTAGCTTAATTTAGTCATTTCATAATGGCTACATATCTCTAATCATCAATTGAAAAATAAACACATAAATAGTAAAATAGAAATAAATTAATCCACACATGCACACCACATTTCACCTGGCAGTCCTACTTAATCTATTACACAACGTGCATCATCTAATATGTTAAACAATGTGCAGCATCTAATATGTTATATAACGTGCTTCTTTATCTTACTGTGGTTTTCCCACTAAAATTTAAGCTTGGCAAAGGCAAAGATTTTTACATTTTTTCCCCTATTGTGTCTCTAGCAACTCTCACAGTTGGGCACTAAATAAATATTGAATGAATAAGTGAATGGAGAGAGGGAAGGAAAGGAGGAAGGAAGGAGGAAAAGAAGGGAGGCAGGAAGAGAGAAAGAAAGGAGAAAGAAGGAAGGAAGATAAAGAAAGGAGGGATAGAGGAACGGAGATGAGAGTGTTACGTGCTCCTGAGTGGGAGGACGACCATATGACATCTCGTGTTTAGGTACCGAGTTGGATTTTAAAATCGCGTGGTGCCCTAGCACATAGTAAACATTCAAAGACTGTGTGCTGCCTTAATGAGCAAGCTTCCCTAACTTGTGTCTTCCGCTTCCCTTAATCACTGCAACCTCCTCTTTTTCTTCCAACCAGAGAAGGTCTGTAAAGGAATTCTTGTGCCTTCAGGGGACCACAGGACAAATTCTGCATCTGGAGAATCACTTCCTATCTCTACTTCCTCCTGGCAGATGGTGGAGCAAGCCCTCTGAGCATTCCAAGCCCTTGCTCGGACACACCTTGTCAGGGTTAAAAGCACTGCAGGTTGTTGTGTGCAGAGACCGGTAAATAAGAAACAATGGCTTTGGTTTTGGGAATGTAGAAAAGCTGCTCAAATCTCTCAGGTGGGTGCTCTGTGAAAATAAACTTCCATTTGTTCCAGTTTTATTTCTTCATGCCTGTAAGTGCAAGGATTGTTTACAGAGGCATGCCCACTGTCCTAGGCCCATAGTAGGACCAAAATGTTGATGCGGAACATCTTTGTTCTCTATGCTTGCTTTAACTGGGGAGTCACAATTTCAAACAGCCACAGGAACCAGTCCTGGGGTGAAGAGTAGGCTGTGTTGGGGACTGTGGTAAACTAGACGGCTCATGCTGACACCCAGTTCCACTGAGGGTGGCCACAGATGTAGGGTTGCCAGAGTTGTCACATCTTCATCTCTCTCTCTCTCTCTCTCTCTCTCTTTCTCTCTCTCTCATTCTCTCTTTCCCTCTCATTCTTTCTCATTCTCCCTCTATCATGCTCTCTCTCATTCTCTCTTTATCATTCTTTCATTCACTCTTCTCTCTCATTGTCTCTCTCAGTCTCGTCTCATTCTCACTCTCATTCTCTCTTCCTCTCTCTCATTCTCTTTCTCTCTCATTTTTCTCCTGAAGATAAACTGAATGTTTGAATTTTCTGTGAGATGTAATTTTTAAATGCTAGAAAAAGGCCCATTTTGCTTTGAAACACCTATATTTAGATTCTGTATTATTCATTTATTTATGTATACAGTATGGAGTTGTGCACACATCACCAGAATCTAATTTTGAGAACATTTATATCATCTCAGTAAGAAATAGTGTGCCCCTTAGTGGTCACCCCCTCATTTTTCTCCTGTCTCCCACTAGCCTAGACAATATTTTCTGTCTCTATAGATTTGCCTCTTCTGGACGTTTCCTATAAATGGAATAATACCAAACATGGTCTTTTGTGACTGGCCTCTTTCATTTAGTGTAGTGTTTTGGGAGCTATCTTTGTTTCGGCCTATATCAGAACTTTATTTCTTTTTGTTGGTGGTGGTAAATAATATTCCAGTGTCTGGCTACATGACTTTCTGTCTGTTTATTCATTAGCCATCAAACAAGGCATGTCACAGGCTGGTCCCAGCCCTGGGAGATCCATTTTTCACCATGCAACAGCCTCCTGACTGGTGTCCCCATCTCCTGTTCAATCTCCTCGCCCTCTGCTGACGGAGGGTGTGCATACAGCCAGACAGCCCAGGGTGGAAACACTGGGACAATTTTTCTAAACCAAGACTTTGAGCATGTCACTCTCCTCCATTTCCACCTTCATGCTGAAATTGCCCTCCTCTTTTGGCATTTCCTCACGCCCCATCTGAGGCAGCCACTGAACTCTCCTGACGCCACAGCTCAGCGTTGGCGACTGCGGGGCTTCACAGGCACGGACTGAGGCAGCACACAGTCTTGCATGTCTGTCTTCATTTGCGCGGTGCAGCATCTGTGAGATTCAGCCATGCAGTGTGAATTCACTCTTTTTGCCCCATTCCCAGCACAGTGCCTGTTTGTCAAATTGAATAGACTTCAATTGCTGTGAGGTGATTAATAGCAAATTGTGTGTTCTTCATGAATAAAGAAAAAAGATGCAACGCCCCAGGAGGTGGAAAAGAGAAAGAAACTCACGCCCACCCTGCGCTTCTGTTCTCACCTGACGAAGTCTGGAGTTCAGGAAGAAAAGGTGTGAGGGGGTTTTTCAGGAAACAGATGGGTCGCCAGGGTCCCAATCAGAGGTGGAGTGGCACATCCAGCCCAAATGGAAACAAACAATGCAAGCCTATGGCTTAAATCAGAAATTAATCTCTACTGGTAGTTTCCATGAACTCTTCTCCAGGTAAACATCACATGTAAAAGTAAGTTCATGTCATTATAGAATAATTAGATTATAAGAACTAAATTTAAAGTTTATACTACTTTGCATTACTGCAGAATTGTAGAAAGTATGCAACCCAGTCCTTAATAGAATTAAATGAGAATCTATATTTTTTCTCAATAAGTCTTTATTGAATAAATGGAGTCATATCCTTTTGTGTTTTTCTGTGCTTTTGCAATTTCTCAAATTAAAGATAAATAAATGGTCGCTTCTTGGCCTCCTGCCTAAGATCAAGTGTAAAGATAAGTAAATGGTAGTTGAATGAAAGAAACCAGAAAAAGTTATTTTTGGAGCGTGTAGGGTGTGCCTCGCCTCCTTGGACCCACCTCGTTTCTCCCAAGAGCAGACCCAGCTACACTAACTGGGATCTGCCTCCCACCTCCTCCTTCTGCTTTAATCGACTGGGGATCCTGCTGTCTTCAATGCCTACGTGTCAGCTAAGTTTGCAATCACCCAGTTCACTACTTTAAAATGAAGCCCCCTCTTTTTTGCAAGTAAGAATCTTCCTGAACCATGCATCCAAATGTCACATTTCCAAACACGTTGTGAGCTGAGGACTCCAAGTCATAAACTTCAAAGCAAGCACTTGTAATGGGAATTCTGACTGACAGTCCCTTAATTACAGTCTTTAAATATGCACAGTCCCTGACTGAGCCAGGCTTTCTGAGGAAAATTCCTGCCTAACTGGTTGGAAATGTGAACAGTGGGGTATAATTCCCTGAGCTGCAAGGAGCCACAGATCAGAGAGAATGCAAGAGAAACTCTAAAGATCCTTCTAGGATGAATTTTGTCCTTCGCAGATGGTATCAAAACCGAAAGAGGGAAGACAACTGGCACAAGGAGAAACAAATCTTGCTTGGGCTCGAAACGGACACACATGGTTTATTTGCCGGTGTTTGGAGAGGTTAGAAAGCAAAGATAGCAGAGGAAGAATAGGTTTATCCTTGAGGACAGAACATGCACGCTGGTGAGTGGTAAGGGACTAAAAACAAGGTGGCTTGGCCGGGCGCAGTGGCTCATGCCTATAATCCCATCACTTTGGGAGGCCACGGAGGGAGGATCACTTGAGATCAAGAGTTGGAGACCAGCTTGGTGAAACCCCGTCTCTACTAAAGACAAAAGAATTAGCTAGGTGTGGTGGCTTGTGCCTATAATCCCAGCTACTACTCAGGAGGCTGAGGCAGGAGAATCGCTTGAACCTGGGAGGCGGAGGTTGTAGTGAGCTGAGATGGCACCACTGCACTCCAACCTGGGCAAAAGAGCGAGATTTCATCTCAAAAAAACAAACAAACAAACAAAAACCAGGGTGGCCCGAAACAAGGCAGTCCCACTGATCATGGACTCCAGTGACATTAACAGAGACCAGGGGAACATGGTTGCCCCTGCGTGCCCTGGGCCACATCACAGCCACTCCTTCTTACTAGCTCTAGCCACAGGATGTGCTATGTCTCAGATGGTGGCATGGGTGCAGGTGACTTCTCCATCAGAGCCCCAGAAGGCAGCATAGCATCAGTTTTGGCAGTCCTATGCCACGTTAAGATCAGAGACCTTGTTGTTTTATTCCCATGAGGTGCTCAGCCAACAAGAATGGCAAGCTGGTGTTTTTGCTACCACAGCCCCCAGTTTAATGAAAGACAGTAACCTTGATATGTAGTTTGGTGACCAGTTAGGCAGGAAATTTATGGCAAAACCACAGAAATGACCACACCGGAGTGGATTTAAGTCCTGATGCTGCCAATTAACAGCTATGTAGCTTTGCCGTTGGGCCAGAGTTACCAGGTAAAACACAAACATCCAACTAAATCTGAATTTCAGATATATAACAAATAATTTTCCACATATAACACATACTAAAACATTATCCATTGTTTATCTAAAATGCAAAAGTAACTGAGTGCTCTGATTTTAATTTACTAAATCTGGCCAACAACTTTCTCAGGCTGAGCCTCATTTTCCTACTGTTTCCAAGTGGACAGCAGTGTGTGTCTTAAGGGGGTTTGAGACCAGCTGAGATGCTGCTGGCCCAGCACAGGGTTCCTACGCTGGTAACTGTCAAGGGCTACGAGTGTGATCAACTGAGCTCTCAGTGCATCTTCTCCTTCCTCGGGATCTTTGTCTGCCATTTAGCTCTTTCCAAATGTTAAACTTTCCATAAAGACCGATGTTACGTGTCCCCCATGGCAGAACATTTCTTTTATCACCATAGAAATCAATTTATTGTATATTTCAATTAACTAAAAGAATGAAACTGGAGTGTCCCTAACACAAAGAAATAATCAATACTTGAGGTGATGGATACCCTGGTTTCTCTGATCTGATCACAACACATCATATGCTTGTATCAAAATATCACATGTACCCCAAAAACATGTGCAACTATTATGTAGCAATAATTAAATACAAAAGTGAATAAAAAAGAAATTATAAGAAACAGGATCAGAGGTAGGAAAGGAAGGCAGGACTTGAAGGTGACATTAATGTCTCCCCAATCCCAAGACTTATCTGATGATACTGCTCTTTCCCACCGCATGATTCCCTTTTTGGCTGTCAAACAGCATTCTGGGCCAGGCGTGGTGGCTCACACCTGTAATCCCAGCACTTTGGGAGTCCAAGGTAGGTGGATCACCTGAGGTCAGGAGTTTGAGACCAGATTGGCCAACATGGTGAAACCCCGTCTCTACTAAAAGTACAAAAATTAGCCGGGCGTGGTGGTGTGCACCTGTAATCCCAGCTACTAGGGAGGCCGAGGCAGGAGAATCACTTGAATCCGGGAAGCAGAGGTTGCAGTAAGACCAGATCACGCTATTACACTCCAGCCTGGTGACAAAACAAGACTCTGTCTAAAAAAACAAACAAACAAGCAAACAGACAAACAAAAAACAGTGTTCTGTACCTCTTTCAGAGCCAGAAGAAGTGGCTGGTGTGTCTCTAATCAAGCCCCCTGCTTTTGAAAGGGCCGGGGAGGGAAATATTACTGACTTGAGATCCACTCAGAAGTGGAAATGTGCACTGAGCTCCTCCCATTCGCTCGCCTTGCACACTTTGGCCAAGGAGTCCCACTAACCACGGTCAGCAAACATGTGCTTCAGAACAGCTCCAGTCACATTTTACGCCATTCTGCTGCATCCAACATAACGTCTAACTGCATATGTGCATCAATAATCTTTTATGACATCATAATGCATTTTAGTGTGTGGAAGGTTATTATCTTTTAGAGACCCCCATTTAGATTTATGGAGCAAAAGAGGAAAGTTTTTTAAAAATGTAATCTAATTAATCTGAGTGCACTTGGATGCCTATTAAAATTCACCTGTCCGGGATTTTCCATTTATCATAATTACGAGGGAACAGCCATTCTGAGAAAGGGGCTGCCTCTTCATTTAATACAAAATGATGATATATTATCCTGAATGCTTTTAGGAATGGTTTAGACCTAATGGATAGGTCTGTGTGACGAATTCTGTGAACTGACGCTGTACAATTAGACATGTTGTTCTTTCATGTAGAACACACCCCCGAGATGGCTGGGAGACACAGCTCATGGAGTGTGGACACAGTGGCCCCATGGAGCCACCATCAGGGGAAGGGAGACCATCCCTTAGGTAGCTGGCAAGTGGGCAACCTCTCTCTGATTGCAGATGGCAAGGCCACTGGCCTCCAGACAGTGTCTGCATCCCTCCATAAAGCTTGGCATCACCCGGCATGGCCTGGGGAGGTGCGTCTTTTGAGCTGTCAATTCCCCATGATTGGTACCCCGTGCTCCAGAATTGAGACAGGGGAATAGGGTCTGGAGACAACAAGCCTAAAGCCAACCCGAGGGTGGCTTCTTGGAACTGGACCAAAAGGAAAACCCCACCTCTCCATGCCCAAGAGACAAGAGGTCAGAGACCCCACCCTCTACAAAACACCGTCTCCCCTACATCACAAATGGGAAATACCTCTGATTGATCATGGGCCAGTCCTTCATTTGCACAGAGTGTAACCAATTGGAGGCCTCTAAAGAGTATCTAGGGGTGTTACCAAATTCTTCTAGCTTAAGAAAAACTCTAAAGAGCATTCCAATCGGGGCTTTTGAGCCACTAGCTCAAGTTTTGTTGCTCTATTTGTGCATTTTGCTCAATGAAAAAAACTCACAGTCCAGACTTTTCAGCCAATAACAGAAGGAGGTGCTTCCTTTCATGAGTACAGGCAGTAGACACTTGCCCTAGGGCCTCCTTCCCGTATTGGGCCTAGGGAGCAGCTTTCCTATTCAACCACACCCAAGGGCAACATTGCCCCTCTGGGAGTCCCCTTCCCCTCAACCTGCAGACCCTGCAATTGGGAGGCAGAACCCTGATGCTAAACTGAGCAAAGCTGCCAGGATATCACCAGGACGGGAGTTTTCAGGGACTTCCGGGTCCCCAGAGATGAGAGGCCAGACCACACGGATGCACTCAGTCTCTTTCCAGACCACTGCCAAGCACCACAGAGTGCCGAGCCTCCCCTTGTCCTGTCTGCAGACAGGAAGGGCCAGCATGTCCAGTGGACAGCAAGCCCTGGATCTGCCTGGGTCCTCTGCAAGGTGGAGGCGCTTCTCGGGTAAAGCAGCCCTTTACTGCCTTTGTCGGGCCAACTCTTCTCCCCTGCATGGCACAGGGCTCCATCCCCAGTAACCACAGCCCTGAAGTGTTTAGGAAATGCCCCCCATACTTCACGCCCACTGAATTTGTTGTGATGGAGCTTCCATGTGGCCTGGGAACGGCCTCTATGTGGCCTCTGGGCTCCCCCAGGGCCCACAGAAATCAGAGCATCCCAGAAACAGACTTTGGGTCAGCCAGAGGGGTGGACCCAGAAATTCCCCAGGTACCAACACCTGCATCCCCCTGTAGCTGCTGCAGTGTGAGGGGAACAGAAAAACCCAAGTGGCTGGAGCTCCTGGTCCATGTGCTGGTTGGGGAAGACCCAGGAGAAAGAAGGAGCTGACCAGATTGTAGGTAACGATGTGCCTGCTCCTGGGGTGGCCTGGCCTACCTGCAGCCGTGCTATTCTTCCACATTGGTGTCTGAGTCGGGGACGGACTCTCTCTCCATCCAGGCTCCTTCCTGGCCCCAGGCCTTTCACTCTCTCCATTATCCTGACACAACTCCCATGACACACCCTCTCTATGCAGTGGCTGCCAGGTGTCAGGGCTGTCAGGCTATGATGAGAAACACAAACCCTCTGGCCTCAAGAAGTGTGAAAGGCGGCTTCATTCAACTCAACATCCAGCCCCACAGGTGTTCTGTGTCCGCTAGGCACAGTTTTTTTTATCAGTTTTCAATTGAAACACACGTATGACTTGCCCTCCAGGTTTATCCCAGGGCCCATGCTCCCCTGCAATAAACTCCTGGCCCACAGGACTTGGTATTTGTTATTTGACTGGACCCTCCAGGCTTTTGAGTGGGGAATCTCTGGTCCTAAATTGCAGACACAGACCCAGAGCACACAGTCCTGGGGGTTGGGGTGGTGGGGAGGCCAAGGTACATACAACCAAGTCCATCACCAAACAGACCAAATAGCCACTACTCTAGGGGCACAAGCCATGTGCCATGAGGAAGCAGAGGGAGGGCCAGTGGAATCCCCTCGAATGTGCAGGAGGGCTTCCTGGAGAAGGAGACGTCAGAAACGAGCCCTGAGGAAGGACTTAGTATCTGAGCACTGGCGATCAGGGCACACTGCGTAATCCAAGCATGGTGTATTCAGCATTAATAAGGGTCCTTGGCAGGACTCAGTGTCCAATGAATTCACAGGACCAGTTACTTCGGCTGGGCTCCCCAGAGAAAGAGACTGATACAAGGATTCCTAGCAAGATGTGTGTTAGGAGATGATCCCAGGGCCCACAGATGATAGAGCAGAGGGTGAGATAGCCAGGAGCAGAAAGCCCACAGAGGGTATATTAGAGAGCAGGTTACTGTTGCAAGCAGCCAGAGCACAATCTTGCTGGGGACCACACTTCACAATGGCTGCACACAAGGGGCAGAGGAGCTGGGGCATTTATCCACCGACTCTTGCCAGCATTGATTGAGGGCTACTCTTGGAGGTGTTGACTCCAGGACAGTTCCAGCCAGCCATGCATGCAGGTAGCAAAGCAGGTTCCTGCAGCCAGAGAAAAGGCCTCAGCAGAGTCTTGGCACTTACGGCAGGAACCAAATTGTGTGTGCATGGTGCAGGCCAAAGGGGATCTAGGAGGGGCATGCGACAGCATCGTCTGCCAAGGGGGGGAATGCATGGGCAGATGGGCAGGACCATCAAAGAAGCTCTTTTTTTCCTTTTCTTTTCTTTTCTTTTTTCTTTTTTCTTTTTTTTTTTTTTTTTTTTTTTTTTTTGAGACAGAGTCTCGATCTTTCGCCTAGACTGGAGTGCAGTGGCGCTATCTTGGCTCACTGCAGCCTCCACCTCCCAGGTTCAAGTGATTCTCCTGTCTCAGCCTCCCGAGTAGCTGGGATTACAGACATGCACCACCAAACCCAGCTAAATGTTTTATTTTTAGTAGAAAATGGGTTTCACCATGTTGGCCAGGCTAGTCTCAAACTCCTGTCCTCAAGTGATCTGCTCGCCTCAGCCTCCCAAAGTGCTGGGATTACAGACGTGAGCCACTGCAGCTGGCCCAGAGAAGCCCTTCTAAGTGAAGTGCAGGCAGGACTTAGCTCACTGGATGCAGTGAGAGGAGAGGAGCATGTTGCTTGTGCCTGGTGTGAAGCACCCCCACCTAGAGCCATAGGGACTGCTAAGCACCCCCGAAAGTTTCCATAGGCAAATCCCTCAAAGTTTCAATACATAGAGGATGGTCCCTGTGACAAGTTGACCCATAGCATCTGGGTGGTCCTGGGTGGGAAGTGTGTATGCAGGTAGAGGGAGTGTGTCTGGTCTTCTGACAGCATCACTTGCCTTATCTTTGTTCCTGTCTAGCCTCTCCTAATCCTGGGGTCCTAGAGTTAGAAGGGGAGGTGGCTGGGGAAGCAGAATGTGAATGTGGAAACTGTTTCAGGATAAACATAAGCAGATAGGAAGCATGGCATCTACCGGCCTCGAGCTACAGACAAAAGGAAGACGCAAAGCTTAGGGGGCACCCGTGACAGTGACCCCTCACACACCCCACCAGAGTGAAGCATTTGGTGAAGGTCCAGGTCAGATTCATCCTAGAAGTCATCAGAAGTTGCTAAAACATCTATGGAGCCTAACACATAGTATGTATTTTATATATATTTATGTAACATTTCATTTTTTAAATGCTTAATGTTCAGTCAAACCAGCTCTTTGGCCTTTGAAGATCAAATAAGATTTGACCAAATTCAACCCTTTAAGTTGTTTTCCGAGCTCTATTTCCCAAAAACAGTGTTTTAGCACAGGACAGATATGAAGTTGAGAAGAATGATTTCGAAAACTTAGGAATCAACGTTCTTTATACATAAGACAATAGAGGCTCATCATTGGTCAGTTAGTTAGACCCCACATCAGCATCTTTGGGAGTTGACTAGTCCTATATCCCTAACACAAAATCCAAACATTCCTGCAGTTATTGACAGGCATAGATAGCCTGAGTCAAGACAATGCATCGCATTAATTATTTTTATTATTTTTTAAAGACAGGATCTTGCTGTGTCACCCAGGCTAGAGTGCAATGGTGTGATCATAGCTCACTGCAGCCATGACCTCCTGGGCTTAAGCCATCCTCCCACCTCAGCCTCCTGAATAGCTGGGACTACAGGTGTGTGCCACCACTCCTGGGTAATTTTTAATTTTTTTCTAGAGACACGGTCTTACCACGTTGCCCAGACTGGTTGCAAACTCCTGGACTCAAGGGATCCTCCCACCTTGGCCTCCCACAGGGCTGGAATTGCAAGTGTGAGCAACCACACCCAGCCACGTCTCATTTATATTTAAAGGATTATTCCTGACAATTGATTTTTAAGTAATTACTCTTCCTATCCAGTAGCATGGAGCTTGGACCCAACAGCAAATATTTGCGACCTAAAATTGAGATACAGCTCAACCCTCCAAATCCTTTGCTTACCCTCACCAAGGAGCCCCTCCATCCCTGCGTACACCACTCTGTCAAAGCCCAGGGCCTGGAAGGACCCAGCTTTCACCCTGAGCTGCTTCCTTACAGAACACAGACCTGGGTAACCAACAGAGCCTTCGCCATCTCCATCCTACCTCCGACCTTAGAGAGATGCCAGTAAGACAAATGCAAACTTTGTCAAGGGAAGGTCTTGAGAAAGTCAAATGCCATCATTATTAATTCCCCGCTGTTTGGCTGGGATGGAAGCCACTGGTGCACCGATGGAAGAGGCTTGACTCCAGATAAATAAACACACGTCCTTTGGGCAGATGTCGGGCCAGCTCCGGCTGTTAACTGATGGCCCCGCACTGTGGCGGGGAGCGCAGTGTGGGGAGGCGAGGTGACGCTGGCAGCGCGGACTCTTCCGCCTCATGGCAACAAGCAGTCTGGAACCTTGGCCACATTTCCAAATCCATCTCTTTGAACCGACACAGACAGCTTAATGAAGCAATATTTATGGAACTGATACCACCGGGGAGATGGCTGCTCCTTCTCTCCGTCTCCTATTTTTAATATTTGATCTGGCAAACGTATTATTAAAGGAATATTTCATCTGATTACTCTTCTGTTTGACTGCGTGTGTTATTCATGCATGCTGGGTGCCAGGGGAAATTACACCGACCAGTTTGGGAGTTTTATTATGTCATTCTTCCAAACAGCCGTTTGCTCCGAGTATAATTACCATTCATGTGCGAGGCTGTGGGCGCTCTGGCTGACCTGGGCCACCTCCTTTTAATCACAATGGCCTCCTGCTTCCCCTCCAGCCCCACTCGAGGCCCATTCGGAACTCTTTTCCTGGGGACCAAGAACTTTCTTTCTTGCTGGGGACGGTGACTCATGCCTGTAATCCCAGCACTTTGGGAAGCCGAGGTGAGCAGATCACTTGAGGTCAGGAGTTCAAGACCAGCTTGGACAACATAGCGAAAGAAACCCTGTCTCTACTAAAAGTACAAAAATCAGCCAGGCATGGTGGCAGCGCATGCCTGTAATCCCAGCTACTGGGGAGCCTGAGGCAGGAGAATCAATTGAATCTAGGAGATCAAGGTTATAGTGAGCTGAGTTTGTGCCACTGCACTCCAGCCTGGGTGACAAAGCAAGACTCCGTCTCAAAAAATAAATCAAATAAAAAATTTTAAAAATGAACTTTCTTTCTGAGAAGTGGTCTCTCTGGATATCTGAAAAGTTGCCTTGATGTTGTTAGGGGTTTCTAAAATCACTGACTTGCTCATAAAGCTGCAGTTTCCTCATAAGGCACAAACAGAAAAGAGAAGGGTGCACCCTGGCATGTCCTGTCCTTGGCTATGAGCCCTTGGTCCAGCATCAGCGTGATGTTCACTTTCCCAGACGCCACAGGTCTCCTGACTCTCTGCCTTTCCTTTTGCTAGCGGATAACTCCACCCTGAAGGTCTTGAATTGCCTGATAAATCTACCCTCCTTCTGATTGCGCAACTGACTCTATTTCCAACTTGGCCTTGACGGTGGGGCCAGAGGGACATTTTGAGCCCCTAAACAAGGGGAGAGCATTCAGGTGGGTGCAGCAGAATCTGGCCCCACCATCCTGGCAGAGACCCAGCAGGAGGCTTTGTACTCAAAACAGATGGGGCATGACCAGTGTGCAGGCTCAGCTCCCACTGCCCTGCTGACCAATGAAGACAGCTCTTCACCTCTCACGAATTTCCTTGATTTTTGTTTCCAGTTGTTTGCTATTTACTTTTTCTGTAAGGGCCAGATAGTAAATGCTTTAGTCTCTGCAGGCAGTACTGTCGCTGTCACAACTACTTAACTCCACCATAATACCACCAAATAAACCATAGACAGTATGTAAACGAATAAGCATGGCTATGCTCTAATAAAACCTATGTGCAAACATAGGCAGTGGGCCGGATTGGGTCCATGGTCCAGTTTCCAAAGTCCTGCTTTAGACTTTTCTTTGAATTAAGTGTGTTTTTGAAATCCTCAAATACTTTAGCCTCACAAAACTAAAGCCTTAATTTATGAGGTTATATGTGTGTGTGTGTATAAATGTGTGTGTGTATATATATAAATATACAAAAATATTAAAAATATATTTATAAATATATAAATATAAATATATGTATAAATATATAAAAATATATGTATAAATAAATAAACATATATATATATAATCCCCCTAATACATTCAAAATATTTAACTAAAAGAAAATGTTTTCAGTTATTTCACGTTCCACCTGAATCCCTGCAGAAAATGTCAGATCAGATGACTGTTTCTTGAGTGTGAAAATGCCCAGGGGCCCTGAGCAAATCATTCCTTTCAGATTTTATCAAACAGAAAATCGAGGCCTCAAGAAGCAAACCACATGGTCCCTCAGCCCAGGGTCTTGGCAGTTCCAGCCCTGACTCTGTAGGGTTCCTTTCTCCTGACTCCAGGGGTCTTAGCCCAACTTTGCAGGCAATGGCAGCCTTGTCCACTCACGCTTGCTGGACGGATATCTACCCAAAGGCAGACCCTGGCTGCCAAGATAGAACCCACGTTTTCAGAGGAGCTGTGTGCAATAAACAAAAGAGCGTGTGATTTTAGGTAGTGATCAATGCAATGGAGGAAAAGTAGGCAGGATAAGGGAATAAAGAATCCTGGGCTCTTTTAGATGATGTGGTCAGAGAGGGCATCTCTGCAATGACTCCAAGTCAATATATGATAGATGAGAAAAATTGAGCCACACAAAAGGCAGGCAGGTGCAATCTGGACTGAGGTGGAACTGGGCCTGCCATGCCCAGGACACAGGGGCAGCCAAGAAGGCAGCAGGTCCAGGAGTGGGAAGGAAGATAGCTGCAGCAGAAGTTGGAGATGTCTCAGCGCCTTGCAGTTCCCACGGGTGAGGTTATGAGGTCAGGCCTTCATGCCAGGTTCTCAGCAAGACTCTGGTCATTCCCCTGGTTGCTGTCAGGGCACGTCCCCTTGGCCCTAAAACTGTGGAATCACAGCTCATATTCGTGTTCTTCTTACCCATTTCTTAGCTGTTGCTTTGCAATTCTTAGAATAAAAGTAAAGTTGCAGGAAATTTCAGAGCATAAACAAAAGGTTGCATTTGGATAGTTGCAAAAATTCCCCAGCCAACGAGCAGCAGACAGGGCCCCACTTCATGAAACCTTCAGTGAGGGTCAGGTCCACATCCCCTTTGGCAGACAGTCCAACCTCACCTGCAGTTGCCGCCAGGGGTGTGATTTCCATGGGCTTTCAGCACTGCTGATGCTCATGATTTCTCAACAGCTGCCATTATACAACATTTAGATGCAAAATGGACAATACATCAAAGCAGATGTTCTTGGAAATCCTATTAACTCCAAAGGGTTTGGGAAGGCTTGGAGGCTGGCTCCTAAGGCACACTTGCAAGCGAGCTGTGTTTCGGTTCCCTTGGTGTGGGTGGATGCAGCTTTCCTGCATTCCCAATCTTTCTCTCAGCTCCAGTGCCAGAGCACCTACACCTCACATCCTAAAAGCACTATGTGGGGCTGAGGTCACCTGGAAACGGTTTCCTTTATTTACTCCAGAATGACCAGTGTGCAGGTTCTCAATGGCACCTGACAATTAACCATGCAGCAATGCACCTAGACCCAGACTTTCTGGAGAGTTCTATGGAAAGCCCATTGTGGGGAGGAAAAATGTGATGGCAAGTGGGGAGGGCTTGCATGTCTCTGGGCATGTGGGATTTAACGTCCCAAAGACTCCTTCTGCCCTGGTTTGTTTACTGTCTATAAATGGCAATGTTGGTGTAAGTAGGGCCATTTGAGGATCAAGCATGATGATGGAGGCCCTGCCCCATTGGCTACAGAGAATGTCCAGGCCGGGATGAATGTGGTCATCATGGTTCCTACATGGCTCATGTCCCACTCCCATCAGCCTCCACCTTGCATCCTCTTCCATGCTGCATGACACATGAGATCTTGGAAACATTTGCTAGGTTTGCCCACAGTGAGGAGTCAGAACAAGATCCAAGCAACTGGGCCCTGTCTCCAAAGCAGAGTTCACAGCGCTGCAAAAGCGGGGGTGCGGTGTTGGAGGGAGAACAAGGGAATCCCAAAGCAAAGTGTGGCCCTCTGTAGGTGGCCCTCCCACACCAGCCCAAATGCCACATCCTGCCTCCCCTCCCCTGCCTAAACTTGTAGGATGCCTTCCCCCACCATCATCTTCTGCTCTCGCCTGGCCGAGGCACCAACAGCAACCTCTGCTGTTGCCCTTCTCAGCACACTCTGGTCTCTAAGCTGGCAGCAGTGAATGTGGAGTCTGTCCCTCTGAAGGGTGGTGTCCAAGAAGAACAGCATCCCTCAGGCCCTGGTTTCCACCACCGGCATCTACTGGCTCTGCCCCGTCTGAGCAGGAGGTGTGGCTCTCACGTGAAAACATGCTGAGCACTCACTTCCTGAAGGAGGTGATGGGAGCAACCCCACCTGCCTTCAGCCCAGCAGGAAGAGTGAGGAAGGATTGTCTTTTACATTCTCAGGCAAAGGAGACCCCAGTGGTGCTTATTTGCAGAAATTAATATTTATCAGCATGGTTCATGGTGTTCATGGTGGAGAACTAGGGAGGCTTCTGCCCCCAAATGATCCATATGTCACAATGACTTGTCCGTTGCTCATGGAAGCTGAGTTGAGCTCCCGGAGGGTGCAGGAGGTTGTACCGGGACTTGGTTCAGGGCACTGAGAGGATCCACCCGGCAATAAGGGCAGCCACTGGGGCCTCCTGACCCTCAGTCCTATTTTTGTGTGTTCTTTCATCCATCCCTTCCATCGCTACTCCCCAGGGAAAAAGGCTCAGTTCTTGAGAGTACTAACACCCCCTGCCCTGGGTAGCCCTGAGCTGTCCCCCCGAGCAGTGGGATTCTGGGAGCCACCCAGGAGCAGCCTGTGAGCATAAGCCTAGCTGGTCTGCTTCCTGCAGAGTGTGCACAGAGGCTCCTCTACCCTGCCCCCAGCCCACCCCTCGGCCCTGGGAATGCCTCAGCTCCTCTACCCTGCCCCCAGCCCACCCCTCGGCCCTGGGAATGCCTCAGCTCCTCTATCTTGCCCCCAGCCCACCCCTCGGCCCTGGGAATGCCTCAGCTCCTCTATCTTGCCCCCAGCCCACCCCTCGGCCCTGGGAATGCCTCAGCTCCTCTATCTTGCCCCCAGCCCACCCCTCGGCCTTGGGAATGGCTCAGCTCCTCTATCTTGCCCCCAGCCCACCCCTCGGCCCTGGGAATGGCTCAGCTCCTCTACCCTGCCCCCAGCCCACCCCTTGGCCTTGGGAATACCTCACCGCTGGCAAGGTCCCACTCCTTCCAGTAAGCACAGTCCCTGGGCAGTTACCCAACCCTCTGGCCCTCAGTTTCCTCTTCTATATAATGACAACCGTGGTGCGGTGCCCCTTGCTAAGGTTCTGCCAGGATTAGCTGTGTGAGGCATGGCTGGCAGCTCAGCCAGGATGGTTACCTGCGGTTGTGTCTGTATCTCTGCATCCCCTAATCTGTGGACCCCTTGAGGCCACATCTCTGTCGCCTGTTCATGACTGTCTCCCTAGCACCCAGCGCAGAGCCTGGCACACAGTGCATACTCCCTTAGGGTCTGTAACAGCAGCTTAGTGCAACACAAACCCTGACTATCCCTCCTTGCCTGCTTTTCTCCTTGGCTGGTTCCTTCTCACCCTGCAAGTCGCCTCCTCAGAGAAACCTTCCCAGGACATCCATCTGTAGCTGCCCTCCCCACTCAAGTCTCTCTCTGTCCCATCACCTAGTTTTATCGTCTTAATAACAGCACTTCCCACTAACAGCTACTTGTGTGGTTTATTGTTTCTCACTGGCATGGAACTCCAGGGACGGAGCTGGGCCCTGGTACTTAGAGCTGCAGAGAAAGCCACTCCTATCATTCCCAGCCACATGTGGAGCCCCTGCAGCTGTGGTTTGAGGACTGTGGGGTTGCTCCATGGAAAGTACAGTCAGCACGCTCAGCCTTGCACTAAGTATGCCTCACTGTTTGCTAAACTCTGATGCTAAGCTCATAGCAAGCCAAGTCCCTCAGCTTCCAACCTGGCTGCTGCGGTAGCTTCGAGGGTCCTTGGCAGGTCCCCCAAAGAAGCAGAGGCATTTCAGAATGGAGGAGACCGGAGGAGGCACATCTCAGCAAAAACTAACTTTTCCTGTGCACAGTCTCACCCCTCACCCAGGTCCTAAAATTGAGACAGGCTGTCAGGCTGGTTTCCTGTTTGAATGTGGCTTAGCGAAAAAAACAAAAACCACTTACTTATGCTATAGCTTACCTAACTCCTAGTCAACCAGCAACGAAGACCCAAGAAGGCATGAGCCACGAGCTCCTGCCTTGGGGAGTCAGGGACTTCCTCTGCCCATGTGCGGTTGGACTTACTCACTTTATAGTGGCCTTTTCCTGCTTTTCATGCTAAAAGCCACACCCAGGGTGGAGATTTAAATGCGCATGTTACATGCGATGTATGAAGAAGGATGTAGAACCAGTGCACAAGTACTAGAGAAACCTCCTATCCATGCCCTGACGAAACCCTTCCCGAAAGAACCAGCCCACACGCTACCCTCCAGAACAGTCCGTCCTTTGCCCTTTTGCAGTGCTGGCTTCCCTTGTGCATAAGCTAAATGAAACTTTCTCTTTCCTGTAGGGCAATGTCCGGCGATCCATCTTGATTCCTATCCTGGGAGATTGCAAGAACCCAGGGCGCTGATAGCAATCCCTTCACTCATGGCTTTGTTTTCTTCATCAGTCTGTGGAAGCTGATTCAAACTGCGCTGACAAACATCCCCAACATCCCCAGGGCTTACCACAGTGAAGGGCATCCCTGTTTTACCGAGTGTACCACAGGGGTCAGTCGGGAGGACTGTGGTCCTCTTCACCCTCAGGGGCTCAGGCTGGGGAAGCTCTGTCTCCATGTGTGAGTCCACAATGATGAAGGCAGAAGGGAGCAAAGCAGGCACTGGCTATGAGGTGCCACCCAGAGGTGACACACATCATTTTTTCCTCCACGGCTCATCCCCTAGGATCCCCTTGACTCATTTCACATGGCCCTACCCAGTCACTCACCCAGAGGGGCCGAGAGTGCATCCCACCCAGTGCCCAGGGAGCAAGAATCCAGGCACATTTGGTAACAGCACAAATGACCACCACCCCTCCTGTGTCACTGTCTGTGCTGGGGAAATTCGAAAGGGACTAGTCTTATCAAGAGCATAGGCCGGGCCGGGTGCCGTGGCTCACGCCTGTAATCCCAACACTTTGGGAGGCCAAGGTGTACAGATCACCTGAGGTCAGGAGTTCGAGACCAGCCTGACCAACATAGTGAAACCATCTCTACTAAAAATACAAAAATTAGCCAGATGTGGTGGCAGGCACCTTTAATCTCAGCTACTCAGGAGGCTGAGGCAAGGGAATTACTTGAACCCGGGAGGTGGAGGTGGCAGTGAGCCGAGATCGTGCCACTGCACTCCACCCTGGGCGACAGAGCGAGACTCTATCTCAAAACAAAGAGCATGTGCTAAGCCAGTGTTCCCTGTGCTGCACACATTTGCATCATTATTATTATGTCATGTGCCAGGAGAGGAAATCTGTCTGGAGAGGAAGGGCCTCAGCCAGGACCACGAGCGCGCAAGCGGAACAGACAGAACCTAACACTGGAGGCTGGATCCCAGGGCCTTTGCTTTTATAAGTTTTATTTTATTTTTTTGGGTGGGGTCTTATTCTGTCACCCAGGTTGGAGTACAGTGATGCAATCAAACTCACTGCAGCCTCCAACTCCTGAACTCAAGCAATCCTTTCTCCTCAGCCTCCTGAGTAGCTGGGACGAGAGGCAATTGCCACCACACCTGGCTCATCTTTAATTTTTTGTAGAGGCGGGGGTTCTTGCTGTGTTGCCTGAGCTGGTATGGAACTCCTGGTCTCAAGTGATCATCCCACCTCGGCCTCCCAAATTGCTGTGATTATAGCATGCGCCACTGTGGCCAACTGGTCTTTGCTCTGGGCCGCAGGATACTGTCCTCTGGGTGCTGCAAGGCCGAGGCACTATTGCTCTCATCCTCCCTCTGCCTCCAGCTGTGCGGGACTCTGGGTTTGTGGCTGAACCTCTCTGAGCTTTACTTCTCCATTTGTGAGTCTGGGGACTTAATTCTTGCTCTGCTCATGACTTCAGGATTAAGCATGGGTGTTGTGAGCATTCATAATGCCTGCCCAGCAGGAAGTCTCCAGGGAAACTGCTTTCCTCACCAGACACCTGAGGGTTGCCCCATTCTACAGGGGAGAGAAGGAGGCCAGGGCCAGCTTGCTTGGGGACGCCAAAGGAAATCCGAGCAGAACTGGTTCCTACCAAGAAAAGAGAAAGGATGCCAGTACTTCAGAAGGCTACGGTGGCGGACACCTTTGAAAGTGTTTTATTCTGCCAAGCCAACAACCATTTACAATCACCGTCATTTCACAAGGGAAAGGGCAATGTAAGGCCAAAGGGGTGGAAAAGGTCGGAACTTAGGAAAAACTCTAATTGAATAAGTATAGCTATGCAAAAAATAACTCGTCTGTTTTCCTCATTTCACTGCAAGTCAGGGCAAACATCTGCACAGACCAGCACCTGCCAGTGAGAACCAAAAAGCAGTCTTACCATTGAGTTTTAGAGGCGGGAGTTTTTTGACCACAGGCCAGGAGCTCCTCGCCAGCAACAAGGCCACCAGTGCCCAGCCACGAACAACAACAATCTTAAGTACAACAGTGAGAAGAATCAGGATTTACACACTCCAGTTTTCATCTGAAATCACTTAGCACTTACCTGCCACCTGCCCCCCCCGCCGCCCTCACCACATCACTGCTGCACCCTCCCTGCTCTGTTTTCTTCCTCCCCTCCCCCTCCCCTCCCACGCTCCTTCCCTGCCCCTGTGAGAGCCAGGCCCTTGCCCTCTGTGACCTGGGGCTCCCTGCCTCCTGGAATTCTGGGGCTGGGAACATCTACAGCCTCCTCCAGGAGGTAATTGGACTTTTCTTTGAGACTGTCCCCAAGCTCCTTCTCCTTGTTTATCTGCTCTTGATTAAAAGGCCATAAAGAATTGATTTTATAAAGGCTTAATAATCAGGCACAGTGGACATGTATGTAATTGAATGACAGTTCCGGATCCATCTTTCACAGCAACTGTGGTCTCAGAGCTGCTGTGCCAAAGACAAAGTGGAGACAAATGAGCCCTTTTAGCCTGATGCTAATTACTGCCAAGTCCAGCCTCAGGGTTTTCTCTCTGGCTGGGCTTGGGCTTGTCCAGCAGGGGAAGGATTCATGACCCTATAGTCCGAAAAAGGATCCGCCCACCTCGGCCTCCCGAAGTGCTGGGCCAACTACCCAGGAGACTGAAGCAGGAGAATCGCTTGAACCTGGGAGGTGGAGGTTGCAGTGAGCCCAGATTGCACCACTGCTCTCCAGCCTGAGTGACAGAGTGAGACTTTGTCTCAAAAAAAAAAAAAAAAAGGCCAGGCACGGTGGTTCACACCTGTAATCCCAGCACTTTGGGAGGCCAAGGCGGGTAGATCACCTGAGGTCAGGAGTTCGAGATCAGCCTGACCAACATGGCGAAGTCCCATCTGTACTAAAAAAAACCACAAAAACTAGTTGGGTGCGGTGGCAGGCACCTATAATCCCAGCTACTCATGAGGCTGAGGCAGGAGAATCGCTTGAACCTTGAAGGGAGAGGTTACAGTGAGCTGAGATCACGCCACTGCACTCCAGCCTGGGTGACAAAGTGAGACTCAGTCAAAAAAAAAAAAAAAAAAAAAAGGAGCCAAGAGGGCTCCGAGCTTGTTACCAGGAACTGGGATGGGAGGCAGGGCTGGCCTCTTCATGATTCTGCTGAGTTTCCATTCAATCAAAGCAGGTACTGCAGATCCCCCAATTAGTCAGATGGCAAATGACGGAAGCCCAACTCAAACCGCTCAGATAGTCATAGGAAGATATTGCCTTATGCAAATAAAAAGAGGTGGATCCAAGCTTCAGGCAAGCTCAATCCAGGTGCTTAAAGATGCCATTGGGCATCCACCTCTCTCCACTTACAGCCTGCTCTTAGCTGACTTCACTTTCAGGAAGGCTTGCCCCAGGCTTACATCCTCAAGCCAAGCAACCCCGGTACCCAAACAGCTCCCACTTTCCACCACTAGCTCCAGAAAATGTGGACTTGGCTTGGATTGGGTGCCCAGCCTGGGGTATGTAACACTTACTAAGTTCCAGACACCATTCCAGGTTCTGGAGACATGAATATGAATAAGACCTGCCACCTTTACTCAAGGAGCTCACAGCTTTGCTGGAAACACTGGGCAGTGAACAGACAATGTCGTGAGTAACCCGTGTACAATGCCGTTCCCTGTGAGAGGCTGAGGGCTTTATTATAGAGCACAGCTTTACAACAAAATTAAATTTTTCTTTTAATTGTGCCATCCTCCAAGACTCTGGCCCAAATATCCTTCACCCAGCAGAGTGGTGAAGAGCCCAGAGCCCTGCGGTTTGACAGATCTGCATCTGAATACCGGCTCTGCCATTTAGGAGTTCTGGGAACTCAGAAAGCGAATTCATTTCTCTGTGCTTCTGTACAGTGAGGCTGATAAGAATGTCCACCTAATAAGGCTGTTCTGAGGATTCACTGAGATGATGCACACGAGGCATTGAATTCACTGCCAGCACACAATGAGAGCTGAACAAGTGGCCTTTGCTATTATTTCTATTCCCCATTGGCTGCTGGACTAGTGATGGGGGTTTTGATGCTGGACAGGTGAGCCCCAAAGTGGGGCTTCACCCAGGAAAGAATTCAACGGTGAGCCAGTGGTAGGGTAGAAGAAAACAGCTCTATAGAAGCAGCAGTGTTACAGCTCTTGAAATGATACAGCCCAGTGACTTCCCCCGCAGAGCAGGGCTACCCACAGGCAGTATGCTGACAGCAGCAGCTCAAGCCAGTTCTGCAGTAAGATTTACACCCACTTTTAATTACATGTAGATTAAGGGGCGGTTTATGCAGAATTTCTAGGGTAGAGGTAATAACTTTTGGCTCCTTGCCATAGAAAGGGGTGGTAACGCCCGGGTGTTGCCATGGCAATGGTAAACTGACACAGCACTCTGGTGGGCGTGTCTGATGGGAAGCTGGTTCCGCCCCGTCCCTGTTTTAGCTAGTCCTCAATTTGGTCCGGTGTCTGAGCCCTGCCTGCAGAGTCAAGTCCCACCTCTGACCTCAGTTTGAAGCCCCACACCGTGGTGGGAAGGCTCTGGAGTGTTTTGTTTTGTTTTGTTTTGTTTTGTTTTGTTTTGTTTTGTTTTGTTTTGTTTTGTTTGAGACGGAGTCTCGCTCTGTCGCCCAGGCTGGAGCGCAGTGGCCGGATCTCAGCTCACTGCAAGCTCCGCCTCCCGGGTTTACGCCATTCTCCTGCCCCAGCCTCCCGAGTAGCTGGGACTACATTAGCTGGGACTACAGGCGCCCGCCACCTCGCCCGGCTAGTTTTTTGTATTTTTTAGTAGAGACGGGCTTTCACCGTGTTAGCCAGGATGGTCTTGATCTCCTGACCTCGTGATCCGCCCATCTCGGCCTCCCAAAGTGCTGGGATTACAGGCTTGAGCCACCGCGCCCGGCCTCTGGAGTATTTTAACCCAGCACAGACAAAGGCCCACTTTGGAGGCAGGATTCCACCAGACAGACGTCTGGGACAGAAGTTACCACCCAAGACAAAAGGGACTATGATGTTACTTAGGGGTGGAAATTAGAAGTCTAAGTGCTGGGAGGCAGCCCAGGGTGGACACAGGAACTGGAGGTGAGGGGTGGTGCTGAAATGGGCCTTGAAACCGGATTCCAGCACCAGCACATGGAGTCCTGAACCAAGGGAGTGAGGGGGTGGCAGGAGGTGGATGGGACATGTTTGGGGTGGGGATGTCCCTTGGGAGAAAGAGTTCACAGGACGAGGATCAGCCTCTTGAAGGGCTGGGAGTGCCAAGGCCACCCACATATCGCCAGGCGCACCCCTTCAGCTGGTGATGCTGCACATCACCCAGCAAGCACTCCAATCCCTAGGAGGGGGAAATGGGCCAGGAGCAGTAGCAGGCACCTCCAGGGACTCCACAGATGCCTAATGTACATGCCCGCTGAGGACACCACTCTCTGTTAGAACATGGAATCAGAGCTTTGAGGGAGCCTGGCAGAGCTCCAGTTTTGCGTGGGTTATCCACCATCCTAAAATAATGTTTTCAACATACCTGTTTTCTGCCAACAGAACGGAATCTAACTTTCTTAGCCTGGTGTGCGAGGCCCTCCCTGTCTCTGGCTGCAACCTACAAACAGAACGCATGGCAACTTCCCCAGCCACTCCAGCAATGGCCCTCACACATGTCACTGACAGGGAGGAGGAAGAAGTCCCCAGACTTTACTTCCTCCAAGATCAGCATATGTTTGCTGGTTTTTTTTTTTTTTTTTCATTTTTAGAGAGATGGGGTCTTGCTCTCTGGTCCAAGCTGGAGTGCAGTGGCGCGATCATAGCTCACTGCAGCCCTGACCTCCCAGGCTCAAGTGATCCTCCCACCTCATCCTCCTGAGTAGCTGGGATTAGAGGCAAG